>NW_026652278.1:62388934-62452772 GCF_009828535.3 Hylobates moloch | reverse complement strand
CACATGCACACGTATGTTTATTGCGGCACTATTCACAATAGCAAAGAGTTGGAACCAACCCAAATGTCCAACAACGATAGACTGGATTAAGAAAATGTGGCACATATACACCATGGAATACTATGCAGCCATAAAAAATGATGAGTTCGTGTCCTTTGTAGGGACATGGATGAAACTGGAAAACATCATTCTCAGTAAACTATCGCAAGGACAAAAAACCAAACACCGCATGTTCTCACTCATAGGTGGGAATTGAACAATGAGAACTCATGGACACAGGAAGGGGAACATCACACTCCGGGGACTGTTGTGGGGTGGGGGGAGACCTATATAATAAAAAAAAAGGCATTTTAGTCATAGATTGATATAGTCTCATGAGAAACATTTGTGTGAGGTAAATCATAAGGTCTGACTTGAGAACTAAGTCTCTAGGAGAAGGCAGATGTCTTCATTTACTACCTGGAAGGATAAATGTGTGCCACACTTGCACAGACATATTGTATTGTTAGAAACCAGCATATACATTTGATGTGGAATGAAAATACGCTCTTTGTTTGGCCCAGCCCATTAATTTTAAAATGCCTAGAGCCCAAAGCAGCCTCAAACAGCTGGAATACTACCTGTTATTCCAAAATAGGCACTAAAATCCTCTCTCTATTTATAAAAAATAAAACTGCTCTTCTTTTCTTAACAAGCTTTGTCAGTGTAAAAGGAACCAAAACTGATTGCCTGGTGTTTTTTCTTACTTTGCATTGAGTCCTGCATTATATTGCTGTTGTGATGAAGTCTGAAGTATACACAAAAATCAAACACATTTCCTGCCTGTAGGAACCTTTGTAAAAAACAAACATTAATTATATAAAAACATATTCCTATGCCACACAATATTAATTTTAAATAATTGAGTTAGTACAAACATATTTTTATATTTTATATAGAATGGATTTTCACTTTTCCTTTTTATGTACTTTTGTCTTTACAAAACAAGTGTTACTTTAAAAATTCATTATAATTCTTTAGACTGCCTCCTCTGGATATTCCATTTTTGATGCCTATTTGAGAATTTATTCATTTATGCAGTGTGAAGTTGTGCAAAGAGCAGTAGACTGAATGTCATTGGCCCAACTTATAGTTTTATTTTGTGAAGGGTAGTGTCTAGCCCAGTGCCTGATCTATTGTAGGCACTTCTTAGATGCCCACTGATTTTTTGTAAAATCTCTGCTAGCTAAGTGACTTTGGGCAGTTCTCTAGCCCTCAATTTCCTTATTTTAAATATGTGAAGTTTACAGATAATTTCTAGGGGCCCATAGCTAGCTCTGCAATGCTGTAAAGGAGGAAAAACAATTTTCTCCTCTACCTTTCATTAGTTATTTGTTTGGACTTCTAAATGTCTAATTTCTAATGTCTAAAAGACATTAACATGAGAACAGCAAACAGAAGTTTAATAACATGTATACTTTCTATATACATGATAGCTCAGAGAAATGAGTAAATATCTACTTGGAGTAAGTCTTAAAGAAGTCACAAATTCCAGGAACATGAAGATAATGGGTGAGGCAGCTAGTCAGGAACAAAAATGCTTTTAAACAATTACCCCTGGGCATAGGTGCCACCCCCAGGGGGTGAGGGGATGACTGAAGTCTTATGTCTCTCTAGGCTTGATAAATTTTGTATTCCTCACATAACTTAGACTTCTTTGAGCTATTTTTCTTTTCTCAATATTTTCATTACTCACTATAGAACTTGTTAAGCCAAACATGTCCACTGGGAATGCTATAAGCTTATTCCAATGTTATCTCCATTGGTTATAACATTTTAAGGAAAGTTACTTTTTTGGAATGAGGTTTTTGTAGTTAGGTTATGATCCAAGTGCAAATATTACCCTGATTACTTTATAGCCATCACTTGGCTTAGATAAAAAAGTGATGATACATTCAGCCTGATCAAATACCTTTTTAATTAGACTGTGTTCAATTAAATTTCTCCCAAAGGGTACATTTGCCATTATCAAAACATTTTTTTATTACTCGCTGATAAGTACAAATAAAAATATTCAAAATATATTTAAGTATGTGAACTACCATGGAATTAGTGTTATTTCTTTCTAAGATGTTGATTTTGAACAAAATAATACTAATTTGGTTGCATGAATTCTTTTGTCTTCATTGAAAAGTCAATTACTTTAAAGATACTTCTTTGTTCTCCATTAAATCAATTCACTCCTAAATGTAATTCAAAAACATAGCCCCAGGGGAGTACTTTTGAAATGGCAGAGTGGGGACATCTGAAAATTCACTCCTTAAAAGCAATGAGAACACTGGCAAAAATGGTCAAAATAACTTTTTCAGAACTCTGGAAATTAAGACTTTAATTTGACTGGCAACAAGAAAAATGGCAGAATTGATACAAGAACAATGATTTTTGTGGTATTTTAATTTACCCTGTTTCCATTTCCCTCTCTCTAGGATCACAGTAGCCTTGTTTAGGGGCAAAGGGAGAGCTTCCCCTCTTTGCCTTCTGAAGGTTTGCTGAAAAATCACTAACATGAGGCAGATTGATTAATAGGAGAAAAGGCATACACATGTATTCAATGTGTGTAAACAGTGGCCTTCAGAATGAAGACTGAAAGATACATTATCCATTTTTAGGCTTAGATTGAATGAAGTATGGACATACCTGTAGAAATATGATTGTTCAAAAGGATATTGTTAGTGGTGGCGAGTCCAAACAGGTCTGCAGCAACCTTCAATTCTTGCCTCCTCAGAAGAAAGAATTTGACCGAGGGGCATAAGGCAGAATGAGAGACCCAGACAAGTTTTGGAGGAGTGAAAGTTTATTACAAAGTTTTAGAGCAGGAATGAAAGGAAGTAAAGTACATTTAGAAGAGGGCCAAGTGGGTGACTTGAGAGATCAAGTATGTGATTTGACCTTTGACTTAGGACTTTATACATTTCATTAGCATGCTTCTGGGGTCTGCATCTCTGCATCTCTTATATCCTGATTCTTCCTTGGGATGGGCCATCCAGAGGCATAGTGACCTACCAGGACTTTGGAGGGGCTGAATGCACAGTGTGTTTACTGAAGTTGTACATATAGTCACTTCAGGTGTTTTTTCCTTACCAGCTGAGTGTTCCTAGAGGAAGGTCATCTGCAATTTTGCCACTTAGGGTGCATGCTTGCACCCACTTACCCAACTCCTGAGATCTTATTGGGAAGCTGCTGATTACCAGTTTCAGATGTTTTCTGTCTATTGGGAGACTGCCTTTTCCTGGCACTGGCTGTGACCAATTATTATTTTAGCAAGACTGTATAAAAACCACCTGACCATCACCTGATGGTTACCTGACATTCCTGGTGATGAGTGTGGTAGGACCTTCTCCTACCATGCTCGTATCTCACTAACTACCTTCTATAACAATATGATCTAGTGTTAAAAAACTGAGTGGGGAAACCCAGCAAGGCCTGTCTGTCTAGATTCTTCTTGTCCTGTCTGTGCAGCAGTCCTTCCTTCTGGGTGTGGGATGGGGCCCCCTCTGGAATGTCAAACAAAATAGATTAGATAATTTCTTTATGGCCAGTTTTTACAAAGACTATTTTTAGGTTTCTAAGGCTGGCTTTTGGGAAAAGGGGTCCTGCTTTCTATGACCCAACTTGGGGAAGATAGATTCTAGTTTCCATGGCTAGCCTTGAGGGAGAATGGGACTGAGAGACAGGCGTGCAGGAGAAGGTCAAAGAAAAATGTTTGCTTTTGGGCTACTGCTAACGCCTTCATTTTGAGGCATTGTTTTCTGAGCCCCAATCTTGAAAGTCAGTAGTCACACAACCATGGTAGCTGTGAAACCCACAGCTGAGCAGCCACTGAAGAAAGAAGAATGGGTTTGGAGCTGCCTCAAAAGCTTCTTACTCCTGAGACAATTTCGTAAATTGTAAAACTGTGCTTATTGCTTTATAATGTTTAAAGATGTAATTTGTATCAAATAATGTAAGAGCAAAACATAAAATGTGAGAAAAGAAAACATAAAAGTAGACCTAGGTTACCATGGGTTAAGCAATTGTTTTTAGATATGAAGATCCTCTTCCTTCTCCTTTTCCTTTTCTTATTTATGCCTGGATAAATATTACTTCCTTTGAGAAGCCTTTTCCTGTGAATTGCATTCTCTGCATCCTACTCAAATTTGTGTTTCCTTGGCAGTATACTTGCAGGAAAACATTCATCATGATGTTATATTTTTTATATTAGTGACTTTGAATCTCTCTCCACAGCTAGGCTTAGGAACATTTTTGTATGTTCAAGACTAGCAGTGTCTGACATATAGTAGGGATTCGATATACAGTTATAAAATTTTAAAATAAATTTGAACCAAGTGGCTTAAGGAATAGGGTAGAATTATTTCTAATAGAAAGTACAAGTTAAAAAATAATATTTATTATGATAGTCTTATTTTCTGTTTAATTTACTTTAAATGATAATGTGAAATCATTATTTGTGTAAATAGGGCATACTGGTATTATCATTAAAATGAAACTGCAGTTTTCTATTGGCCACAATGATTGGCAGCTCTCTCTGCATTGTCATATGGACCTATCATGAGGTTTTCTACGTAGAGAGTAGTCAATATTTATTTGATGGATCAGTGAATGAATGAATGCATCCTATGAAAGCATAACCCAAGGATCTTTTCCTTAGAAATCATTGTCATTCTTGTTACATTGAAAATGTCCTCTAAAAAGTAAGATAAATTGAATTTGGTTCATTTGGCTTGTGGGATATTTATATTAGAACTAAAGTGAATTGATTACATATCGATTATTCATGATTAATAATATAACACAAGTGATTGTCCCATTAGACATTTTTTCATGCTATATTACATAAAGGACAGTAACAATCTATGAAATTGAAGTATCTTGGAAAATTAATTTTATTCCAAATAAACTTTACTAATAAGGAGTCCCTACTGAATTATAAATATTTAAAGATATCTGCAAATTACAAACCATCATACATATTAGAAAAACATTAGTGTGAGTAGAGAAGCAGTGCTGTGCATTTTTTTCCTGACTTATTGGGCTCCTTTTAAGCTTTGCAATCAAATAAATTTCTCTAGTCACTCAGAAGTGTAAATAAAGAGCACTCAGCGTGCTTATATATTTTACACTTAGTGAAGGTGCTGCAGAAGGAAAACAAAAGGACTTGTAACTGAATCAAAGTGATGAAATGTAGTGGATTACATAGATCAGGTAATACATAAACTATTGACCAGAGTATATTTAAGTGAACATTTTTGTTAGAAAATAACTGAAAATGCTAGACAAGTCTTTATTGCTGCTGTTGGTCTTATTTAGTTAAATCTTGCTATTTGATTAAATCATTTTTGTCGTGAAAAATATTTGACTGTTGTCTCATTTTTTTTTCAAAAGTATAAAGATCATGACCTAAAATCAGTAATAGGAGAAAAAATAAAGACAGAATGGTGGAGGGAGGATAATGATGAAAATGTCAAAGGTGAAAATGTGTAGAATTGGTATGTTTTGTGGGGAAGCCTACTTTTCCTCTGAAGATTTGATGATTGACACATTTTGCCAAAATAAACTGACAATAGACAGATTAACAGGAGAAAAAGACACAAAAGTTTATTATTGTGCACATACATGGATATGAGAGTCCCACAGATATAAGACTCAAAGAAACAGACAGACAGTCTTCAGCTTATATACCCTCTTCATTGGGGGAGGGAAATGGAGGAAATACAGGCAATTTTGAGGGATTGTAAATGACTTTTAGGGAAATTGAATGGTCCCAGTGATAGATGCAGGAGGCAGATAAGGGAACCTGCACAGGGGCTTGCCTGGGCATGCCTGCAATGCACTGGGGGCCCATGTGCACAATGGGAGAATGGAGTGGAGTCACCAGGAATTCACACCTTATGCAGGGGCAGGGGCTGGGCCTCTTCGGCTTGTGTGTGGTGACCTGGTATTCAGTCTGTGAAGTGGGAGCCTGTTGGCAGGACCCCCTCACCTGTTTGCTGAGAGCTTTCTTTTTGCCCAATGAACTCTACTCTCCTTACCTTTCAATGTATCTGTGTGCCTAATTTTTCCTGGTTGTGAGACAAGAACCTGGATTCTACCCAAACTAAGGAGCCAAAAATCCTGTATCACCAGGAGACAGAAATTAGCTTGTAAATGGTTCTCTTTGGCATTCGAATGAGCTTCAGAGACAGACACTATTTTCTGACAAAGTCCATCCAGTTTTGGTTACATTCCTTGGTCTTCTTTCCTGCCATAGGTAATGAAATTTCAGCGGGGGGACAAAAGACAGTTCTGTGTCTTTTGGAAAAGCTCAGATAAAGGAATTTGAGAGAGAGGGTTCCACTCTGTGCTGGGAGTGAGAAACAGGAGATCAGAAAGTCCTTGGTTCTGAGGCTGCTTATGAGGCCTTTTGATATCCTTTAATTTAAAAGAACTCAGCATGCCAAAGCACCATACTTTGGGGTATTGTTCTCTGAACTCCTACAATTTCTATGGTAAGGCCTATTATTTAATATATTTTTATATGTGTGTAATACATATGATTTTTGGTAACTTTTATGAAGTAATGATAGATGTCATCTGTTTTTATCAATGAATGAAATTTTCTCTGTCCATTTCTTTCATTTTCTCAGTTTTTTTCTCCTCTGCCTCCCCTAGTAAACCTTATTAGTTTGGAGTAGTTGAAAGAGCACTGAGTCAAAAGCCTTGATTTTATATCTGGCTATGACTGGAACTAGCTGGGTGGCTTTAGGAGGTTAGATTTTGTCAAAGAAAAATAAAAACTCAGCACCCCAATTCACTATGCCAAAAGGAAAAAGTTAAGCTGAAAGCTGAGTCAGCTGCCTTTCCTTTTGTTCCTAAGCAGATAGCTACAGATAAAGGGTTACATATCTCCCCGTAGCTACATAGTGTTCACCTTAACTTACGTAAAGTGCCAATTTACTAAGCACAAGACAAATGCCTAATTGACTATTACCCTATCTGCCCCTTTCCTCTTGCAGTGTGTGTATTTCCATACCCTCCTTCCTTCCCCTCCAGCCCACTTTCCCCCTTTACATATTGAAGCTCTCAAGTTCATCTTTGGAGAAAGACCGCAGACTGTTGCTGTGATTTTATGTTTATTTCTTAATAAGGGTATGTCCTTAACCCTGGCAAAATAAACTTCCAAATTGATTGAGACCTGTCTTAGATACATTTTGGTTTACAAATCAATGATTTTATGGCTTTCTCCAGGTTCAAAAGGTTATTGTTATGTATGTACACTAATAGACTAATGATGGGTTAATGGTTATGTGTCCTTAGTCTTTCGAAGGCTTGGTGTTGCTTAGACTCTAGGTTTTATGACTGACTCGATGTATTTGGGGTGCAGTAAATGTGACTTATTTAGTATGGGTCCCATATGTCAGTTTTTCTGATTACTGCTCCATAAGTAAACAACTCAGGACTCAACACCACCTTTGCATTCTCCAGAAAAAATTTACCCACGCCTAAAACATCAGTAAGTAATGTTGATTGTGCTGAATGTTATTTTGGAGGTGAGGACTGAGATCTGATTTTATCTCGCCCAAATTCCTTTCTAAGGGGTCTGGGGAGTCATGCCCTACAAACCATAAATTCTCATCAGATGGGTTTTATTTAACCCTGTATATTGTGGCTTACTTTCCAATCTGACTATGGCATAACAAGGGAAAAAATCGAAATGTTTTACCCCAAAATATATTTCTTTGCCATACCTTGAAATTGCCCTGAGAAGTCTCTTGTGGGAAAAATCCACATTCTATAGAAAATCTCCTTCCCCCTTTGTTTTCCTTCCTTTCTTTCTAGATTCAGGAGGCAGTCAACTTAAAGGCAGGTACCTTTTTAGGTCTGATAAGAAACATTGTACAACCTGCTCTCTCTCTTAAGTCTGCTATCTGAGAGATTCCTCTGCACAATAAAACTTGGTCTCCACAATCCTTTATCTTAACCTGAACATTTCCCTTCCACTGATCCCCAGTCTTCAGATAAACTCAACTAATTTTCAACCAGAAAATGTTTAAATTTACCTATAGCCTGGCAGCCCCTGCTTTGAGTTGTCCCACCTTTCTGAACCAAACCAATGTATTTCTTAAATGTATTTGATTGATGCCTCATGCCTCCCTAAAATATATAAAACCAAGCTGTGCCCTGACCACTTTGGGCACATGTTCTCTGGACCTCCCGAGGGCTGTGTCACAGGCCATGGTCACTCATATTTGGCTCAGAATAAATCTCTTAAAATATTTTACATAGTTTGACTCTTTTCATCATCAAAGGAAAGCTTTTACCTTGCACATTCCATAACAAATTACTGTAAAAATCTTTGTTATACCTGTGCATTCTCCAGAAATCATCTTTGGTCTCCTGTTCCTGGAAAGGGGTCCCAATCCAGACCCCAAGAGAGGATTCTTGGACCTTGTGCAAGAAAGAATTCAGGGCGAGTCCATAAAGTACAGTGAAAGCAAGTTTACCAGGAAAGCAAAGGAATAAAAGAATGGCAGTCCATAGGCAGGGCAGCAGCTTGGGCTGCTCTATTGATAATACTTATAGTTATTTCTTGATTATATGCTAAACAAGGGGTGGATTATTCATAAGTTTTCTGGGAAAGGGGTGGGCAATTCCCAGAACTGAGGGTTCCTTCTCTTTTTAAGCCAGACAGTGTAACTTCCTGACATTACTATGGCATTTGTAAACTGTCATGACACTGGTGGGAGTGTCTTTTAGCATGCTAATGCATTATAATTAGCATATAATGAAAAGTGAGGACAACCAGAGGTCACTTTTGATGCCATCTTGGTTTTGGTAGGTTTTGGCCGGCTTCTTTACCCCAATCTGTTTTATCAGCAAAGTCTTTGTGACCTGTATCTTGTGCCGACCTCCCATCTCATCCTGTGACTAAGAATGCCTAACCTCCTGGGAATGTAGCCCAGTAGGTCTCAGCCTTATTTTACCCAGCCCTTATTTAAGATGAAGTTGCTCTGGTTCGAAGGCCTCTGACACTACCATGCTGCCAAGGAGATTCTTTACACTTTAGTCTTCTCAGGACTAAGAAGCATTCATCTTCCTCAACTTCTGACTACCTTTCCTCTAGGTTATTGTTATCCAACTTTTGGTTTCTTTTCCCTCTATTTTACCTAATAATCTCCTGTCTTTATTCAAACTGCATACAACCACCCATCAATGTGCTCAGCCAATAAAGGACCTTTCTGGTGTGCTGGGAGCCAGTCGCATCAGAAGGCAGTGGGCAATGAACAAATAACCACAGGGATTGCCATGGTAGAGATAGTCATCTTATGTAGGATTATGAGTTTAAGAGTTCAAGATAATTTGACACAATAAAGTGGAGTGATGATCGGCATATTCTTCTTAATTATATGAATTGCCACTTGAAAGCATGAATTAGAAGAAAGGTAACATTTTAAAGTAGTATCTTGGAAGACCTGGGATGCCTGTAAACTTAGAAGTTTGATTAGAAAAGTATTAATGAATAAGGAATGATCAACCACTCTGGGCCAACCTTAACATTTTGGTGATGTCTTCTTCAAGATGAACATACATTATAAAACACTAGTAATTTATAATATATATATGTATATATAGATTTATAATTAGAACCATAATGTATATATAGGCTTCTTAAACTTTTATTATACAATATTTGTAACATTATCAAAAGTAGAAAAAATAATGTAATGAACCTTTGTGTCCCCAGCACCCAACTTCAGTAATTATCAATTCACGAGCCATCTTGTTTCATCTCTGTCACATCCACTTCATTCCCCTCACATATTATTTTGAAGCAAATGGCAATCATTATGTCATTTCATCTGCAAATGTATCAACCATATATAATTTTATATAGTTTACTTTCTCTTTGTATTTTATATATCACACATTGCCCCATAGAATTAATTAAAAAATACAAATACAATGGATGCATAATATTATATTGTGTGGATATACCATAATTTATTTAACAATAGCTGTACTTTTGGATGGTTTGTTTCTGAATTTTAATATTACCAACAATACTGCCCTGAGAATATTTGTCCATAAATACTTATTTCAGTATCTGATTGCTTTCTTTGCATAGAATTTCTAGAAAGGCAGCAACAAGTATATTAAACTTATTTGAAGCCTACTGCAACAACTTCTGACTGGTGACTATACTTCAATTTTCAATACGTGGTTTGAAAAGTAAACAGGCAAACTCAGCAAGGTAATTTTTATATTCTCCAATCAGACAAAAACATTGTTTCAGGAATTTGTTATAATGGATAGGCTGTCCTAAATTGTTCCATAATCCATTAAAATTAATTGTAAAATTTTGAGGATGATGTTTGCAGATTTAATTTGCAACTAGTGACAATGAATGGCCAGTCTTGGTAAGTCTGTATTTTGGTGATATTCTTATGAAGCCCTGTTAGTATTATCTGAACATTTGTAAAGTTTCCTGAAACATATTACAGTTCATTTTATATGATCATTCTAAATATTTATAATGTAAAACCCAGAAGTGATTTTCTAACTATGCTCAGTGCCATTCGGATTCCTGTTAAGGTTCTGAGCTAGTTTTCGGATCCCTAAATTAAGAAGACAAAGAAGAAGTGGAAAAAATCAGAAGACAATAAGTGGAAATGAGTGAAGGGCTAGAAAGCAGGATCAGTAAAGATGGCTAAAGAAATTGTGTTAATTTAACCTGAAAAGGAGAAAGCTCAGGAATATATGTGAATTACAGAAGATAGTTCTTAGGACAGTTTATAATGTGATACATGCCTCCTAAACAATGTAAACACCAATGGGAAAATTCCAGTTTGGTTCCACTTTTTTTGAATTTAGAGGTACCCTTTTGAATTTATTAATCTTGATTGTTTTCCATTTCATTAATTTCTGATTTTATCCTTATAATTTTCTTCTTTCTTTTAGGGTTTACTGTTATTCTTTTTTCAATTTCTTGAGTTTTTTATATTCTTAGCACATTCATTGTCAGTCATTTTTTAAAAATAATTTCTAACACAAATATTTAAGGCTGTTTATTTTCCTCCAGGTAATATGTAGCTGCTGTAGTTTGATCAAAGTTTCTCATCTATTATCTAATTTACATAAAGACATTTTCTTTGATCCTAATGTTATTTTGGCTGAGAGTTCTACCTCCAAAGCCATGCTGCCAAGGACCACAGCTGAGCTCCACCACTTATGTGTGCACGTGTGTGGTTATTTAGCACCTTATTTATTCTCTTTCTGCCTCAATTTGCTCATCTATGAAACAGGGATGATAATAGCAGTACCTACCTTATATAGTTGTTACAAGGATTAAAAGTGCTAACGTATTTAAAATACTCAGAAGAGTGCCTACCACTTAGCAAGGACCATATGCGTTGCTACTATTATTTCTTTGGAACATTTTTACTGACTTCTAATGTATTATCGTTATGGTCAGAAAATATGGGTTGTATAATATTGATTCTTCATATTGAGATTTGCTTTGCTTTCTGGCTTAGTGGGTGGTCAATAGTGTAAATGTCCCATGAATGCTTTAATCAGAATATATTTTCTATTGAATATATCTAATAATTCTATATTTGTTCATTTAATTAAATAATATTCATGTTATTCAAATCTGATTCTTACTGATATTTTGTCAGTAAAATTTTTATTTTATTGAGACAGAGTCTAGCTCTGTCCCTCAGCCTGGAGTGCCATGACATGATCATGGCTCACTGCAGCTTTGACCTCCTGGGCTCAAGGAATCCTCTTATCTCAGCCTCTGAGTAGCTGGGAATACAGGCACACACCACTGTGCTCAGCTAACTTTTTTGTATTTTTGTAGAAATGGAGTTTTGCCATATTGCCCAGGCTGGTATTGAACTCCTGGGCTCAAGCAATCCGCTGGCCTCAGCCTCCTAAAGTGCTATGATTACAGGTGTGAGCCACTGCACCAGGTCATCTCCTTAATTTTTAACTACAAAAAGAGATGTGGTATAATCTGTCATGGTGATCATAAATTTGCCAACATGTCTTCATAATTCAGTCAACTATTGTTTCAAATATTTGTAATTATGCTATTGAGGTCGTGGAAATCAAGAATTGTAATTATTTCCTAGTAAATATTCCTATTGTCTTTATCCGATGACCCTTGTATACTAGTAACTCTTATTGGCCTAAACATCTTTTTTGGTCTGATATAAAAATAATATTTCCTTTATTCTTAACTTATTCAACATTCTTTTATTTAGTATCTGCTTTGTAACTCTTCTTCCATTTCTTTTATTTGAATCCTTCTATAGTTTTCTCTTGAAACAGCATGAAGCTGAATTAAGAAAGGTTCTGAGAATCTCTTTGTTCAGTTTAATTATTTTACTCTTAATTTATGCTTATCAATAGATTGATTTCTGTTTTCTGCTTTTAACTTATAGTTATTTTCCTATATTTTTGTTTTATAGTAAATTTATGGCAAAACTTTCATTTAAATGCCTAAATCTTAAGTGTACATATTCTGCGTTTTGATGAATACAAACATCCTTGTAACCCATCACCTCAGATAGTTTCAAGTTCCTTTATCCCTCTTCTGAGCCAGGAGTGCCTCCAACACTAGACAACCACTATTCTCACCTTCTCCACCCTTCATTAGTTTTGCCTGTTCTCATTACTTTACATTAATGGAATCACACAGTGCATTCTGTTTTGTATAATGCTTCTTTCACTTGATGTGACATTTTTAATATTTATCTGTCATTATATATACTAGGAGTTTGTTTCTTTTTATAGGAGAGTAGTAATATACCACAATTGTTTATACATTTCTCTATTTTTTGACACCTGGGCATTTCTATGTTTTGGTTATTATAAATAAAGGTGCTATTTACATCCATGCACAAGGCTTTCTGTGGAACATACTTTTATTTCTTTAAATAAATAAGAATGAAATTATTTGGTCATAGGATAGATATATTTTCAGTTTTTTAAGTAATGGTCAGACTTTTTCCCGAAGGAGTTTTATCATTTTACTCTCTGACTGACTAATGCATAAGAGTTCTGGTTGCTGGAACTTCAGCTTTTGGCAGATGTGTATTGGCAACTAATGGTGGTTTAATTTGCATTCCCCTAATGAATATAATTTTGAGTGTCTTTTCGTGTGATGAATGGCCATTTATATGTCTTTCTTTGTAAGTGTTTGTTAAAATAGTTTGCCCATTTTTAAATTGAGTTGTTTGACTTATTATTGAGTTGTATTATTTATTTATTTTTATCTTTTCCTGCTTTCTATTGAATTGTAAGCACTTTCATACATGGTTTTAGTCATTTCTCACAAAAACCTTGGGAAATAGATATAATTATTTGCATTTTAGGTATGAGGAATAAGAGTTATGATGGTTATGTGACTTCTCCATAGTCTCATGAGTAATAAATGATAGAACTCTGATACAGGATGGCTAGGATCAAAACTGTATAATTGTAACTACTACATTATGCTACAGATAATAAGTAGTATGGTACTTTATGTGAGAGGGAACCCACATGAGCTGAGATGATTAAAGAAAATAAGTGGAAATGATAGATTTTGATGAGTGATAGATGAGTAATAAATAATTATTTATCAAGTAGCGGTATTGTGTTGTGGGATATAGAGGTTTGTAAAAATACCTCCATGCAAAGGATAGTCATACACCTACATGGAGTAATAATAGAGAGATCAATCAGAAAATGTCCTTAAAATTATAAGATTATTTGAGGCCAGGAACTTTAACAAGTAATTATCAAGATACTTTAGTGCATTATAAATTATGAGAACTGAAAATTTCTTCCCTATTCTTTGAACATTATTTTTTATTCTCTTCTGCTAAAATGGTTTGGTTTCCACAACTATGAATTAATAAAGTATTAATTTTGCTTTAGATTTTTATTTAATGGGCATTTTATTTATTTATTATTTTTGAGACAGGGTCTTACTCTGTCGCTCAGGCTGGAGTGCAGTGGTGCAATCATAGCTGATTACAGTCTCCAACTATTGGGCTCAAGCGGTCATCCCATCTCAGCCTCCCAAGTAACTGGGACTACAGGCGTGCACCACCACTCCCAGCTAATTTTTGTATTTTTTTGTAGAGACAAGATTTCTCGATATTGCCCAGGCTGGTCTTGAACTCCTGGGCTCAAGTGATCCATCTGCCTCAGCCTCCCAAAGTGCTAGGATTACAGGCATGAGCAACCGTGCCCAGCCTTAATGGACATTTAAAAAAATTGGGTACTACCAGTCTTGAAATAAGTTGGGTTGAGTTTGGAACCACAGGGTATTTTAACTTGAGAAATTAGGGCAACCTCAGAATTATACAATAGTTAAGTGTAGTAGTGCATTTAAAGTTAGCTCAGTTCAGTGGATGAACTCCTAAGAGAAATTCCAAAAAAGATACAAAGTTGTGACAGAGGTATAGGGAAGAGAATCACATAAATGTATACAGTTTAGTGGGCCATAAACAATGTTACTTGTTTTATTTTTGTATATTTAGTAATAGCCCTCTATTCCTAGTTTAAGGCAATGTAAGAATGTCTGCTGTTCAATTAAGCCATCTGGTTGATGGTTTATGCTGTGAACTAGTAAGCAGCATAACTTGAGAGAAATACAGATAAGTAGATAAGTCCTCCAGTTATCTGCATGACTCTTACTTCACATAAACTAATGTGTCCTTTTTAAACTCTTCAACCTTATGGACACTTTAGGGCTTGGATTCTTTGTCAATCTTTGCTTACTTCTACTATTGGATGCCTATTATTTCTTCCCTGGCATTTTGCTAAATGAGTTTATATCCTATGTGGTTGTGAGTGTTCTAAAACTGAGTTCAGATTAAGGACAATTGGCAGAGAGGAGGCCTTGTTTGGGCTCCAAGCTATCTGATTTTAAAATAAAGTGATTAGAAGAGTGTAGTTGTATTAGTCCGTTCTCACATTGCTATGAAGAAATACCTGAGACTGGGTAATTTGTAAAGGAAAGAGGTTTAATTGACTCACAGTTCCACATTGCTGGGGAGGCCTCAGGAAACTTACAATCATGGCAGAACACAAAGGGGAAGCAGGCAACTTCTTCACAGGGCAGCAGGACAGAGTTGAGTGCTGCGAAAGTGGGGAAGAGCCCCTTATAAAACCATTAGATCTCATGAGAACTCACTCACTATCACAAGAACAGCATGGGGGAACCACCCCCATGATTCAGTTACTCCACCTGGTCTCTCCCTTGGCACATGAGGATTATTGGGATTACAATTCAAAATGAGATTTGGGTGGGGACGAAAAGCCTAACCATATCAGTAGTGTAGGAAAAGAAAGATTGACAGACATCAATTAAGAATAACCTCACCTATTTGTTTCCAGTGGATGTGAAATTGGCAGGCAGATAAAGCTGCCTGTTCGTTCACTCATGCATATTCCTATCACAGCATTTTTATAATATTGGAATTACAGTCGACTAGATTGCATGATTTAGAGAATAACACCAATTGGTTATTGTTAATCATTGTTTTAGGAATGCTTAGATTTCTGAACCTGATATAGATTCATTTGAAAATAGGTTCAAATTTTGACATATTGTCAAATTGGTACATATAGGTCACAGTAATTACCATGTGGGGACTTAAGAATTTTTCTTTGTTGTTATTATCAAGGTAGTTTGGCTTCTTTATGAATTAGTGTCACATATAAAAATTCAAAACTGGTAGATTTGTGAGCAAAATTAGCCAATAGCCACTCTCTTTTATTGACTTTAGTAGAAGTTGCAAGAGGGTAATTTGGTTGCTTATACAAAAGCTAATATTCCTTTAGTGACTGCAGCTTTCTATTTCTGGAGTTCACTTACACGGAGCACATTTTTACTGCTTGTATTATTCTTTAGGAAGCTTAAGACAGCCCTTATATTAAACTTTAAATACTCCCTCTCCAAAAGTTTATCCAAGAACTAGAATGGTGAACTTAATCTCTGCAACTTTGCAATTAGTGTATTAACTTAAGTACTATTTTTGGTATCTCTGTGCTCTACAAGTCATCTGGTTAACGTGTTTCCTTTTGTAGGATTTTACCAGAGCATAGCAATTGGAACACAAAATAAACATTAACAGACTTTTCTTTGTGCTTGCGTTTGGTTATAAGGAAAAGTTTTTTTCTTTGCTGCCTTTATCCTTTTAAAAAGTGCTTCTTAAAATAAGAGGAATTATCTTTATTTTAAAAGAGCAACATGTCAAGATGTGAATAGATGTGCCCATCCTAATAGATCTCTAAAAAAATGTTTAATTTTTGTAGAAGTGTGCACTCTGAAAAAGGGACAAATCAGATTCTGTATTTTCAGCTTTTTTTTTTTTTTGACAAATACTGGTGGTATAAATTATCCAGCTGTTTTTCCTCTGTATGGATTTTGTAGTACTCAGAGCGATTTATAGGTCTAGAGTGCAGCTGCTGAAAGTCATTTATTCTCAGTTCTGTATTAAATCCATCATATACAAATGCATTAACATTCAGTACAGACCTCAAAGGCATACGATATTTTTTTCCCTTCTGAGTTGTTGTCCTACAAATATTTATAGGATATACCAAAACAGCATCAGAAAATTATTAGTTTGATATGCACTTTTAGCAGTGCTGCTTTTAGCATTCCTATTTAGAGTAGTTGAAATCCACTCATTTATTGATATAAAAGGAACAGTCAAGATGAGTCTTCCTGTCAACATTAACAGATTGGTAATACTAGGACTTCAGCTTGATCTGCTCATTTGCTGCTCCTGCCATATGTCTACTAATCTGATATGTTCACCATTTCAGAAACTTAATTATTTGCATTTTTTTGGAGGAGCACTTCTTTGGAACTAAGTAAGGGAAATTTTCACATTTACTCTATTTTTTCATTTCTTCTTAAAGACATCTATTCCTCCTTTAAATGGACAGGAGCTATTTTGATTAATAATATAAACATAGAGTTTACAGAGCTCAATGCATGTGTTGCTTGCTTATGACCTCTCTAAAACACCTTCATGGTGTTCACAAAATATTGAAGCACATTTGAAATGTACACAGTGCTTGAGAATGATAATAACCCTCAAAATGTATGTCTAGATATTTATTCAGAGAATACGATTTTCTCATTATTATCTATTAATATAAAATAAAACATAGCTTTCATCCCTTCCCTTTTAATCCTTCTCATATATATTTCTGGACTAATTTTTTAAACAATAAATCTAGACAAGCCACTTGTTCATAAAAAATCTTTAATGACTCCAATCTTTCTGTTATATGAATTATAAAAAGGTTAACTTGACTCTCAAGGAGCCCCATGATCTTCTCCCAGACTATTTACTTTATTTATTTTTTACTACTCCCCTGAATCCATCTTATGTTCCAGCCAAAATGAATGATTTTCTGCACTCACATGTGCCATACTCTCCTTCTCTCATGCTTTATGATACTATTTTACTCTCAGATAATTCTCTGTCTAGATTCAGATGTTCAAATCCTATTTCCAACGACCATGGTTCTCTGAATGATAAGGATTTTCCTTTAACCATCTCTTTTGGACATGATTTTTTATTTTTTAGTAGTTATTATTGCATAGCTTATATTCCTTGGAAGATTATAAACTCAATTAAAGATTGAGATATTTTAACTTTTATCCCCAACAAAGCCTAGGACAATGTCATTTGCATATACAATAGCTGTTTAATTAATATTTGTTGTATTTAACTGGAATCTGTTGTTAATAAAATACTGGTTTAACTGAAAATTGAATTCAAAATGTTTAATGGTTGTTGAGAACGCCTCTGAGATGTGCATTGTGCTGTCTAAGTATGGAACTGCATATTAAAAGTAATTTACGCTTTATAATAATTGAGGTTCTTAAAGCACCCAATGTGACCTTATTAAAAAGTCTCATTTTGAAAAACAAAAAAGGTCGTAGAGGGACTCACAGCTTTTTTGTTTGTTTGTTCAGAGGCTCGGTCTCCCTCTGTTGCCCAGTGAAGTGGTGTGATCATAGCTTCCTGAAGCCTCGAACTCCTGGACTCATGCAATCCTCCTGCCTTAGTGGCCAAGTAGCTGACACTACAGGCATGAGCCGCCACTAACGGCTGAATTTTTATTTATGTATTTTATTTTATTTTATTTATTGTATTTTTGTAGAGATGAGAGTCTTTCTATGTTACCTAGGCTGGTATCAAACTCCTGGCCTCAATCAGTCCTCCTGCCTTCGCCTCCCAAAATACTGACATTACAAGCATGAGCCACCATGCTTGGCCACTGTTAAATGATTGATTCTACCAGGAGATAAACCAGTATTGAGTACTTTATTTCTCATATGAGTTTGTTTTCTGATGATTTGACCCACTATGCCAAAACCAAATTCCACTTATTCACAAATTTCAGTTATTTCAGATTACTCATTTTCTCTTAGAAAATTTTAATTTTTTAAATTTTATCAAATTATTGTGTGCTTAACCCCTCTTCACTTCCCAATTATTTTCCAGAGACAACTATTTTTAAATTCTTGGCTCTTTCTTCTGATATTTAACTCCGTATTTGTAAAAGATAAGAGTAAACTGCTGTTTTCATTTAATTTTCACTTTTACCAAAATAGTACATATAATGAATCAAATAATGCTATAATAAAAAATAGCTGTCCCATGTTCCAGCCTGTCTCCCAGTTCTCATGCCTCAGAGGCAACTATTTTAAATCTTTTAATTGTTTCTTCTAGTGTTTATATTCGTATTTCTAAATATCACACAGCATACTGTTTTTCTTGATGTTTCAAGGTTAGATCTTTATTGATTTCCTTTTGAAGAAGATTATAATTTGTGGGAGGCTGAGGCGGGTGGATCATGAGGTCAGAAGATTGAGACCATCCTGGCTAACAGGGTGAAACCCTTTCTCTACTATAAAATACAAAAAAATTAGCTGGGTGTGGTGGTGGGTGCCTGTAGTCCCAGCTACTTGGGAGGCTGAGGCAGGAGGATGGCGTGAACCCGGGAGGTGGAGCTTGCAGTGAGCCAAGATCGTGCCACTGCACTCCAGCCTGGGCAACAGAGCGAGACTCCGTCTCAAAAAAAAAAAAAAAAGAAGATTATAATTTAATTTTCATATCGCTTTTACATGCACGCGTGCACACACACACACACACAGAACTTCTGTCTATCCTTTCAGTGGAGTTATTTTGTATTTTTATTTCAGCCAGTATGAAGAGATTATGTTGTTATTGCTATGTAAATATTTTTTACTTTGAATCACATAGTGTAAAATGGCTATAGTTTGTTCTTATATTTCTTTTCGTTTTATTCACAGTTAAGAATTTTTTTGTGTTTTAATTTCTTCGTTTGCTATGTGCCTACTAATTTGGGTCAGTCTTTTAAAATAAAATACAAAGCCCTGTCAATGTGATCAAACCTATTTTAATTGTCAGGATAGGCCAGATTATCTGAAGTAAAAAACATGCCCAGAACTTCAAAAGCTTTCAACAACAAAAGTTTAATTCTTTTAAAGTTAATATTATTTTAAATTGATAGATCATAATTGTATTACATTTATAGCATAGAATTTGATGCTTTGGATGTATGTATACAGTGTGGAATGATTAAATCAAATTAATTAACATATCCATTGCCTCACTATTTAACTTTTGTTGTGTGGTGTTACATTTGAAATTTACTCTCTTAGTTATTTTGAACTATGCAATATACTGTTTTTGACTGCAGTCACCCTGCTGTGAAATGGATCTTAAAGTGTATTCTTCCTGTCTAGCTGAAACTTTGTACCCTTTGAAAAGCAACTTCTCATTTCCTAGTTACCCATCTCCACAAAGTTAATTCCTTATTATGATAGTTACTCACTGTGGGTCAGCTACAGGTATGTCCACATCATCTTCCTTTGAGGATTCAAAATGCTGGAATATAATATTCAATATTAGATTATATCAATATTCTAGATTATATCATATTGTAGATTATATCAATATTCTAACGGCTATCTAGAATATTGCCAATCTTGTGCCAGAGGGGGAAAAATGCCAACCCCATGCTCGCTCTAAGGTTTCTGTGAAACATCACATTCAAACGCCTTTCATTGTCCAAAGGAAATCAATAGCAAATAGCCAGCCATGGAGGGGACAGGGGAGAATACCCTCCCCCCTGAGAGGGGTAGAACGTATATATTTTTTTTGAACAAAAATACAGTTCACTGCATGCATAAGATGAAATGTAAGTTGAATTGTTTAGTGTTCTTTCTTGTCTTTTGCTTTTTCATTTTCCGTAGCATCCTGTCCTTATTTTAAGATTGTAATCTTAATCATTTACCTTTCTGAGTCTACTGATAAAATTTTTTGATGACTTTTTTCTGTTTCTAGCATATATCAGTTTCTTCCAGTTTTAATTTGTTTTTCTCTGTTTATTTTGGTATCTCTTTTTATTGAAATCTTTCATGAAATGTTTGGTGTTTCTTGGGTGTCAGTCTAGGTTTGAATGAAGCATTAAAAGGCTGATTTGTGGATCTGTTTCTAGGCCTTATCGATTGACCTGTTTCATTTTGGAATCTCCAGGGTGTTAGGACCCAGCACTTTGCTGGAGAACCTCAAGCCTGAGAATAAAGGTATTTTTCTCTGCGGCAGGTCAGTTTTTCCAAGGAAGTAATCTTTGATTCCTTATGTGTGTGGAAGATGCCTGGTTTCCAGGTTTTTGCACACGAAGAAATAGAGGCTGAGGAGGAGGCGTCTCATAACTCAATACATGGACGTTTAATTAATCCACTTTTTTTCCTTGCTCTCCACAGTACCTGATGTCTCTGAGTGTTGAGCTACTCCAGTTAAATTTATCCCATGGAAAATGTGGTATTCTCTTGGTGCTTGTATCTAGTGCAGGGAGTAGGAGAGCGGTGTGTGTGGGCATTTTGCACCCCATAGAAACAGACTTTAAACCCTGAATCTCCTTAAGGGTTCTGTGAAGTGAATCAGCTCTCTTCTTATCTTTATTCCCCTTTTAAAGTTATAGCTTCCCCTCCCTGCTAAGTAAGTTATCCATCTTTTGTTAGCACCTTCCTTGCAAATATGCTGAAAATCTCATTCAGTTAGGCCTTTTATTTGTTTTGTATGTGTCTATTGCTCTTTCACTATTTTAGGGAAGTCTTGGGGAAAGAGAAGATATAAAAAAATGTATGATCAAGTCATCATAAATCTGTTGATAGAATTTCAAAGTAACGTAATATGAGCCTTCAACTGATCATGGCTGGGACTTTGTGATAGAAACTATAAGGATGAATGGTTGAGTTTGATTATTTTAAAAGATGGAAATGTGGAGAAAGTTGTCACAGTTCCAGAAATAGGACAGACAAGGACTTATATTAGGTATGGCAAGTAGAACAGATGAGCTGGTGTACAGGGTTTGCCAGGTTGGGAACACAAGTTAGAGAGCTTTTAAAGCTAGGTTGCATATTTTGATGTTTTTATAGCATAAGAAAATCCTATTAAAGTAGTGACTGATTTCAAAAATTTACCCTTGATACAAAGTCATTATATCTAATTGTTACCTTCAAAACACTAGAATTGGATTTTTCATAGTCTTTTTTCGATGCCTTCATATTTACTTATTTTGGAAATGCTGAATTACGACATCATGCAGTGGAAAGTGTATCCAATTGTTGAGCAATTTGGGATGTATATTGTACTTTGTTATTAAGTTACTTTTAGTCCTCAGCAGGTCAATTTTTCAGAGGGTGAACCTCTATCTCTAACATTTCATGAATCTAGGAAGTTATGATATCTATAATGAGAAGAGAGGAGAAAACAAACACATAAAAGATGAAGCTAGACAGGTGGGAATCTAAATCTTAAATTTGCAGAATAAAGGAATTCCCCAAAGACCAGGCATTTAATGTCTGTTCCAATTTTGTAGCTCTTATGAATTTTGGAAATGTGCTGAGGCTTTGGAGGCAGTGATTTGAAT
Source organism: Hylobates moloch (assembly GCF_009828535.3). NCBI lineage: Eukaryota > Metazoa > Chordata > Mammalia > Primates > Hylobatidae > Hylobates > Hylobates moloch. The sequence continues at coordinate 62,430,767 of NW_026652278.1, read as the reverse complement.
TTGAATCATGTTTATCCTACTTTCTAACTGGGCATGTTACTTACCTCCTTTGAGTCTTAGTTTCCTAACTATAAATAGGTGAAATAGTACCTCATATAGCTGTTTGGAGATATAGTGAGACAATATACCTGGAACATAGTAAGCCCTTAATAGTTATTATTATAACTTTGAAAAAATTTAATAGTGAATTTTGCAAATGGAATCTGAGGCACAAACAACAATGACTTAGGAGTCTGGCAGGCTTTAGTTTGAATCCCACTTCTGGTCCTTCCTACCGCCAGGGCTTTGGACTAGTTACTCACCCTTTCTGAGCTGCTGCTTCTTAAAAATGGGTCTATCTGGATCAAGTATACTAAATGAGATAAAACATGTCAAGTCCCTAATCCATCATGTGTCCTTAATAAACTATAGCATATTATTCATTTTTGATATTTCCTTAATATAAAATATTATAAAATAATATAACTTCAATGCTAGTTCAAATGTTACTCTTTTTTTTTAAAGAAACTTTATTTCAGATACACACACAGCAGTAAAAAAGCTGACGTTATCAAACTGCTTTATTGTCTGACACTTTTTTTTATTACAATTCAGTCCCAATAGCTTTGTGACTTAAATGTAAATTTTATCTCATCAGCATTGCCTCATTTATTGGAATTGAAGTTCTCCTTCACAGGGGTAGGTGTCCTTTTTGGCTCTGATTTGCTAGTTCTTCACCAGCGACAGCAGAATTCTCATTCCCCTTGGTCCTGCCAGAAGTGGAAGTGTGTGTAAATCCTCAGAGTGTAGGGTGTGAATCAGTTGGCATTTTATAGAATTTCACATCTGGTACTTCTTCTTTTTTAGTTTGCATATCCTTTCCCTGGCATCGAAGGAAGGGTTATGAACAACATCCTTACCAAGATGAAGCAGGGAGGCTGGAGAGTGGAAGATCGAGGTCTTCTGGTATCACTTTAAATGCTTTCTTGAAGGATGAGGTGTTTTTCCTTTTTCATAATGAATAGGTGCTTGTAACAAATGATGGCAACCATCTGCTCTCGTTAATATACCCCTTGGACTGTCATATCAAAGGAAAAGATTCTGCACAATTCTTCATGCCACAAATCAATGCATTGGTAGCCTTTTCTCCACCTCTGACTTATATCTCTCAGAACGGGGCCAAGACATACAGGAAAGTTGTTGAAAGTGATGTTTATGATGCTGTAATAAAAAGATCCCAGATCACAATAGTATTAGGCCTGAAATCACTGCAATTCCATCAGGTTATAAACTGGAGTGTTGTTTTGGGCTTCTGGGGATGATGAAGTCAATGGCTGAAACAAGAACTCATTTGTAAAAGAAAGGTACCAGGGCCTTGCAGTGATGATTGGCTAGTTTGAATAAATACTCCAGCCACTGCTTGTTTTACCTTGTGTTTCTTGCCATCTGGACCTGCTAACCTATAGAGACTTAGTTTTCTCCAGGTGCTGTGTTACGGCATCAAGTTTTATCCCCTTCTCCCTACTAAGTAGTTCCTATATGCGTGTAAGATGTTAATTACTTGAATTTAAACAGTTCTTCCTTTTTAAATATTTTCTCACTGAAGACTGATTGAAAACACCCTGGAGTCTGTCATTTCAGAATGAGCCGTAATTTACTGGAACTCTTGCCTTTGCTGATTAGCGGTGCTATTTTTCACTTCCCCTTTGTGTTATTTTGCATTCTCATTTTTAACATTATCTCTTTGCTTTTGTGAAATAATTTTTTTCCTGACAAGTTTTAAATCAATTTGGGTTTTATATTGTTTAATTTGTTCCCCTTTTTGTCTCTAGTAGGGATTTTTTCCCCCCAAAAATCCACAGACAGCCTTTTGTGAAATCACAGAGGGAGTATGAGCTGTTTTTTAAAAAAACTGTTTAAAGCCGTTTCGGTTTTTATGATTTTGAAAATGCAGACTTCTCTGACATCCACAGATCCTAGACCTCTCACATTCTAGACTGCCTTTGTAGGATACCCTTATAATTTAGTATTCCATCCTGGGGTGCTATTTCTGACTAATATAAGCTGGGGAATCTCATGGTCACTAGTAATAAGCTTTCCTCCCCTTTCAAACTCTGCATTAGTACCTCCAGGGGTCAGCTGCAGAGCCAGTTTATCTTCTCCTTGCGTGGATGTTCTGCTTCATGACTTTTGAAAATAGTCACAGAAAAGTCAAGAAAATCACCTCTTTTGATCCTGCATATAAAATTATTTTTATGATATAGCAGATAGTAGGTTGGATGATGTATCTTGTTATTTATTGTGGGAACTAAATTACTTGAATGCCAATATAGTATTCATCCTATTTATTATACGTGAAAATTTGTGGCTTATAATAATAATTATGCCTTTTCTCTTCTCTCTTTCTCTTTTCCCATTTATTTTTAGTCTAAAAAGTATGAGATCATTGAAATATTGAATGAGATTGAGCAATTTATATTTAATATTATTGTACAATATTATACCATGCATTATTAAAGTGTATTGAGTATTATATTTAAATGAAATATTATACATAGAACAGTTCTCAACACATAGTGCTACATTTGTGTTAGTATTAGTTGATTTTAAAAAACATACACAACTTATTTGTATAGCAGAACCCTGTGTAGCTACATACATAAAAAAATCCCAACATGAACTAGAGGCAGCATCACTGAAAATGAGACATTTTTCTCTGATTTCTCTTTTCTGAATTGTTTTTCTGGACCAATTACCCCTTGCTGACCATCCTGACTACTATAGTTTTGAGATTTTATACTAAATAGAGACAATAAAAATATTTTGAATAAATGTGTGTGTTTGAAATTACAGCCTCTTTGAGCTATAAAAATGATTTGATTCAGGGAACAGCCGTGGATTTTTAAAGTTGCTCTATATTCATAAATCTGGTGATGTTATGCAATGTGGTTCTAAGTCAGAATTAATGAGAAAGCATACCTCTGTTTCCTCCTTACTCTACTTGATTATGCATTATATAATCAGTTTTCACATTAAGATGCCTTAATTTGTTAGTCATCGCAAAATGCCTCACTCTTGGCAACCACAGTGTTGGTATTTCTGACATACAGTTTCCCAAATGTTGTTTTTGAAGGCCATTCATATATTTTTCAAGTTTCATGGTTAATTTTAAGTCCTTTAAACTCCTTGAACTCAGTTAAATTGCAGGTGGTGTGCTGAGCACTTCCATCCCTCTTGATTTTAAAGCTTGGCTTTGAATTGGGTTTGGGAAGATTCAGGATACCTTTTGTGTTCATTTGGTAATCTCATTATTTTAACTCATCTGCTTGCCAATTTAAATGGTGTTTGTATGCATAAATAAATAAATGGAGTTGTCAGGGTCAGCCCTAAGCAAATTCTGAGCTCAGGAAACCCTCTGCTTATTAAAAACCAGTCCCCAAGATGACTTATAGACAGGCTGACCACATGAATGACCACTGAGGCTTTCTATCAGAGCACTTGATAACTTCACTTTCTTTTGTCAACGAAATGGATTTAGCAGTGAAAGTCGCTGGGCACGGTGGCTCACACCTGTAATCCTAGCACTTTGGGAGGCCAAGGCGGGCAGATCACCTGAGGTCAGGAGTTCAAGACCAGCCTGACCAACATGGAGAAACCCCATCTCTACTAAAAATAAAAAATTAGCCGGGTGTGGTGGCACATGCCTGTAATCCCAGCTATGCAGGAGGCTGAGGCAAAAGAATCACTTGAACCCAGGAGGCAGAGGTTGCAGTGAGCCGAGACTGAGCCACTGCACTCCAGGCTGGGCAACAAGAGCGAAACTCCACCTCAAAAAACAAAACAAAACAAAAAAACAAAACAAAACAAAACAAAACAGTGAAAGTCACATAACATGTTATGATTCAATGTTATTTATATCTGCAATGCTTGAATTTCAAGGACAGCATTATTGGTAGGACACTTCTTGCCTAATGGATTGGATCTATAGAAGAATGAATTTCTAGGTGTTGAATGTGAGAGATATTTTGGAGTGAGGAGACTTCCTGGGCACTTAAACAACAGCTACTACATTTTTTTCTGTGTTTAAGGGAGTCCCTAAAATTATATTGTGGAGAAACTATTTTATATTTGTTGCCAAATTTCTTCATTAGGACTACTTACAAAGAGAAGGCTAATTATAAAGGAACAGCAAATGTCATAGTGTTTTGAATCCTTTTCATACATAGGACTTCCATTCTGCACTGTGGCTACTTTGGGTCCTCTTCCGAGTGTAGCGTCTTCTGAGTTTCTGTTCCTCAGAAGCTAGGCTCTTGCCCACTCTTTCCTTCTCCATTATCATGCTGAATGAGAAACACCTAACCTCTGTGGTCCCACTCCCTCCAGATGATGGCTCTTATTTAGGAAACAATGCCGTTATTGGGTTCATTTGTTATTTAGCACAGTGCTAATGCATATAAAATAAGCTGAGCAAATACATGTTACTTTATTAGTTTCTTCTTTAGGGTACTGGCATCGAGTAAAGGACTGCTGAAGAAATTGTGCTTTAATCCAAGGTAATGGATTATACTAACATATAGCATATATTGTATGATAATTATATTTTGATGATGAAACTACATGCCCTAGGCAGAACAGTAGCGGAGGTGTGTTTGGGAAAGGGGCCCTTCCAACACTATCCCAATTACACTTTACAGGAAACTGCCTGTGCTACTTATGAAGCTACTTCATTTGACTAATAGTAGGAAAGAGGCAGAATCAGAGAGCAAGGTCATCTGGTATCCTGCAGCTGAGAAACTGAGAATATGTTTGCCAATTAGGCAAAAAACATAGAGGATCATGGGAGTTAGAAGCAAGGAAGTGGGAACATAAAGTGGCGCAAAAATAGTCATGAAGTAGACGGCAGGCAGCAACCTCAGGGACTTATATTTTACAGTGTAAGTGCTCTCACATGCATGTTATCTTATTATCATCTTTCCAAACTCTCCTTGTGATAAGTATTTTTCACTCTGTAAAGTGATCCAAGCTTCCGCGTAAATGATTAGCTCAGGTCTTGTTAACTTACTGGGAAGTAGGTGAGCCAAGATTGTATTCAGCTCTTTTAATGCTAAATGCTTCTTTTTTTGATTGTTTTTGCATTATATAACTTCAGGGTCAGTGTTGAGATTTGATGTTTTAGATTTATGTTCAGAGCTTTAAGGCTGATAAAAAAGATGTTTTAAAGATATGTCTCCAATCTACAAAAATATGGAGAGACAACTAAGAGATACACTCAAAGATTGATTATCTTCGGTTTCACTCTGCAGAATGGGTTTAGGTTCTGCAGACTGGAAACTTGTGTTATAGTAGTAAGTAGTTAAAAGCTAAAATGTGAGCATTTAAAATTATGTTTTGGAGAATACAGTTGGCCCTCCGAATCCACTGGTTTCCCATCTGCAGATTCAACCAACTGTGGGTTGAAAATATGTGGGAAAAAGAGCACAACACAACAATAAAAATAATAAAAAGAAAAAATATGTACAACAATTATTTACATAGTAGTTACATTATATTAGGTACTATGTGTAATCTAGAGATGATTTAAAGGATATGAGACGAGGTGTGTAGGTTTGCCACAAATACTACGCTATTTTATATAAGGGACTTGAGCATCTGAGAATTCTGGTATCAGTGGGGATCCTAGAACCAATGCCCCACTGGTACGAGGACGAACATATTCTTGAGGGAATGTTCGAACACCTTTAATCCTGAAACAATACTTGGCTTGAAAAATAGCATATTTAAATTACATATTGATGCAATGAATGTTTTCACACTGAGAAAGTGACTAATTTTTAAGATTCATTCAACCTCTGGGGCTTCGGTTTTTATGGAAAGGGATATAATAAAGTAGACATCACTTAAGGGTAAAAAAAATCACAGTTGAAAGATAGATCTTATTTTGTGTTCTTACTACAATAAAATAAAATTTTCAAAGTTGTGGGCTAAACAAAATGCCATGAAAGTTCTCTAGGTGTTTGCTTTTGGAAAACTATAAATTGTTAGTTTAAGAAAATTTGGGTATTATGACAAGTACTTTTAAGAAAAATCATTGTGGCTGGGCGCCGTGGCTCATGCCTGTAATCCCAGCACTTTGGGAGGTCATGGCGAGTGGATTACCTGAGGTCAGGAGTTCGAAACTAGTCTGACCAACGTGGTGAAACTCCATCTCTACTAAAATTACAAAAATTAGCCAGGTGTGGTGGCGTGCACCTGTAGTCCCAGCTACTCAGGAGGCTGAGGCAGGAGAATTGCTCAAATCAGGGAGGCAGAGGTTGCAATGAACCAAAATCAAGCCACTGCTCTCCAGCCTGGGCAACAGAGTAAGACTCTGTCACAAACAAACAAACAAACAAAGGATAATCATTGTTGAAATAAGCAAGGAAATTCAGATTTTTGAAGAGGGATTGCATATGCAGAAGGAACAAGGAAAGGACTTATCCTTGTTAATCTGAAACCCAGGTGACTGGCAGATTGTCTGACACACACATTAGGCCCTTAATAAATGTTGGGAGTATAAATGATTTCATGAACTCTTGGGCAAGAAGTCATTTTGTTAAACTTTGTGATGATGTAAGGAGAGTCTAAACAGCTATTACTTTTCAGCTTCTGGAAGTCATACCTGAACACTTCATGTTTTTCAGAAAACCTTTCAGATATATTCACAAAAATTTACACAAAACCTCAATTCTTTATTCTATTTTGTATTATCTGTGATATGATTTTTCATTATTGTTTTTAATTAAAGAAAAAATTTGGTTTTTCTTATCCAACCTGTCTAAAAAAACCAAAACAAAAATGAAGCAAGACAAAACAAGACCAAAAAACCATGCACAAAACACTAGTCCACCCACTGTTTAAGAGAACTTTGTACTTGCGTTTTGTGGAGCGGAGTCAGTGTACTGGAGCATAATTATTATATATAAAATCTCACTAAGTAGAACATTAAAGTTATAAATATAAAAGAAGCACAAGCCAAGAAACACAAGATATCACACTGTAATATTTCCCACATTATATGTAATAAGGCAGTCATGTAGGAATAGAATTAGAAACAAGAACACTGCTCAGGTATAATGTGAGAAAATTAATGTGGCAATGAAGACATTAGCTTTTGCCTTTCCTAGTTTAAACTGAAATTTGTGCTTTCAGCATTGCACTCTAGGAGTCTTTACATACTTTATTCTCTAGATTATTTTTTGAGTTAGAAAATCAAAAATCTCCCCAAGAGCCTGCTTGTTCTTAAAACAACAGGCTCAGAATTATAGCTATGCAATTATCTCTCACACATTGGTCTTAAATGCCCAGCTGTGTAAACATCACATGATGATTCAAGAAACTATTTAGATAACTGTTGTTCGATATTGTTTTATAGTTATAAAATGATTATCTGCTATCAGAATTCTAAAATTATAAACATGTTTATAGCTGGAAACTGGTGAAATGTTTGAATTATGAGTAAGCAAGTGTTTCTATAAGCATAAAATCTTAGCAAAGATGCATTTTTTTATTTAGAGGAAGACATTGATAAACAGAGTTTGCATTTTGCAATTTTAATTTTTTTTATTTAACTATTTCTTAACTATTTAATTGATTTTGTTCTAAAAGTTTCACTAAAAAAACTACGACTGGGTATTTTTAATGTCCATGATACTGAAGTTTTTGCAGTTTTCCTCCCTGTATTGCTGTGCTACTTCCCTTTTTGATCTTAAATGATCTTAATTAAAGCTTAGGGTGAATATTTTATGTTGTGTTCTGTTTATCCTTCCTGGTGGGAAATAAATGTCTAACATCACTCAGAGACTTTTCAAAGCAATGTTAAATTCCCAGATAATTCACTCTAAGAAAATCTAGATCATCCCATCTTATGTCATTTAATCGAATGTAAGGATAAAGAGACTTTAGGGAAAAAGCAGTCATTTTTATTGGGTAATCTTTCAGATAAACTATCCAGTAATGATCAAATTCATGTGTCCCATCATTTTATGCAAACAAGGAGCTGACGCCATGTGGTTTTTATAGTCTATATTGTTATTTTAATAATGAAAATAAATTTAATGCCCTAATATTTTTGGACATCAAGACAGATCAAAAGAAGGCATTTGGTAAGGCAGTGAAATTATTAAGTAAACAGTTCAGACTGAAGCATAATCTTGGTACACAATCAAGATAATAAGACATTGCTTCACTAGCATCAAGAGCAAGCTTCCTAGTTTGGTGAACAATCAATGCAGTTAGAAAAAATGCATTTATGCCAAATTAAAGAAAGAGCAAGGCAAGAGAAAGGTGTGGCAAATAATATTTTCCTAATGGTTTAGCTAATTGGCTTAAATCTCTAAGCTTCAAAGGTCTTAGTGTAATCTAGTCCAGTTTGGTGATAGAGAAAACAATACAATTTGAGAGTCTAAAAATTTTAAAGGAGAGAAATCTGTTTTTTTTTTTTTTTTGCTGCTGTTCTTATTGTCTCTTTTATCTGTTATATATACTCTATATCTATTATATTTAAGTGAGTATTTCTCTGGTGGTGCTGGTATTCAGTGGTAAGAATTCACTAAGAAAAAAATCTCATGGTGTATTGCAAGAATTAGAAGAGTGTTTTCTGCTGGTTGATAGCTGAATGACATTAAATAAGCCATTGTTTTCTTAGATTATTAATTTATGTAATGAGCACAATATAATGCGATCAAATGAGAAAATGTGTACAAAACTAAAACACTGTGAACCTCTAGTAGAAGGTTTTCAGTGCTTATTGGAAAGTCTAACAGCCTAGCAGTTACACACATGGGCTCTGGAGCTAAAATACTTTGGATTAAATCTCACCTTCACTGCTTACCAGTGTTTTAACTTGAACAGTTAATATGTTTGCATGTCAGTTTCTTTATAAAATGAAGACAATTGCTTCGTAGCGTTATTAGAAGGATTAAAGTATTTAATAGCTATAAAGCGGGTATAGCAGTAAGCACCAGTAATAAGCACTATACACAGAGCCAATTAGCATCTGTGCTTATGTAATACATAGAAGAAACACAGGTCTCAGGATTGTTGGAATCTTAAGTTGTGTAATTTTCCTTCTGCATATTATTTGATTAAGATACAATTACAGAATTTTGGAGTTGTAATAGATTTTAGAAATTATTATAGTTTTATTTATTTATTTATTTTTGAGATGGAGTTTCACTCTTGTTGCCCAGGCTGGAGTGCAATGGCGCTATCTCGGCTCACTGCAACCTCTGCCTCCCTGGTTCAAGTGATTCTCCTGCCTCAGCCCCCTGAGTAGCTGGGATTACAGGTGTGCACTGCTATGCCTGGCTAATTTTGGTATTTTTAGTAGAGACATGGTTTCTCCCTGTTGGTCAGGCTGGTCTTGAACTCCTGATCTCAGGTGATCCACCCACCTCAGCCTCCCAAAGTGCTGGGATTACAGTTGTGAGCCACCATGCCTGGCCAGAAATTATTGTAGTTTTATGGCATAGAAACAATCACACAAAAATTTTAGAGGGACACTTCAAAATTTAGGCCTTTCATTTGATAAACAGTCATGCATCATTTACCAATGGAGATACTTTGTGAGAAATGCATCATTAGGCGATTTCATTGTTGTAAAGCAGCATAGAGTGTACTTATACAAACCTAGAAGGTGTAGCCTACTGCCCACCTACGTTACATGATATAGCCTGTTGCTACTAGGCTACAAACCTGTACAGCATGTTACTTACTAAATACTATAGGGAATTGTAACACAATGGTATTTATTTACTTAAGCATATCTAAACATAGAAAAGGTAAAAATATATGATATTATGATCTTACAGGACCACCATTGTATATGTGGTTTGTCATTGACTAAAATGTTATTATGTTGTACATGATGATATTAGAATAGTGAGCTTGAGAGACGTGTTAATAGAAGTAACATTACATTGAGCTCAGAGTACAGATTTAGATCAGAAAGACCTAGGTCCCAGTGCCATCTACAGTAGCAATCCTATTACCTTGGATGAGTTATGATCCTTCTGTGTTTCTGTTATTGTCAATAAGAATGGTGATAATGATTCCTACTTCACAGGGAAGGGAAAATACCTTGAACCTTACCATCTATATAGCAGACACTTGATACATGTTAGTTTTTATTTATCCCTCTCTCTTACTTCTTCCTCTTTTCTTTTTTTAGGGGGCTTTTCTTAGCTGCAATTTGTTCATGTTTCTAATTAATTTATAAGTCACTGCATATTTTGAACTAAAGTGAATCTCAGGGGCCACTTTGGGGCATTTCTTTTATGAGCCCAACTTTGAATGTCTTCTTTTTTCTGCCAGTATTTTCCATATGAAAGGTAGCAAGATGATAAATCCTGAAAAGGACAACAGAAGAACTTGTAAATATTTAGAGCATATAATTGAAAATAAGTTGGTAAGAAAGGAAAACTGTATTGCAGTTTAAATAAACTTTCTCTCTATGCATGAATCATAGAAGGAAGGGAAAGCACCTAGAATACTGCCATTTATATAGTGGACACACAGTACATATTTTTCGTAGTTCATTCCTGGTATACTGGATCCTGAGTCCAAATAGCCAGTCAAGAAGGAACTATGGATATTTGAGTGGCCCTCATACTGCATTACCTTCTGGGCCCCTGGGCCCATAAAACCCAGAATTTGGCCTTGGTATAGTGCTTTGTTCTGCCGGTCATGGTTCATCATCACCATCGTTTTTCATTTATGATTTCCTTTGGTGTTGCTGCATTGGAGGAAACTGCAGGGAACAGCTACAATCTCCCATGGTATTGGCATTGCTGGTTACCTCCTGACTCTGCATTCTCTGCTCCCAACAGTTGAATCCCCTCATGGCCTTCATTATATACTTATGCCATTCCCAGGACTTGACTTAAGTATAGGAGAGGGAAAGAGAGAGAGAGAACATTTAAATCATCTCACTCATCTCCCACATCCTAGTCTTTGAACTATAGATTAACCTCTTGTAGCCCTGTTTAACTCTCCACATTTTCCTTGTATCTTTCTACTTGTGTGGTCTAAAAATATGGTAATTTCCCTTTATCTGAGGTTTCAGTTACCCACAGTCAACTGTGATCTGAAAATATTAAATGAAAAATCTAGAAATAAATAATTTATGAGTTTTGAATTAAACATTGTTCTGCATAACATTTTGAAATCTTGTGCTATCTTGCTCAGTCCTGCTGAGATGTGAATGATCTTTTCCTCTAGCACATCTATGCTGTATACTATCTGCCCGTTAGTCACTTAGTAGCCCTCTCAGTTATCAGGTTGACTATCATGGTATTGCAGCATTTGTGTGTAAGTAATCCTTATTTTGCTTAACATGGCCCCAAAGTACAAGAGTAGTGATGCTGGTGGTTGGGATATGCCAAAGAGAACCCATAAAGTTGTTCCTTTAAGTGCAAAATTGAAATTTCTTGAATTAGTAAGGAAAAAAATAATTGTTTGCTGAGGTTGCTCTATGGTAAGAATGAATCTTCTATCCGTTAAATTGTGAAGAAGGAGAAAGAAATTCTATTTTGGTTGTCATACCTCAAACTGCAAACTTTATAGATACAGTGCATAATAAGTGATTAATTAGAAGGAAAATGCATTAAATTTGTCAGTGAAATACATAAACAGAAAATGTGTTCTGATTGACAGCATGTTGCACCAGAAAGCATTGAGTTTATATGAGAATTTCAGCAAGGAGTCTCCTGAAACAAGTGACACCAAGCCATTTATTTCAAGTAAGGGATGGTTACACATGATTCAGGAATACATGTCAATAGTAGCCTAATGGTATGTCACAATGCCTATGTGATTCACCTCACTTCATGTCATCCTGTGGGCATCGTATAAACTCAAATCATTACAAGAAGAAGGGTGAGTACAGTATAATAAGGTATTTTGAGACAGAAGAGTTAGAGAACACATTCACATAAGTTTTATTACAGTGCATTGTTATACTTGTTCTATTTTATTATTAGTTATTGTTGCTGATTTCTACTGTGCCTAATTTATAAATTAAAATTTATCATAGGTATGTATGTATAGGAAAAAACAGTACATATAGGGTTTGTTATTATCCAGGGTTTTAGGCATCCACTGAGGGTCTTGGAGCATATCTTTTGCAGATAAGGGGGGATGACTGTACTGCCTCCTTCAACCTCTTCAACCTCAGACAATAGATGAGCTTCTAATTCTCCACATAATAACTACCTTACTCCTTAGTCCTTAGGTCTTTTTTTTTTTTTTTGAGACAGTGTTTCACTCTGTTGCTCTGTTGCCCAAGTTAGAGGGCAGTGGCATGATCTCTGCTCACTGCAACCTCCACCTCCTGGGTTCAAACGATTCTCCCACCTCAGCCTCCCAAGTAGCTGGGACTACAGGCACACACCATCATGCCTGGTTAATTTTTGTGTTTTTTTGGTAGAGACGGAGTTTCACCATGTTGGCCAGGCTGGTCTCAAACTCCTGACCTCAAGTGATTCACCTGCCTCGGCCTCCCAAAGTGCTGGGATTACAGGTGTGAGCGACCACCTCCTTAGGTCTTGATTCTCTTTCTAAACATCTGAGGCCACTAGTGATGATCTTGTGGAAAATAGTTTCCTGATGCTGGATACCATGTCTCTCTGTGTTTACGTTAATACTACCCCTCCCTCTCTTCCTCAAATCTTGAATTCCTTACTGTTGTGACCTGACCATATGATGGCAAATTCTAGAAGGGGCTCTGTTTGTAATTTATATTGAGATTATTTTCTGTTGACGAACGTGACCTGGCCTATTTAAGTGCTTTAAACCAGCAGTTTTCCAACCCCCGTCCCTTGATCTTGATTTCCTCTTCTTCCTCATTGGTTCTGAGCTGCCAAAGTATTAGCATCCTTCAAGTCTGAGTTTTACTATTAGGACAGGCTGCCCCTTCACTCCTCTTTCTGATGACATATGTATGGGTATGTCTTTGTCTTTATTTCTAACCACTGTATTAAGGCATAATTCACATATCATAACATTCACTATTTAAATTATACAATTCAATAGTTTTTAGTATAGTTACAGAGATGTATGACAATCAATATATAACCTAATTTCAGAGCATTTTCATTACCTCCAAAAGCAACCCTGTACCCATTAGCAGTCACTCCTGCCCCCAACCCCCAGATAACCACTAATCTGCTTTCAGTCTCTATAGATTTGCCTATTCTAGAGACATTTCATAGAAACTAACTCATACCGTGTGGCCCTTTGTGATTGGCTTCTTTGACTTAGCATAATGTTTTCAAGATTCATCCATGTTGTTGCATGTATCAGTACTATATCCCCTTTCATTGACAAATAACATTTCTTTTTGTGGATATACTCTATTTTGCTTACCTGTTCATCAGTTGGTGGATATTGAGGTTGTTTCTACTTTTTGGCTATTATGAAGAATGCTGCCATAAACATTCATGTACACGTTTTTATGTGGACATATGTTTTCATTTCTCTTGATTACATACTGAGGAGAGGAATTACTGGGTGGTATGATAATTCTATGCATGACTAACATTTTGAGGAACTGCCAGGCTGTTTTCCAAAGTGGCTGTACCATTTTACAGTCAGCCTAGAAATGAGTGAAAGTTTTAATTCCTCCACATCCTTGCCAACAAGTGTTATTGATTATAGGCATTTTTATTATAGCCATCTTAGTGGGTGTGAAGTGGTATCTCACTGTGGTTTTATTTGCATTTCTCTGATGGCTACTGATGTTGAATATCTTTCATGCATTTTTGATCTATTTGTATAGAGATGGCCCTCCATATCCACTGGTTCCACATTCACAGATTCAACCAACAGTGGCTTAAATATACAGTCATCCCTGTGTATACATGAGGGATGAGTTTCAGGACCCTCAGGTATACCCAAATACTCAAGTCTTGAAATCTGCCCTGCAGAACCCATGTATATAAAAAGTTGGCCCTCTGTGGCTGGGCGCAGTGGCTCATGCCTGTAATCCCAGCACTGTGGGAGGCCGAGGTGAGCAGATCATGAGATCAAGAGATTGAGACCATCCTGGCTAACCCAGTGAAACCCCATCTCTACTAAAAATACAAAAAATTAACCGGGCATGGTGGCAGGTGCATGTAGTCCCAGCTACTCGGGAGGCAGAGGCAGGAGAATGACGTGAACTTGGGAGGTGGAGCTGGCAGTGAGCCGAAACCGTGCCACTGCACTCCAGCCTGGGTGACAGAGCAAAACTCCATCTCAAAAAAAAAAAAAAAAAAAAAAAGTTGGCCCTCTGTATACTTAGGTTTCATATCCCACAAATCCTGTATTTTGGATCCATGTTTGGTTGAAAAAAATCTGTATAAGTGGACCTGTGCAGCTCAAACCCATGCTGTTCAATGGTCAACTGAATCTGAATAAAAAATAAAAATGCAACAATAGAAATAATACAAATTAAAAATACAGTATAACAACTATTTACATGGCATTTACACTATATTAAGTATTGTAAATACAGCAGGTCTTCCAATAATGTTGTTTCATGCAATGTTGGTACCTAGCTAGGACCACTGTGTGAAGTATGCATGTTCTACCCATGTCTGTGTGGGTTTTTTCTGGGTCTCCAGTTTTCTCCCACATCCTAAAGATGTGCATGTTAGGTAAACTTGTGAATCTAAATTGTCACAGTATGAGTGAGTGTGGGTATGTGTGTGACTGAGCCCTGTGTACAATGGAATGGTATCCTGTCCAGGGTTGGTTCCTGCCTTGCACCTGGATAGGCTCTGTCACCTGCCACCTCTAATGATAATAATTGGGTAAATACTTACCTTAATCTTTCTTAAATGTATGTGTGGCTCACATTTATTTCAATGTTTAATATTAGAAATGTTTTGGTCTTTATTTACAAGCTCGGTAATACATGTAGTAGAAAGTTAACCCTTGTTTATATCAATTAGCCTATAGTAAATTGATTTTGTTCCATTGTTTTGCTTAAAGTCACAGTTCCCAAGAACTGATCAAAAATGTTAAGTGAGGATTTACTATAATCTAGAGATGATTTAAAGCATATGATAGGATGTGATCTATGTAAATACTATGCCATTTTATGTTAAGAACTTGAATATCATAGATTTTGGTTTCCATGAGGGTCCTGGAACCAACACCCTGTGGGTACTGTGGGATGACTGTATTGTCTTTGGAGTAATGTCTATGCAGACTCTTTGCCCATTTTTTAATGAGTAATTGTTTTATTATTGAGTTTTTATAGCTCTTTATATATTCCAGATGTATGACACATCATATATATAATTTGCAAAAATTTTCTATTATTCTGTATGTTGTCTTTTTACTTTACAGTACTCTTTGATAAGCAAAATTTTTTAGTTTTCATGAAATGTGATTTATCTATTTTTTCTTTTGCTGTTTGTGCTTTTGTTGTCATAGCTAATAAATTACCATCTAATCCAAAATCACAAAGATTTACTCCTATGTTTTCTTCTAAGTGTTTTATAGTTTTAGCTCTTATATTAAAACCCATTTATGCCTGAGGTTGCAATTTTTTGAATTTTTGCAATCAGACCTTGGCAATGCCCTCGAGCAGTAGGATATAAATAACTCCCACATGCTTAGTGTTCCAATAATGGAACACTAGGCATAAATAGGTTGAGACAGGCATAAATGGTCTGTGATCCATTTTGTTAATTTTCTGTATGGTGTGAGGTAGGAGTCCAGCTTTTTTCTTTTTCATGTATATATCCAATTGTTGCCCAGGTGTGGTGGCTCATGCCCGTAATTCCAGCACTTCAGGAGGCTAAGGTGGGCAGATCGCTTGAGCCCAGGAGTTTGCGACCAGCCTAGGAAGCATGGTGAAACCCCGTCTCTCTACCAAAATAAAAACAAAAGCAAAAACTAGCCAAGTGTGGTGGCGCATGCCTGTAGTCCCAGCTCTTTGGGGGACTGAGGTTGGAGAATCACCTGAGCCCAGGAGGTCCAGGCTACAGTGAGCCAAGATTGTGCCACTGTACCCCAGCCTAGGTGACTAAGCGAGACCCTGTCTCAAAACAAACAAACAAAACAAAAACAAAAACAAAAAACAAGAAAAAAAAATCCAGTTGCCCCAGCACCATTTGTTGAAAAGATTGTTCTTTTTATCTCTGACACGGGGTCTCACTCTTGCCTATGCTGGAGTGCAGTGACACAATCAGGGCTCACTGCAGTTTCAACCCCCAGAAGCTTAGGTGGTCCTTCTGCCGCACACCACACCCACCTTCATCCCCAAGTAGCTAGGACTACAGGCATGTGCCACCACACCCAGCTTATTTTTGTATTTTTAATTAAGATGCGGTTTTGCCATGTTGCCCAGGCTGGTTTTGAACTCTTGGACTCAAGTGATCCACCTGCCGTGAGCTTCCCAAAGTGTTGGGATTACAGGCGTGAGCCACTGCATGAGGCCTGAAAAGAGTATCCTTTCTCTATTGATGTCATGGTACCCTTGTTGAAAATCAATTGACAATAAATTGAAAGATTTAATTTTGGACTCCGATGTCTATTACATTGATCTATATGTCTGTCTTTATGATTGTAACACACTGTCTTATAGTTTTGTAGTAGGTTTTGAAACTGGGAATTCTTTTTAAAAGAATTATTAATGTTTAATTGATATGTATATATAATAGTTGTACATATTTTTGGGGTTCAGGTGGTATTTTGATACAAGCATATAATGTGTAATGATCAAACTAGAGGAATTCTTCCAACATTGCTGTTTGTTTCAAGATAATTTTGGCTATTCTGAGTCCCTTACATTTTCATATGAATTTTAGGATTGTTCGTCAACTTCTGCAAAAACACAATTGGAATTTTGATAGAAATTGCGTTAAATTTATAGTTCAAATTGGGGAAGAATGTCATCATAAAAATACTGTTTTCTAATCCATGACATGGAATGTCTCTAAATTTATTTATGTCTTGCCTAATTCATTTCAATGATGTTTTGTAGTTTTCAGTATACTCATCTTGTATTTTTTGTTAAATTTTTTACTGTTTTTTATGTTTTGATGCTGTTTTAAGGGGAATTGTTTTCTTAATTTCAGTTTGAGATTTTTCACTGCAAGTGTCTATAAGTACATCTGATTTTTGCCTATTGATCTTGCCTTTTGCGAACTATATCAATCTTATTTATTAGCTCTACTGTTTTCAGCGGGGAGTGTACTCCTTAGGATTTTTAACACATAAGATTATGGCATCTGCAAAGAGAGGTAGTTTTATTTCTCCTTTTCTAATCTGTGTGCCTTTTATTTCTTTGACTTTCTTAAATTATTTGACTAGAACTAGTGCAATGTTGGATAGAACTAGTGAAAGGGGACATCCTTGTTTAGTTTTTTATTTTAAGGAGGAAGGCATTCAGTTTTTCCAATTAATTATGATTTTAGCTGTGGTTGAAGATTTATTTATGTATTTTTTACTGAAATTGACTGTCTCTGAGTATGCATTCCTTACACATCCAATAGTGAATAAAAATGAGAATGAAAGTACCACTGACATTGAGATAGCAAAAGCTAGAGAACCTTGAGGAACATAAGCTGGACAATTAAACAACTGGTGAGGTCCTGCCATTTTCCTTGTGCATTCTGCTTGTAAAAGAGGTGTGATTGAAGAGAGCTGAGTCTTCCTAGAAAGCAATTTTTCCCTATTTAATATAGGAACAGTTGTACTCCAGTAACTTATCATTTAAAGATCCATGTCTCATACCTTTAAGTGTCCCATGAATTTGGGTAATGCTCAAAATTTACTGTTGAACTGTAGTAACTCTGAATCAGTTATCATTGCTGTAAATTTATAAGATATTCCGTGATGTTTAGTAGCAAAGGTAGCCTTATGCTTCATTTGTACTATGGGGGTCGCTGTGATATGTTTAGTCATAGAGTCATCTTGATGGCAATAAAGGAACCAAAGGGCTCTTGCTAACTCTGGTATGCTCTATGGAATGAATTTTTGAATGGTTTATTTCTACATTAGAGGCAAACACCAACCTTCTGGGGTTGTCCACATTCCAGCATCTTGCATCTGTTGTATTTATGATAGAAACAAGAGAGGAAAAAAAGAGTATTTAGTCATCTGCTGATTCCATTTGGTGCTAAACACATACTTCTCTCTAGAGTGCAAGAATGCTAATTTATTTTATGTACCAGGGTGGATTGAAGCCATTCCTAGAGACATGAATATTTAAATTGGCAACAACTAAACAGTGAATACTCTGCATATAGATGATTCATGTTCTGCGTACAGTTCTTGAGTAAGGCAAAATCGTTATTAATTAGGGATCTGGATTTTAATTAC
The DNA here is from genome assembly GCF_009828535.3 of Hylobates moloch. NCBI lineage: Eukaryota > Metazoa > Chordata > Mammalia > Primates > Hylobatidae > Hylobates > Hylobates moloch. Next base: position 62,412,437 of record NW_026652278.1, on the reverse strand, counting down.
AACTTGCCATCTAATTGGCAGTCATACGCAGTTGACCTTTTAACAGCAGCCATTGTGTTTTGGGTTCAGAAGATTTCTATATGAATTCTGGCAAACATGAAAGATGACCTAAGTAGAATACACAACCAAATCCTAAGATAAGCAGGTGAATGTTCTAAGATTTGCCTCTAGAATGAGAGCCAAAAGACAGCAGGAAGTTTATGCTATTTCTGTGCCCTTTATCTGTCTTCCCTGTTGTAACTAGATAATTCTGTTTGTTTTTTTTTTTTTTTTTGGAGACAGAGTCTCGCACTGTCACCCAGGCTGGAGTGCAGTGGTGCACTCTCGGCAACCTCCGCTTTCCAGGTTCAAGAAATTCTCCTGCCTCAGCCTCCCGAGTAGCTGGGACTACAGGCGCACGCCACCATGCCCAGCTAATTTTTGTATTTTTAGTACAGACAGGGTTTCACAATGTTGGCCAGGATGGTCTCGATCTCTTGACTTCGTGATCCGCCCACCTTGGCCCCCCAAAGCAATGGGATTACAGGCATGAGCCACTAGCGCCTGGCCAATTCTCTGGTATTTTATTGCCATATGATAGGATAACTTTTTGGATGTGTGATCAGTAAAATATGTCAAATTAATTGAAAATTCTTAATTTGGGTTGCTGTTCATTCATTCATGAAGTAAATATTTATCACCTCTTATGTACCTTCATGGAGCTTACGTTCCACTGGAGAAGACAGAAAACAAACATGATAAATAAATGTAGTATATATTAGTGACAAATAGTACAGAGAAAATAAAGCAAGGAAGGGAAATATGGCATATTGAGGTTGGAATTGTTGATTGAACTTTTAGATAGGGTGACCAGGGGAGGTCTTACTGAAAAATTTATTTTTGAGGAAAGACTTGAAAGAAATTAGGGAGTCATGGATCGAGAATAGCATGCCAGCCATGGGAAGGCCTAATGTAGGGATGTGCCTGGCTTCTTGGATAAGCAGCAAGGAGGTCCATGGAGCTGGTCAGGGTAAGCAAGGAGAGTACTGGGAGTGGGATCACAGAGATACATAGGATGGTCTGAGCCAAGCAGTGACATGGTAAGTTGTAGAGGTAATAAGAGGTCACATTTTTCATAAATGAAGGTAAAACTGATGGGATTTTCTGACAGACTGGATGTGGGATATAAGAGAAGGGGAGAAGCTTAAAGATGACAACAAAGTGTTTGGTACTGGCAGTTAGAAGAATTGCTGTTAACTGAACTGACCTGTTAAATACTGTAAGAATAGTGGGCTGAGGGGCACTATCAGGAGCTCAAATTTTGATACAGAATGTCTGAGATGCCTACTAGCAAGCTAACTGACTTTCATACCAGTTTTCTGGGCTAGCTTTTACCTGGTACATTCAGAAACGTGCATCTTCCTCTCTCTGAAGCATTTCTTAAGCTTTTCATGCTTTTCCTTATAATTCCTATGGTAATTATTGTCTATTTCACCAATTTTAGCCAAATTTATTATTTTAGCATATCATTATCTAACAATTTCTGGAGGACAGAGGACTGCAGAGCTGGGTACTTGATTTTACTTGGTATTTCTATTTCCTCACAGCTCTAAGCACAATTCCACTATATAAATACTTGTTGAAATCAGTTTTTCAGAATACCCCAAATTTAGCAAGATTATCAACCTGAGTTACCTCTGTTTTCCTCGGTCAGATGAATCTAGTTATTGGTTAATATAGGGAGCACTAATTTAACTTTCTGAAAAGCATGTCAAGTGTGAGACATCCTTATCTGCGTTCTGCTCAGTCTTGTTTCTGTTGGGGAATGTGTTAGAAATTAGGTGTATTTTAGAACATCCTGAGAGTCAAAGCAATAGGGTCTGAAAGACACACCTTCTTATAAGTGATTAAAAACAGTCGTCACTGGTTTTTTAAAAGAGGCTTAGGCCAGAACACTTTGAAGACTAGTTCATAAACAAATCTATTTAGCCTAGTCAGGGACGATTAAAAAACATTTCCATTCTAGACGGAGCATACCTGAACTTTTTTGCAGTTGTGATTTCCTTTTACAAAATTGAAATTTTTATTTCATGGAAAAGTAAATTATTTTATGGCAGTGATCCTCAAGGTTTTCTCATTACTTTAAAGTGGTGAGAGGTGTTATTAATTCATTGGTTACTCTCAGCTAGTTCCTATGCAAGGCCTAGTGGATGGAGGAATGAAGACATCATTTTGGCCTCAGGAGGAACTCATTATTTGGTAAGAGACACAGACGTGTCAACAAATAGTTACAGCAAAGGGTAATAGTTTAAAATATCTGCTAGACTAGTGCCGTATAAAGGGGGCACATGAGTGAAGTCTGTGTGTGATAGAATGTAAGAATCCACGATGACTTAAAAGATGAATAGTCATTTCCTAGAGGGTGCAGGGGAGACTGGAACATAGCTTGTGCAAAGGCACCAGTGGAACCTCATGGATTCTATGTGTCTGGAGAAAAGAGTGACCATGACAGGAGTAGTAGGAAGTAAGACTAGAGAGAGAAGCCAGAGAAGCATGCTTGTCTATAACAAAAAATATGAGTTTTCTTATTTGTGGATTAACCATCACTAGAAAATTTTAAATTGGAGGAGTGATGACCAGATTTAAGTTTTAAAGAGTTTCCTCTGATGGTATGACAGAGAAAAGATTGGTCAAAAAGTTCTGTCTTACTAACTATTTCTGTAGTCTCTCATCTGCCTTGTGTTCACAAGCACTTCCTTAATTTTATCCCTAATTATTTCTCCTCTAGACTAGTGCTACTAGTGAGGAACAGAGCAAGGATGTATATTGGAGAAATAGTTAATGAGTGTAACAATAGACCTTACCTAATGGTGGGGGTTGGGGGGTTGGAAAAGTCACGGGTATTCCTCACGTTTCTTTTCGATCAGCTGAATATTAGGGCCATGCAGATGGAATGCTGGAGAGAAACATATGGGGAGTGGGAGTGTAGGAAACACAATGGGCTCAACTTCGTACATGTTTGTGACTCAACTTGAGATACGCAGCTGGAACTTAGAAGAGAGGTAAACACCTCTCAGTTTAAATTTAGGTTGCTGTCATCTAAGAAAATGGGGGAAATATTGTAAAGAGGGAATATGGCTAATAGTTTGTTGCATAGAGAGACATCAAATAAGAAAATGCTGGAAAAGTCTTTGGCATTAAATCATTTAACTTCATTAATACTCTAAAAGGTAGGAATTGTTCACATTTTGTAGCTGAAGTAAGGTTAATTATTCTACCTGAAATCTCCTGCTATTGGAGTGTTTTTGCATTGGGATTCTAACCTCAAAGCTTATGCTATTTCCATTAAAATGAGGCAGACTTCCTGCCTTGGAGTTGCTCCTCATTCAGTCCTTTTGGCTTATTGTAGGCTCATCAGGCCCAGGGACATGCATTTCCTATATTTCCGAGGTCTTCCAAGGTCAGCCACATATATTGCATGAATGCACAGCATGGAGACTGCATTAATAAGGCTCACAGAAACATCTGTGCTAGCACATTAGATTCAGGGATTCTTTTGGTTTGGCCAATTGGATCTGAATGTGTTTAAATCAGGGCAGATACAGTAAAGTGTGCCAAGGCCTCACCACTCCCTGTTTACTTTCATCTGTCCTATTCACGCTTCCTGCTTAAACATTTGAGTTTGTAGTCTTAGCTTTAAAGTCACACCTTATAGCAGGCATTTCAAGCTATCTGAATTAAACTAAAAACCAAAACACTTTTTCATCTGGAAAAATCAACCATTAATCTACAAATATGCCATATTTAGAATATTTCCTTTATCAAAGTTAGATTGAAATACTCAAGATGATACTTATTAGTTTCTTTCTTTCTCCACATATCTGACTTATATTTTTGAGCATTCTAAATGACTTATGGACCACACTTTAATTTTTAATCTTGTAGTTTTGACCTGAGGTTTTTATATCAGCCTTGTTCTAAAACTGAATTAAAGAAAATGTTTCTAATCTTAGTTGTATTATTTACGACAATTCTTTGTCAGGAAGATATGCCTGAAATATATATTCTCTGTTGGGTCACCGCAGATGGGCAGAGTTAAAGGAAAGTTTTTTGACAGGCTTTAGGAGCAGATGTGGGAGCTACTGACAACAAATAGAAATAGTGTTGAGTAGAAGGACTGTTGAGACAGGAGCCAGTCTTTGATCCTATTCCTAGTGGGGCCATTAAATGAGAAAGTGATTAAAGTGTACTTGAATATAGGAAGCATCATAGCTGCTTGGTAAATGTTGGCTTTCTGAAAAAAATCACCATCACCACTTTTTATTAATTTGCGTGTGCCTTTTGACAAATGTCCATTTCTTCTTTTGACAACAAGTGATACCACTTTTTATGATTTCTCATAGAACTCCTTGTGGAAGAATGGCTGGAAATATGTTGAACAGAATAAATCACTACACAAATGTAGTGAGTTATTAACTAGAAAGTTGGGTCAACATCCCTGGGCTTGGACCCTATTTGATCTAAGTGATTCTATTTGCTCTTTGAGATGCACCATAATGTTCAGGAAACAAGTGGTCTGTTTCTCACAAGAAAGCTTAAATAGGAAGGAATTGTAAGGATAACAGTATTTATTCATTTTTGACTAAATTAAAAAATTTGACTTTACTTTTATAATTGTTAATTATGCTTTAGAGGGAAAATTTTCTGACCTATGGATTTTTTTTTTTTTTTGAAACAGAGTCTCACTCTGTCACCCAGGCTAGAGGGCAGTGGTGTGATCTTGGCTCACCACAACCTCTGTCTCCAAGGTGCAAGTGATTCTTATGCCTCAGCCTCCCGAGTAGCTGGGATTACGGGTGCACACCACCATGCCCAGCTAATTTTTGTATTTTTTTAGTAGAGATGGGGTTTCACCATGTTGGCCAGGCTGGTCTTGAACTCCTGACCTCAGGTGATCCACCTGCCTTGGCCTCCCAAAGTGCTGGGATTGTAGGCGTGAGCCATCACCCCTGGCCCTGACCTATGGATATTTGACTCTTCTTGATAGATTAAATGATGAAACATATGCACCAATGGAAAGGATGCATTAAGTACAGCCACTGAATTTTGCTAAAATAGCCCATAACTTTTCTGTTTTTCTGTTTATTCCTTTTACTTTTTAATCATGTGGCAGATGGCTTCAGATACCATTTATTTTGAGATATAAATTCTAGGCAAACAATAGACAAATGTAATACATATTGTATTTGCTTCAGATGAATAGGAAATGAACATAGTGCATTTTTGAACTTCACACACACACACACACACACACACACACATACACGGGCACACACACACACCCCTACATTTTCTTGACTGACATAGTAGTCTGCATTAGAATTAAGTGATAATGTTTTCCTCAGAGGTTTCTTTGGAGTTATTAATATTCACCTTGGTGTATTTCAGTTACCCAAGGTATGCATTAATGGCCCAGAATGCACACCTTGGGAGATATCTTAATACTATTATGTTATGGTTTCTTAGTTTCCTATTTGAATTTGAAGAATTCTTTTATTTTCTCTTTTATTGAATTTGTCCTATTTCTATGAAATGACACATGGGAAATAAGGATAGAAAAGTAGTAAAGGCCTCTCTCTGCTCCTTAATGATGCTTTTATTGTAAAATCTTGCATTTTTTTAATTTTAATTTTTCTTCTCAAAACTTTCTTTTACCTGAAGCCTACTGTTGTTTCACCATCTTATATCCTTCAGTTCAGTTAAGACTAAGTTTCCATTTCCTAATTTAGGTTGGCCAAAAACATTAAATTAGCAGGTGTTTGTGTTATTTTGTTTCCTGATAGAACATGAAGCTGCCCAATGACCAGTGAAGCAATTGATATGCAGCATCTTGGCAGAGAGAAGACAGGAGACAGAAGCCAACCCATAATGGAATCCAAATAGCAAAGTATACATGGGCTTTTCTGCTGCACATCTTAATCTCAAAAAAACAAAACCTCTTTTTATAAGCTCCCTTTCCTTCCATTACCAGAGTGGTTTTGTCAGCTTCAGAAACCTCATTTAAACACCTGGAAGAGAAACTCAGTAATTTGCATGTAGTTCTGCTTTGTTGAGCAGAGTATATGCTGAGCTATTCCATGTGGGCAGGAATGTAGCTTCGTAAGGAAGTTTTCTTTGATTCTCAGAAATGCGGGTTTGTCCAACGGTTCATGGAATCAATTGCTGTGAAAGCCTCTTAGGTTTGCTTTTTCTGATGGTCAGGCTACAGGAGCTTTCTCTTCTTATTTTTATATTTCAGACTTTTTTTCTTTTTTAAAAATATGAGCCCTCAAAGTGGATACAGGATTCTTGGAGATGGACAGAATATCTAATTTTCTCATTCTTCCCTTAATGACATGGGTAATATGACACCATAGCCAGTCCATAGCTAGTTTATACCAGTGTCCTTTGCCAAAAGAAGGCTCACACTGTGGATATTGGCTTAACTTTTTGTTTTTCGTTTCCTTGATTTTATGTGCAGCTTTTTTTATGAAAGTATAACATACATTCAGAAAAATGCATAGTGCAAAATAAACAGTTCAATGAATTTTTCCAAACTAAACACATCGGTGTAACTAGCACCCAGGACAATAAATAGAAAATTACCAGAAACTGAAAGATTCCTCCTCCCTGTTTAGTCTCTAATCACCCCCTCAAGAATAACCACTATTTTGATTTTTAAAATGATATGTTACTTTTGCCTGAGTATGAACTTCACATACATGGAATTAAACAATACATACTCTTTTATGTCTTGCTTTTTTACATTGTCGTATGTAGCTGTCTTTTTTCTTTTTCATTACTCTGGGTTGTGTCCAGGTCGGGACTGTTATAGACAGTGCTGGTATGGAACATTTTTGCCTGTGTCTTTAGATGGACATAAGAACATATTTCCATATGTGTGTATCCTCTTCTAGGAATGAAATAGCTGAGTAACAGGGCATGCATATACTCAGCTTCAGTAAATACTATCAAATAGTTTTCCAAAGTAGTTGTGCCAATGGCTTCACTAACATTTAATGTGAAGATAGGTACAGTTTAATTTTGCTCTTCAGCTTTCTGTGACATTGCCACGCATAAATTTATTCAAACTCTCTGGATTGAAGTATATTTTCCACATGTTTTATTTCTTGGAGTAATCATATCTGGAGTTTCTATCTCCTTTTGAGCATATTAACTTCCTCTGGCTTAATTCTTATTCATTTGTCTGTTTCCTTAACAAAAATGTGTTAAACTCTTAATATATGCTATATACTACTAGATAATGAGATGTAAAATAAGTAAGCCATAGTACTTGCATTCAAGAGAAGTATAATGAAGTAGTGGAGACAGAAGTATGAACAGATATAATTTATTTTACTCAAATCTAAAAAGCTACTTCTATGACCTAGTATCTCCAGATTTAAGTAAAGAAGCCCATTAACAAGTTATCAAGTTCATTCATGATTTACAGATGTTTTTATCATGCACTTTCCAATATAAATTTCCCCTTTTCAAGGTGAACAGACCTCATATTTTTAAGCTTTCCAGAAACAGAAGTCATTCTGTTCAAAATTGCTTTTAAAGAAAAATCTTTTGTTATCTTAAGGTATGATGACCATGATTACCCTCAGTAGTTTAGATTCTAACTCTGTAGTCTGCATATGTTTTCTGGCCTATTTAAACATATTTTTAATTGAAAAATATTTTTTGAGTTTAGTATTTGCTGGTACCCTTCTTGCTAATATAAATATATATTTGGCCTTTTGGGCTAGCACATACAATTACTGGGTTGATATACTCAAGGAACAATTTACGATGACTCCTAGATTCTTCTCATTATAATATTCACCCTGGGTACAGGTCCTGTAGCCTTCACACACATGGCTTTAGCTTCCAACCGTGAGCTGGTGGTTCACATATCTCTATTTCTGGCCCAGACTCTCTTCTGAATTCTAGATTCATGTGTATTGTATTTTCATTTGGATCTTGTGCTGATATGTTACATTTGGCAGATGACAAAATGTACTTCACCTTTTTCTTCCAAGCACATTCTTCTCTCTGTATTCTCATTGTGGTGAATGCGTCACCACTTACACAATTGCTGAAACAATTCTCTAGATGCTTTCAAATACCTTCTCTTACCCACTCCCATCTAGATATACCAAAATCCTACCACTTGTACCTCCTAAAAATTTCCTGGATCTATCCCACTATAGCCTAACAATAGTGTTCAGGCACTTATTGTCTCTTTCCCAGACCTGGATTATTGCCTGGTCTCCCTGACTGCAATTTCATTCTCTCTAATCCACTCAAAAACCCATTGCCAGAGCAATCTTTGTAAATACACATCTGAGCTTGTTGCTTTCAGAGTTCTTTAGCAGAGCACGTGAAATGTCTCTTGCCTACCTTTTCTGCTGGATTCATCACCATTCATGCTTAGGTTTCCTGTATTTGTCATATCACCTGCAGTGACCCGCAAGTTCCTCACCTTTTCATGCTTCAGGCCTTTCCACATGCTGTTTTGTTCTGCATTGCTCATAGGGATAACGTCTTTTTTTTTCTCTTATACTTAGGCAATGTTTGAATTTTTTAATTTTAATTTTTTAAAAAATATTTCCATAAGTTATTGGGGAACAGGTGGTATTTGGTTACATGAGTAAGTTCTTTGGTGGTGACTTGTGAAATTTCGGTGCACCCATCATCTGAGCAGTATACACTGTGCCATATTTATAGTGTTTCATCCCTTCCCCCAATTCCACACCTCCCCACCCCAAGTCCCCAAAGTCCATTGTATCCTTCTTGTGCCTTTGTGTCCTCACAGCTTAGCTCCCACATATCAGTGAGAACATATGATGTTTGGTTTTCCATTCCTGAGTTACTTCACTTAGAATAATAGTGTCCAACCTCATCCAGGTCGCTGCAAATGCTATTAATTCTTTCCTTTTTATGGCTGAGTAGTATTCCATTGTGTATGTATACATACCACAGTTTCTTTATCCACTCATTGATTGATGGGCATTTGGGTTGGTTCCACAATTTTCCAATTGTGAATTGTCCTGCTGTAAACATATGTGTGTAAGTATCTTTTTCATGTAATGGCTTCTCTTCTTCTGGGGTAGATACCTAGTAGTGGGATTGCTGGATCAAATGGTAGTTCTACCTTTAGTTCTTTCAGGAATCTCCACACTGCTTTTCGTAGTGGCTGCACTAGTTTACATTCCCACCAGCGGTGTAGAAATGTTCCCTGATCACTGCATCCATGCCAACATCTACAGTTTTTTTAATTTTTTGATTATGTCCATTTTTGCAGGAGTAAGGTGGTATTGCCTTGTGGTTTTGATTTGCATTTCCCTGATCATTAGTGATGTTGTGCATTTTTTCATGTTTGTCGACCATTTGTATATCTTCCTTTGAGAATTGTCTATTCATGTCCTTAGCCCACTTTTTGATGGAATTGTTTTTTTTTTTATTGATTTGTTTGAGTTCGTTGTAGATTCTGGATATTAGTCCTTTGTTAGATTACAGATTGTGAAGATTTTCTCCCATTCTGTGGGTTGCCTGTTTATTCTGCTCACTGTTCCTTTTGCCATGCAAAAGCTCTTTAGTGTAATTAAGTCCCAACTATTTATCTTTGCATTTGCATTTGGGTTCTTGGTGACGAAATCCTTGCCCAAGCCAATGTTGTCTTCTAGAATTTTTATAATTTCAGGTCTTAGATTTAAGTCCTTAATCCATCTTGAGTTGATTTTTGTATAAGGTAAGAGATGAGGATTCAGTTTCATTCTCCTACATGTGACTAAGTCAGTTATCCCAGCACCATTTGTTGAAAAGGGTGTCCTTTCCTCACTTTGTGTTTTTGTTTGCTTTGTCAAAGATCAGTTGGCTGTAAGTATTTGGGTTTATTTCTGGGTTCTCTATTCTGTTCCACTGGTCTGTGTGCCTAATTTTATACCAGTACCACACTGCTTTCATGTCTATGGCCTTATGGTATAGTTTGAGATCAGGTGGTGTGATGCCTCCAGATTTGTTCTTTTTGCTTAGTCTTGCTTTGGCTATGCAGGCTCTTTTTTGGTTCCATATGAGTTTTAGAATTGGTTTTTCTAATCCCGTGAAGAATGATGGTGGTATTTTGATGGGGATTGCATTAAATTTGTAGATTGCTTTTGGCGGTATGGTTATTTTCACAATATTGATTCTACCCATCCATGAGCATGGGATGTGTTTCCATTTGTTTTGTCTGTGATTTCTTTCAGCAGTGTTTTGTAGTTTTCCTTGTAGAGGTCTTTCGACTCCTTTGTTAGGTAGTTTATTTTATTTTATTTTTTGCAGCTAATGTAAAAGGGGTTGAGTTCTTGATTTGATTCTCCACTTGGTCACTGTTGGTGTATAGAAGAGCTACTGATTTGTGTACATTAATCTTGTATCTGGAAACGTTGCTGAATTCTTGCATCATTCTAGGAGGTTTCTGGAGGAATATTTAGGGTTTTCAAGGTAAACGATCATATCATCCGTAAATAGTGACAGCTTGACTTCCTCTCTACCAATTTGGATGCCCTTTATTTCTTTCTCTTGTCTGATTGCTCTGGCTAGGACTTTCAGTACTATGTTGCAGAGGAGTGGTGAGAGTGGGCATCCTTGTCTTGTTCCAGTTCTCAGAGGGAATGCTTTCAACTTTTTCCCATTCAGTATAATGTTGGCTGTGGGTTTGTTATAGATGGCTTTTATTCCATTGAGGTATGTCCCTTGTATGGTGATTTTCCTGACAATTTTAATTATAAATGGATCCTGGATTTTGTCAAATGCTTTTTCTGCATCTATTAAGATGATCATGTGATTTTTGTTTTTAATTCTGTTTATGTGGTTTATCACATTTATTGACTTGCATATGTTAAACCATCCCTGCATCCCTGGTATGAAACCCACTTGAGCATGGTGAATTATCTTTTTGATATGTTTTTGGTTTTAGTTAGCTAGTATTTTGTTAAGGATTTTTGCATCTATGTTCATCAGGGATATCGGTCCATAATTTTCTTTTTTGTTTATGTCCTTTCCTGGTTCTGGTGTTAGGACAATGCTGGCTTCATAGAATGAATTAGGGAGGGTTCCTTCTTTCTCTATCTTGTGGAATAGTGTTAAAAGGATTGGTACCAATTCTTTGAATGTCTGGAATAATTCTGCTGTGAGTCCATCTGGTCCTGGATTTTTTTGTTGGTAATTTATTAATTACTATTTCAATCTCACTGCTTGTTATTGGTCTGTTCAGGGTGTCTAATGCTTACTGATTTAAGCTAGGAGGGTTGTATTTTTCCAGGAATTTATCCATCTCTTCTAGGTTTCTAGTTTATCTGCATAAAGGTGTTCACAGTAGCCTTGAATGATCTTTTGTATTTCAGTGGTGTCAGTTATAATATCTCCTGTTTCTTTCTTTTTTTTTTTTTTGAGATGGAGTTTCACTCTTGTTGCCCAGGCTGGAGTGCAGTGGCGCTATCTCAGCCCACTGCAACCTCCGCCTTCCGGTTTCAAGCGATTCTCCTGCCTCAGCCTCCCGAGTAGCTGGGATTACAGGTGCCTGCCACCACACCCTGCTAATTTGTGTATTTTTAGTAGAGATGGGGTTTCACCATGTTGGCCAAGCTGGTCTCAAACTCCTGACCTTGTAATCTGCCCACCTCAGCCTCCCAAAGTGCTGGGATTACAGGCATGAGCCACCGTGCCTGGCCTATCTCCTGTTTCTTAATGAGGTTATTTGGATTTTCGCTCTTCTTTTCTTGGTTAGTCTTGCTAATCAATTTTATTTATCTTTTCAAAAAACCCAACTTTTTGTTTCATTTATCTTCTGTTTTCATTTTGTTTCAATTTCATTTAGTTCTGCTCTGATCTTGGTTATTTCCTTTCTTCTGCTGGGTTTGGGTTTGGTTTGTTCTTGTTTCTCTAGTTCCTTGAGGTGTGGCCGTAGAGTGTCAGTTTGTGCTATTTCAGTCTTTTTGATGTAGGCGTTTAGGGCTATGAACTTTCCTCTTAGCAACACCTTTGCTGTATCCCAGAGATTTTTGTTCAGTTCAAAGAAGTTTTAAATGTCCATCTTGATTTCATTTTTGACCTAATGCTCATTCAGGAGCACGTTATTTAATTTCCATGTATTTGCGTGGTTTTGAAGGTTCCTTTTGGAGTTGATTACCAGTTTTTTCCCACTGTGGTCTGAGAGAGTGCTCGATATAATTTCAATTTTCTTAAATTTATTGAGTCTCATTTTATGGCCTATCATATAGTCTATCTTGGAGAAAGTTCCATGTGCTGTTGAATAAAATGTGTACTTTAAGGTTGTTGGATGAAATGTTCTGTATATATCTGTTAAGTTCATTTGTTCCAAGGTATAATTTAAATCAATTGTTCCTTTGTTGACTTTTTGTCTTGATGACTTGTCTAGTGCTGTCAGTAGAGTATTGAAGTCCCCCACTATTATTGTGTTGCTGTCTATCTCATTGCTTATGTCTATTAGTAATTGTTTTATAAATTTGGGAGCTCCAGTGTTGCATATATGTTTAGGATTGTGATATTGTCCTGTTGGCAAGGCCTTTTACCATTATATAATGTCCCTCTTTGTCTCTTTTAGCTGCTGTTGCTTTAAGTTTGTTTTGTCTGATATAAGAATAGCTACCCCTTTGGCCAGGTGCGGTGGCTCAGGCCTTTAATCCTAGCACTTTGGGAGGCCAAGGCAGGCGGATCACCTGAGGTTGGGAGTTTGAGACCAACCTGACCAACATGGAGAAACCCCCTCTCTACTAAAAATATAAAATTAGCCGGGCATGGTGGTGCAGGCCTGTAATCCTAGCTACTCGGGAGGCTGAGGCAGGAGAATCGCTTGAACCCAGGAGGCAGAGGTTGTGGTGAGCTGAGATTGCACCATTGCACTCCAGCCTGGGCAACAAGAGTGAAACTCCATCTCAAAAAAAAAAAAAAAAAAAAAAATAGCTACCTTTGCTTGCTTTTGGTGTCCATTTGCATGAAATACCTTTTTCCACTCCTTTAAGTTTACGTGAGTCTTTACATGTTAGGTGAGTCTTCTGAAGGCAGCAGATGGTTGGTGAGTTCTTATGCATTCTGTGGTTCTATATATTTTAAGTGGTGCATTTAAGCCATTTGTATTCAGTGTTAGTATTGAGATGTGAGGTACCATTGCATTCATCATGCTATTTGTTGTCTATGTACTTTGGTTTTTATTTTTGCTTTTTAACTTGTATTTTTGTTTTATATAAGTGTGATTTCTGCTTTAAAGAGGTTCTGTTTTGATGTGTTTCTAGGATTTGTTTCAAGATTTAGAGCTTCTTTTAGCAGTTCTTGTAGTGGTGGCTTGGTAATGACAACTTCTCTTAGCATTTGTTTGTCTGAAAAAGACTGTATCTTTCCTTCATATACGATGCTTAGTTTCGCTGGATACAAAATTCTTGGCTAATAATTGTTTTGTTTGACAAGGCTGAAGATAGGGCCCCAATTGCTTCTTGCTTGTAGAGTTTCTGGTGAGAAATCTGCTGTTAATATGATAGGTTTCCCTTTGTAGGTTACCTGGTGCTTCTGTCTCACAGCTCTTAAGATTCTTTCCTTCATCTTAACTTTGGATAACCTGATGACAATGTGTCTAGGAGATGATCTTTTCAGGCTGAATTTCCCAGGTGTTCTTTGTGCTTCTTGTAATTGGATGTCTAGGTCTCTAGTGAGGCCGGGGAAGTTTTCCTTGATTATTCCCCCAAATATGTTTTCCAAGCTTTTAGGATTCTCCCCTTCCTCAGGAACATCAATTATTCTTAGTTTGGTCGTTTAACATAATCACAGACTTCTTGGAGGCTTTGTTCATATTTTCTTACTCTTTTCTTTGTCTTTGTTGGATTGGGTTAATTTGAAGACCCGTCTCTGAGCTCTGGATTTCTTTCTTCTACTTGTTCAATTCTATTCCTGAGACTTTCCAGAGCTTTTTGCATTACTAAAGTGTGTCCAATGTTTCCTGAATTTGTGGTTGTTTTTTCTTTAAGCTATCTATTTCCTTGAATATTTCTCCCTTCACTTCTTGTATTGTTTTTTGGATTTCCTTGCATTAGGTTTCACCTTTCTCTGGTCCCTCCCTGATTAGCTTAATAACTAACCTCCTGAATTCTTTTTCAGGTAAATCAGGGATTTCTTCTTGGTTTGGATCCATTGCTGGTGAGCTAGTGTGCTTTTTGGGGATGCTAAAGAGCCTTGTTTTGTCATATTACCAGATTTTTTCTTCTGGTTACTTCTTATTTGTGTAGGCTCTGTCAGAGGGAAGGTCTAGGGCTGAAGGCTGTTTTTCAGATTCTTTTGTCCCATGGGGTGTTCCCTTGATGTAGTACTCTCCCACTTTTCCTATGGATATGGCTTCCTGTGAGCTGAACTGCAATGACTGTTGTCTCTCTTCTGGGTCTAGCCACCCAGCAAGTCTACCCTGCTCCGGGCTGCTACTGGGGGTTATCTGCACAGAGTCCTGTGATGTGAACCATATATGGATCTCTCAGCTGTGGATACCAGTTCCTGTTCTGGCAGAGGTGGCAGCGGGGTGCAGTGGACTCCGTGAAGGTTCTTAGCTTTGGTGGTTTAATGCTCTATTTTTATGCTGGTTGGCTTCCTGCCAGGAGATGGCGTTTTGCAGAGAGCATCAGCTATGGTAGTATGGAGAGGAACTGGCAGTGTGCAGGGTCCTAGAACTACCAAGATTATGTGCTCTTTGTCTTCAGCTACCAGGGTGGGTAGGGAAGAACCATCAAGTAGGGACAGGGCTAGGCACGTCTGAGCTCAGACTGTCCTTGGGTGGGTCTTGCTGTGGCTGCTGTAGGGGATGGGAGTGAGGTTCCCAGGTCAATGGAGTTGTGCACCCAAGAGCCTCTCCTGAGTCATCCAGGTTGTCAGGGAAGTGGCGGAAAGCCGGCAGTCACAGGCCTCACCCAGCTCCCACACAAACCAAAGGACTGGTCTCACTGCCACCGTGCCCCCAAACAGCCCCGAGTCTGTTTCCAGGTGGTGGGCAAGCCGGGCTTGAGAACTTGCCCTAGGCTACCTGCCTGCCACCTTCCAATGAAAACGGCCTGGTTCTTCCCCCCCTCCCCCCTGCTGTGGAGTCTGCTTACTGGATTCACACCCTTCCTCAAGTTCTGGCCATGAGGCTTCTCACCCTGTCCAAATTGTTACAAAGTTCAGCTGGAATTTTCCTTCTCCCTGTGGTGCTTCCCCCTCCCCCCACCCCTGCTTCTCTGGCTGCTCCCAGTGGATCCCTGTGGTGTCAGGCAGGAATGGCCTGCTTGGGGACCCAGTGCCCAGGGACTTTCTGCTGCTTCCTCTCTCTATATGTATATATTTTTTGCTTGGCTCTTTAAATTGACTCAGCTCCAGGTAAGGTCGGAAACTTCTCCTGCAAACAGACCTTCATTTGCCCCAGTGGGGGTGTGTTTTCAGGAGAGGAGGCTCTCCCTTTCCCACTTCCGCATTTGGGGCACTCGCAGTATTTGAGGTGTCTCCCAGATTTTGCAGGAGCAGTCCTCTTCCTTCAAAGGGTCTGTGGGTCCTCCCTCATAGGGATAACTTCTACTCACTGTTTAAGATTCACCTTCTCTGAAATCCCACCACTTATGAACCTGAAGGACATTATGCTAAGTCAAATAAGCCAGACACAGAAAGATAAATATTGTATGATCGTATTTATATGTGGAATCTAAACAAGTCAAACTCTTAGAAGCAGTTTTACCATAGTTGCCAGGGGTTGGCATGTGGGGGAAATGGGGACATGTTGGTCAAAGGGTATAAACTTTCAATTATAAGATGAGAACGTTCTAGGGACCTAACCCACAGCATGGTGAAGATAGTTAATAATATTGTATTGCTTACTTGAAATTTGCTAAGAGAGTAGATCTTACATGTTCTCACAGCACATACACACAAACGCAAAGGGTAACTGTGTGGTGATGGATATATTGATTAATATGATTGTAGTAATCGTTACACAATGTATATGTATATGAAAGCATCATATTTACACCTTGTATATACATAATTTTTATTTGTTAATTATACCTCAATAAAGCTGGAAAAAGGATTCACGTTCTCTGAGAAATTTTATTTAATCCCTTCAAACTGAGAGACTGTCCTCTATGCTGTGGGTAACTCTATTTTAGTTCCTATGTAAATGTGTTTGTCTCCCCTCGTGATCTTTATCTTTGCATTTCCAACATTTAGCACACTGCCTTGATGCAAAGTCGAGGCTCAGCATAGGAGAGGCTCAACATAGTACAGGTTGAAGGAATGGTTGAATTAATTAACTGATAGCTTAAAGCCCTCCACTTGTATTTTTTAAAATAATATTCCTAAATATATTTTGTTCTCTTGCCAGGGTTAAAACTCATATGTTACTTCTCTACCCACTTGCACAGACTTGTAAGGTCTTTTAAAATCCCATCTGTGTGTTTCTTCGTCAGCTGGAAACATTTAATGTCTTCTTAACTTGGAAATCTCCTGTGAGCTTTCTTCTGGAGCATTTTTAAAAAGATTATAAATAAGTATCAATCCTTGAGGAGCTGAATTCTTTATACTTCTCCATCCAAAGAAATCCCTGATTAACTTTATTATTTAATTCCTATTTTGACCTGATGTAAAATTTTAGGGTAAATGGACCACCTATGAACCTTTGAACCTGTGGTATCATCAGTTAAAATAAAACAACCACAAACACCACTACCACAACATATGTTTAGGAGGTGACAGTCATTAATTTCTCTTTTATCTGTGTGCCTATTTACTATATTAAGTTTATCATGCTTGATGTCTTTTGGGAGAAATGGTCATGCCTTGTCAATTTTCCTTACATAAACTCTGCAACCTGCCCCTTTCCCCCGTCTACTGCTATAATGTTATGTTTGTTACATTCACTGATCCAGTCCTTTTTCGCAGGCGTCAAGGACTTGCCGTTTGGGCTCATGGAATCTGTAATTGCCTTGGGCAGAGACGACAAAGCATAGGCTCCAAATTCAAAATACATTTGTATTTTTAACATTTCAAAGTCCCCATGGCATTAAAGTTACTACAATTGTATAAAGTTACTACAATGTTCAAGTTTTTCACCTTTCAGAAACAACTTAAACCTTGACACTGTCCTTCTAAATAAAGAAGCATAATGTATAGGTCACTTCAGAGGGAATTATGCATTAAGTTGTGATTGTACAGTAATATGAGAGAATTTGCTTCACCTCTTTCTGAATATTTATACTTTTAATTATTACTTATCTGAGAAGCTGTGCATCCTTTCTAAACATTAAACTATTTATCCTCTAAGTTACACTGATGACTGTAGGTAGAGCTTCTGTAACGTTGTGGGAAATACAAAAATCACTAAGATTATCACAGTACAAAAACAGTACACCAAGTTTGACAGATGTAAGGAATAAAACAATTCCATATTCTTTCTACACCTTTTTTCTATTTTCCACTTATACTCCATTTCTGATGTGCTCTGTACTCAATCTTGTAAGAGGGTTGGCAGAAGTATCATTATCCCATTTTTACAGATAGAAAGACAGACACCGAAAGAGGAGATGAGTTACCCAGCTCATAGTGCTAACGACAGAGCTAAAACTAAAACCTAGACCACATATACAAGGAGGAAATCGTAGCAAGCCAAGAAAACCATAGAGTGTCTTTTCTTGGGTAATTAGTGAGTATGAACAGTGGGTTGATAGCTACTTCTAACTGTCCTCCCTACATTTTGTAACGAAGTTAATCTCTCTGAAGCCTGAGTGAAGTAGCAGACAGCGTTTATTTTCAGAAGGGAAGGAACTAAAATTATAGTAGCACAAGCCATTTATTAACCTCAGGCAACATTATTCCCAGAGTAGCAGAGCCTTGTGAAAAAGGCATAAGGTTAGCAATCAGTAGACTTAGGTTTAGATCTCAGTTCCTTTACTAGTTTCTATCTCCTTGCACCAAACACCTGTTTAGTTAAAATAGGACTAATAATAGCAGCCTATTCCATCAAAGAGTATTGTGATGATCAGTAAGATACTATATAGAAGCACTTTATAAGCTACATGATATTATACAAATAGAAGTCCTCATTCTGTGTAGCAAATAAAAAATTTTTCCACTTTGGGAGGCCGAGGCGGGTGGATCACAAGGTCAGAAGATTGAGACCATCCTGGCTAGCATGGTGAAACCACGTTCCTATTAAAAATACAAAAAATTAGCTGGGTGTGGTGGCGGGCGCCTGTAGTCTCAGCTACTCGGGAGGCTGAGGCAGGAGAACTGCATGAACCTGGGAGGCGGAGCTTGCAGTGAGCCTAGATCGCGCCACTGTACTACAGCCTGGGCGATAGAGCGAGACTGTTAAAAAAAAAAAAAAAAGAAAAAAATTTTTCCTATGTAGGAAATAATGTCACATAGTTTCTAGGATAAGGGCTTGGAAGTTATACTGACGTGGGTTACAATATAAGAAATACCACCATCTAGCTCTGCCACTTGGCTAAGAAACTTAGTCTCTTGAAACCTTAGTGTTTTGAGTTCTAAAATGGGAATAATCACATCTCTCATGAGTTTTGTTTTTTTTTTATTTTTAATTTAAAAAATTTTTTTTTGAGACAGAGTCTCGTTCTGTCGCCCAGGCTGGAGTGCAGTGGCGCAATCTCGGCTCACTGCAAGCTCCGCCTCCCGGGTTCACGCCATTCTCCTGCCTCAGCCTCTCCGAGTAGCTGGGACTACAGGTGCCCACCACCACGCCTGGCTAATTTTTTTGTATTTTTAGTAGAGACGGGGTTTCACCGTGGTCTCGATCTCCTGACCTCGTGATTCGCCCGCCTTGGCCTCCCAAAGTACTGGGATTACAAGCGTGAGCCACTGTGCCTGGCCTTCTCATGAATTTTTATAAAGATTATATGAAATGTTGTATATGAAGTGAATGAACTATTGTAAATGTCCCTTGAATTAGTTTTTTTTAACTTAAGCTTTTATTTGGTAATAATTTTAGATTTACAGAAAAGTTGCAAAGATGGTACAGAGAGTTCCCATTTACCTTTTTTCCAGTTTTCTCCATTGTTAATACTGTATCCAACATTTGCCGCTACAAAGAAATGGATACTGATGCATTGCTATTAACTATTAATAATGGTTATTTGGATTTCAGCAGTTTTTCATGAATGTTTTTTCTGTTCCAGGATCTAATCCTCAGTACCACACTGCATTTAGTTATGTCTCCCCAATCTTCTCTGTTCTGTGACAGTTGGTCAGTCCATCTCCTGTTTTTCATGACATTAATGGTCTTGAGGAATACTGCCCAGGTGTTATTTAGGATGTTCACCAATCTCATTTTGTTTGTTGCTTTTCTCATGATTGGACTGGAATTATGGGTTCCTGGAGGGAATACCACAGAAATGGCATACTTTTCCTTTTACAGTATATCAAGGGGTACATGATATCCATGTGATATCACTGATGATGTTAAATTTCATCACTTGGTTAAGGTAGGGCTTGCCAGACTTTTTTCTTGTATCTTGAGCTAGTTCTGATCACCTATCACTTAGGGCATCCTCTTTCCTCTCTTCTCTCTGATGTAATGCTGTTCATTTACATTTACTGCAAATTGTCATCTCTGAAGAAATACCTTCTCTGACCATTCAACCTAAAGCAGCTTTCTCCTTTCAAGTCAATCTCTATGACACTTCACTTTTGTGTTTTCTTCATAGCGTTTATTGTCACCTAAAATCATCTGGTATATTTGTTTATCCAGTTTATTGTTTGTCTGTAGGCCCTTTCCCCCCAAAAGAAAGAAGAACAAGGTCCTCATAGAATTTTTTCATATCTGTACACTGGAGTCTAGCACAAGGGCTAGAATATGCTAAGTGCTTGGTAACTAATTGTTGAATAAATATCAAAGAAAGAATGATATAGGATTAATTTATTAGTATTTCTGAAAAAGAAAAATAGCTGAATGGTGGGAGGTTTCATTTAGTGTTCTTAACTGGTTTAATTTTAATGGAAAGGTTGAATGCAATTATCAACATATATGGAATGAGGTCATCAGCATCCTTGTAATTCAGACTCTCTTGTAATGCACTTAATAATGTGAATGCCCGAGTATTTTAGCTACTTATAAGGATTTGACTGACAAGGACTTGACTGAATAGTAATAGATCTTTACACATCTGCACTACTGTGACCTTTACTTGTTAACTGTGTCATTGTTTATACTGCAGAATTTTTAACAGAACCTGAAAGAATGTAGAAATAATAGATGCCCTTGATTATAACTTATAGCTGACTTCTTGATGTCTATTATCTTTTCATTTATACTTACAAAAAATGAAGCTTTTTAATTTAAGTCTTTCTCCTATAACCCATTGTAAGATACCACTCTTTTTATTTACCTTCTCAGGACTTAAAATCTCCAAATCAGAGGGATGAAATTGCAGGAGCCCGAGCCTCACTGAAGGAGAACTCTCCCCTCTTGCATTCAATTTGTTCAGCTTGTTTGGAGCATTCTGATGTTGCTTCCCTCAAAGCAAGCAAGGACACAGTTTGTGAAGAAATTCAGAATGCTCTCAATGTAATTTCAAATGCTTCGCAAGGGATCCAGAATATGACAACCCCACCAGAACCTCAGGCAGCAACCCTGGGAAGTGCCCTTGATGAGCTGGAGGTAAGTTGGAAGAAAGATAAAATGTGATCTGATGTCCCAATACAGTAATAATAATAATAAAACAGAAGAAGATCCACATGTTGGTGTTTAGGGCATGAGAAAATAAAAAATCCAGATTAGTCTCTATCACCTTCTTGAGTCTTCCAAATAATTGATTAACAGGAAAATACTCTGTTAGCAAACTTCTGACTCCTGTGCATCTCTGCCAAGGAAACCAATGAATTTGAAGTGGGATTGTTAATTAGATCGAAATGATGACTTTGTTTTATGCAGATCTACTTATGAAGCATAAGATTTATTCACTCCACAAATATTTATTGGCATTACTGTTCTATGTGCTTGGGACATATCTGATCACTTCCCTTGACAAATTTTTACATTTTAGCAGGTGATTATAGGCAAAAAATAAAACCAAGAAACATCGTAGAGAACAAAGTTGTATAGTATGTTACATTGAGAAGGTGAGATAATGCCAAAGCCTTGAAAGAGTTCAGGAATCGGGCAGATGAAGAGCAAAGGCTTGAAAGTATGTGCCCTGTGTTTAAGTGACAACATAAAAACCAGGGTGTCTAGGTGAAGAGAGCAAAGCAATGAGCAGTAGGAGCTAAGGTTAGAGAACCAACCATTGACGGCTGTGTATGCCTTTAAGGACTTTGGCTTTTACTCCAAGTTAAATGGGAATACACTGAAAGGTTTTAAGCAAAGATGTGACATGCTGCAACTTGTGTCTTAAAAGGACTGTGATGGTTGCATAAGGAACCTAGACTGAAGGAGAACAATTAGAGGAACTGAAAAACCAGGCTGGAGGCTATTGTAGTAACCCAGGTTCCATTTATACACTTTACATGAACCACCTCATGTTTTAGTTTAGACTAGAGTGGTGTTGGTGGACATCAGTGCTAAATTTTGTAAGTAGAGTCAACTGAATTTTGATAGAATGGATGTGGGACATGAGAGAAAGGAAGGAGTCATGGCTAGTGTTGTAGGCTGGGTCCTCCAGAATCACACACAGAATGGAGTTTGGAAAACAAAGTGTTACATTTGGGAAGGAAAGAGGGAAGGAGCGGGACTGGATAGAAGAAGAAGTCTGAGTGACAGCTAGACCCACAAAGCCTAGGCCAATCAGCAGGGAGCTCTGGTGAGAGCATTGCCCTCCAGAGTGTACCTTGTCAGGCAGAAATGGCCAGGCCTATATGTTTCTTTCAGTCACTGGATGCAGGTTACACTACCCTGGGAAGGGTATGACTTTTAGGGGCCTGAAACACACTACATACATACTGAATATGTATTACTTTCAGGCCATGATAAAGCTGGAAAAAATTGTAAGTCGAACCATTGTTAAGTCAAGTCGGGGACCATCTGTAGTCTGTATTTGGGAAGTGTCGAGTGTGATACGTTGAAATTTGTTATAGTAGATAGATAGGATCATACAGGTTGAGCATCCCTTATCTGAAATGCTTGGGACCAGAAGTGGTTTGGATTTTGGAATGTTTTGGATTTTGGAATTTGCATATACCTAATGAATTATCTTGGGAATGGGATTGATGTGTAAACATGAAATTCATTTATATTTCATATATATCCTATACACATAGCCTGAAGGTAATTTTATACAACATTTTAAATAATTTTGTGCATGAAATGATGTTTTGACTGCATTTTATTTTTATTTTTTTGAATTTCAGACAATGAATTTTTTTAATATAAATATATCCCAAATATTGCATTATTTTTCTATAGCTGAAATTAAAATCTAACTCGGGGTCTTTATTTTATTCATTGCCCTACCCACAATCCCTCATCACCACAGACAAACCTGCTTTCCAGAAATTTCCATTCAGTTGATCATGCTCTGCGTACTGAATCATTCCCTGCTTGTCTGTTAAGACTCATCTATTCTGTATTTCAGTCACGCATATGCATTGTCTGTGCTAAGTCTCAATGGGATGGTAAATACTATTTTTTTTTTTTTTTGAGACAGAGTGTCCCTCTGTGGCCCAGGCTGGAGTGCAGTGGTGCGATCTCGGCTCACTGTAACCTCTGCCTCCCAGAGTCAAGTGATCCTATCCTCCCACCTCAGCCTCCTGAGTAGCTGGGACCACAGGCACACGTCACCATGCTTGGGCTAATTTTTTATTTTATTTTTTGTAGAGACAAGCGTCTCACTATGTTGCCCAAGCTGGGCTTGAATTCCTAGGCTCAAGCCGTCCTCCTGCCTTGGCCTCCCAAAGTTCTGGGATTATAGGCATGAGCCACCGCACCTAGCTGGTAAATATTTTTATTTTATTATTATTATTACTATTATTTTTTAAGGTTATTAACCTGTTGTTTTCTAAAGTGTATTTTTTTTTTTTATTATTATACTTTAGGTTTTAGGGTACATGTGCACAATGTGCAGGTTTGTTACATATGTATCCATGTGCCATGTTGATTTCCTGCACCCATTAGCTCGTCATTTAGCATTAGGTATATCTCCTAATGCTGTCCCCGCCCCCCCCCCCCCCACCCCACAACAGTCCCCAGAGTGTGATGTTCCCCTTCCTGTGTCCATGAGTTCTCATTGTTCAATTCCCACCTACGAGTGAGAACATGCGGTGTTTGGTTTTTCGTCCTTGCGATAGTTTACTGAGAATGATGTTTTCCAGTTTCATCCATGTCCCTACAAAGGACACGAACTCATCATTTTTTATGGCTGCATAGTATTCCATGGTGTATATGTGCCACATTTTCTTAATCCAGTCTATCGTTGTTGGACATTTGGGTTGGTTCCAACTCTTTGCTATTGTGAATAGTGCCGCAATAAACATACGTGTGCATGTG
>NW_026652278.1:62346864-62383934 GCF_009828535.3 Hylobates moloch | reverse complement strand
TGCTAGCGGTCTATCAATTTTGTTGATCTTCTCAAAAAACCAGCTCCTGGATTCATTAATTTTTTGAAGGGTTTTTTGTGTCTCTATTTCCTTCAGTTCTGCTCTGATTTTAGTTATTTCTAGCCTTCTGCTAGCTTTTGAATGTGTTTGCTCTTGCTTTTCTAGTTCTTTTAATTGTGATGTTAGGGTGTCAATTTTGGATCTTTCCTGTTTTCTCTTGTGGGCATTTAGTGCTATAAATTTCCCTCTACACACTGCTTTGAATGTGTCCCAGAGATTCTGGTAGGTTGTGTCTTTGTTCTCGTTGGTTTCAAAGAACATCTTTATTTCTGCCTTCATTTGATTATGTACCCAATAGTCATTCAGGAGCAGGTTGTTCAGTTTCCATGTAGTTGAGCGGTTTTGAGTGAGTTTCTTAATCCTGAGTTCTAGTTTGATTGCACTGTGGTCTGAGAGACAGTTTGTTATAATTTCTGTTGTTTTACATTTGCTGAGGAGAGCTTTACTTCCAACTATGTGGTCAATTTTGGAATAGGTGTGGTGTGGTGCTGAAAAAAATGTATATTCTGTTGATTTGGGGTGGAGAGTTCTGTAGATGTCTATTAGGTCCACTTTGTTTAGAGCTGAGTTCAATTCCTGGATATCCTTGTTAACTTTCTGTCTAGATGATCTGTCTAATGTTGACAGTGGGGTGTTAAAATCTCCCATTATTATTGTGTGGGAGTTTAAGTCCCTTTGTAGGTCACTCAGGACTTGCTTTATGAATCTGGGTGCTCCTGTGTTGGGTGCATATATATTTAGGATAGTTAGCTCTTCTTGTTGAATTGATCCCTTTACCATTATGTAATGGCCTTCTTTGTCTCTTTTGATCTTTGTTGGTTTAAGGTCTATTTTGTCAGAGACTAGGATTGCAACCCCTGCCTTTTTTTGTTTTCCATTTGCTTGATAGATCTTCCTCCATCCCTTTATTTTGAGTCTATGTGTGTCTCTGCATGTGAGATAGGTTTCCTGAATACAGCACACTGATGGGTCCTGACTCCTTATCCAGTTTGCCAGTCTGTGTCTTTTAATTGGAGCATTTAGCCCATTTACATTTAACGTTAATATTGTTATGTGTGAATCTGATCCTGTCATTATGATGTTAGTTGGTTATTTTGCTCATTAGTTGATGCAGTTTCTTCCTAGCCTCGATGGTCTTTACAATTTGGCATGTTTTTGCAGTGGCTGGTACCGGTTGTTCCTTTCCATGTTTAGTGCTTCCTTCAGGAGCTCTTTTAGGGCAGGCCTGGTGGTGACAAAATCACTCAGCGTTTGCTTGTCTGTAAAGTATTTTATTTCTCCTTCACTTATGAAGCTTAGTTTGGCTGGATAGGAAATTCTGGGTTGAAAATTCTTTTCTTTAAGAATGTTGAATATCGGCCCCCACTCTCTTCTGGCTTGTAGAGTTTCTGCTGAGAGACCAGCTGTTAGCCTGATGGGCTTCCCTTTGTGGGTAACCCGACCTTTCTCTCTGGCTGCCCTTAACATTTTTTCCTTCATTTCAACTTTGGTGAATCTGACAATTATGTGTCTTGGAGTTGCTCTTCTCGAGGAGTATCTTTGTGGCGTTCTCTGTATTTCCTGAATCTGAATGTTGGCCTGCCTTGCTAGATTGGGGAAGTTCTCCTGGATAATATCTTGCAGAGTGTTTTCCAACTTGGTTCCATTCTCCCCGTCATTTTCAGGTACACCAATCAGACGTAGGTTTGGTCGTTTCACGTAGTCCCAAATTTCTCAGAGGCTTTGTTCATTTCTTTTTATTCTTTTTTCTCTAGACTTCCCTTCTAGCTTCATTTCATTCATTTCATCTTCCATCTGTGATACCCTTTCTTCCAGTTGATCGCATCTGCTACTGAGGCTTCTGCAATCTTCACGTAGTTCTCGAAACTTGGCTTTCAGCTCCTCCATCTCCTTTAAGCCCTTCTCTCCATTGGTTATTCTAGTTATCCATTCTTCTAATTTTTTTTCAACGTTTTTAACTTCTTTGCTATTGTTTTGAATTTCCTCCCGTAGCTCAGAGTAGTTTGATTGTCTGAAGCCTTCTTCTCTCAACTTATCAAAGTCATCCTCCATCCAGCTTTGTTCCATTGCTGGTGAGGAACTGCGTTCCTTTGGAGGAGGAGAGGTGCTCTGCTTTTTAGAGTTTCCAGTTTTTCTGCTCTGTTTTTTCCCCATCTTTGCGGTTTTATCTACTTTTGGGCTTTGATGATGGTGATGTACAGATGGGTTTTTGGTGTGGATGTCCTTTCTGTTTGTTAGTTTTCCTTCTACCAGACAGGACCCTCAGCTGCAGGTCTGTTGGAGTTTACTAGAGGTCCACTCCAGACCCTGTTTGGCTGGGTGTCAGCAGCGGTGGCTGCAGAACAGCGGATTTTCGTGAGACCACCAATTCAGCTGTCTGATAGTTCCTCTGGAAGTTTTGTCTCAGAGGAGTACCTGGCCCAGTGAGGTGTCAGTCTTTCCCTTCTGGGGGGGTGCCTCCCAGTTAGGCTGCTCAGGGGTGAGGGACCCACTTTAGGAGGCAGTCTGTCCGTTCTCAGATCTCCAGCTGTGTGCTGGGAGAACCACTACTCTCTTCAAAGTTGTCAGTCAGACAGGGACATTTAAGTCTCTGGAGATTCCTGCTGACTTTTTGTTTGTCTGTGCCCTGCCCCCAGAGGTGGAGCCTACAGAGGCAGACAGGCCTCCTTGAGCTGTGGTGGGCTCCACCCAGTTCGAGCTTCCTGGCTGCTTTGTTTACCTAAGCAAGCCTGAGTAATGGCGGGCGCCCCTCCCCCAGCCTCGCTGCCGCCTTGCAGCTTGATCTCAGACTGCTGTGCTAGCAATCAGGGAGACTCTGTGGGCATAGGACCCTCCGAGCCAGGTGCGGGACACAATCTCCTAGTGTGCCGTTTTCCAGGCCCGTTGGGGAAACGCAGTATGAGGGTGGGACTGACCCGATTTTCCAGGTGCCGTCTGTTACCCCTTTTTTTGACTAGGAAAGGGAACTCCCTGACCCCTTGCGCTTCCCGAGTGAGGCAGTGCCTCGCCCTGCTTTGGCTCGCGCACAGTGCGCTTCACCGACTGTCCTGCACCCACTGTTTGGCACTCCCTAGTGAGATGAAACTGGTACCTCAAGCAGAAATGCAGAAATCACCAGTCTTCTGTGTCGCTGGGGCTGGGAGCTGGAGACCGGAGCTGTTCCTATTCGGCCATCTTGGCTCCCCGACTCTATTATTATTATTTTTGAGACAGAGTCTCGCTGTCGCCCCTTGACTGCATTTTAACTGCGACCTGTCACATGAAGTTAGATGCTGAATTTTCCCCTAGTGCCATCACATTGGCATTCAGAAAGTTTTAGATTTTGGAGCATTTTGGATTTCAGATTTTTAGATTAGCAACGCTCAACCTGTATAGCACATTCTTCACAGTACTAAACAGAACTGTGTCAGAGAATGCGCCCATAAGAGCTCCAGTTTATCTCAGACAATGCATTCCGTATTTTAGGATTATAGAAGAAGACATTTCCAAATTGTTCCTCCTTCTGAGACCTCTTCTCTTTTCTCATGTTAGTTGAAAGTGACTGCTACAAGCACAAAATGGCAGTGATTGGAGAGGAGGAGAAAGTGTGCATGGTGTGTGTGTGTGTGACTTCAATGGGAGTGGGCATAGGCAGGGCAATAGAGTGTTCTCTTTCTCAAGAAAGGCATACTCACTTGTTCTTCATGAGGTGGGAGGGGGTCCAAAAGATATTTCTCTGAGATCCTAATGAGGATTCTAAACTGAACAACCTTTGACATTTAGTTCTAGTCAAAGATACAGATGCACAAACTAGTAAAAAATGCCCAAGTTTTCTATATTTTTTATATCCAAATTACAAATAGCTGCTGCAGCTGTCTGAACCAGATAAAGCAGAATTTATTGAGCATTTAACCTTTTTTAATGATTTGGTAAATTAAATGGTTGCACTTTTCATTATTTACAGAAAGCTGTATTGGTAAAGGATCCAAAATAACCTTTGCTCTATTTTGCTCCTGAAAATATAATACTATGAAGTAAATTGATGTAGTAAATGCTCTGTTGGGAGCAAGTCTCATTAAATGTTTATAGTGTAGAATGTATCCGAGTGCATACTCAACAACCATGCTGAAGCTTTTGTTAAATTTTTCATTCTGGCCCTTGGCTGGGTGTGAGTATGAAACCTGAAATTTATGAGCAGAGAAAATAGAAGTTGAATTGGAACACTATACTTGCTAAATCAATTGATTTATTGGAAAGGCCAGTGTGAATTATAGGGGTTTTCTTCTGTATTTGTGACTGAATGAGAGTTGAGAAGTGTCGAATTGTAGATTAAGAGAATTTTGAAAATGTTACGAAGGAAGAAACTTTGCCAGTAAGAATTGCTTTGAAAATTCCAAGTCCATTAAGACATATTTTCTCCTGTGAGGAGGGAAAAAGCAGCTGTTGTCATTGTGGTACACAAGAACTAATCTGAATTCTCATGCAATAAAGATGAGATATATACATACATAACAAATGATATGTATGTATATTTTTTTATTTTCAGATAGCTGTCATATTCACTTTTTTAAACTTTTTTATATATTCATATATCATCATTTATATAGTCATTGTTTACTGTTATATCTCCAGCACCTAGAATAATGCCCTAAATGTAGTAAGTGCTAGGTAAATTTCAATGAATGCATGAATGAATGAATGCAATAATACGGCATGCCATTTTGTGATTTTTCAGTGAAGAGCATTTTTTCCTTACCCTTATTTTTTTCGCCTTCCTCTGACTGAAAGTGGATGTATTTGGGGGTATATGGCTCTACTTTAACTTTTAACCAGGCCTTGAATTTATAGTGATGGAAACTACCAGAAGCACATGTAAGTGATACGCTGCTCAGAATCCTTTCTGTGGTAAGGCAGCACAAGGAGAAAAAACTATATATATTCTCTTCTCTCAGCAGCTGTCCAGCCTCAGTCAGAGTTCCCTGTTACTTCCAAGATACTCTGTTTTTTACTAAGGGTAATAATTTTGGGGAAGATACTCCTCATGTTCTTACATTTTCACCTGTTAGGAGAAAACAGGATCTCTGTTAGTCAGATTAGCATTTAGAAGCTAAAGAAGAAATAGATATCACTGGTATTTAGAAGCACATTAATATGATTTTAAAAAATGGTTTGGTTTCTAGATATATAGTGAGCTATAAGAACTAAAAGAGATGAAGAAAATATTTTTATATACATAAATAATCTGATCACTGAATTATGGAAATTATTTGAGGCTGATACAAAAAGCACAAAATCCAAACTAGTAAGCCAACACCAGCATTGTGCTGGGGCATGGGGGAACTGCTTTTCAATTATGGCCTGGAGCTTGAATCTTGAAAGACTATGAACTGAAGACAAAAGATAAATTCTGTATCCTGCCAACTGGAAAGTCCCATAAGATAAATTTCCATGTTACTGGGAATCTTTCAAATTTGACCACCTTGTTGGAGAAATGAAAAAAACACTAACCCGAATAGCAGGAGATGTTGGGAGAACTTGACTAGCATAGCCTTGGCTCTGGGAAGCTCAGAAAAAAGGAACAGAATCCATGTTGGAATTTTCTAGCCATAGGCCTGTCCTTATCTGGACTTTGGGTCAGCATTCATATTATCTGTGTAGCCTCTAAAACCCTGTCCAAAAATCTAATTTAAAATTGCCTTATCTTGGCAATACCTCCAGAGATCTGCCAGAAGGAAACTCAAATTCTTTCTGCACTTTATACATAGCTTTCAAAAAATTCTCATACAGTTCCAAGGAAGATGGTTTTCACAAGACACACAAATAAGCCATCTTGAGTAACTTCATAGAATGAACAAACTACAGAATCAGGTCTGCAAACACTGTAGATATTGAAATTATAAGGTACTGAAAAAAGTTAGTATTTTAATATACATTATTCCCTAATGAATATGTTGAAGAAACAAAAGACTGTCAAAATTGACCAGGCAGAGCTATCTAAAATGAAAAACATAATGATGAAAAATTCAATGGTTAGGCAAAACAGATGATTAGGTTAGAGAATTAGTGATCTGAAAGATATTTGAAGAGGTTACTTTGAGTTTCCCACAGAAAGACACAGAAGTAAAAAGTATATTTTGAAAAGCAGTTAAGATATATGCCATGACAAGTTCTAAAATATTCTAATATAAAATTCAGAAGAGAGAGAAGTATAAAACAGATAATGAGAATTTCCTAGAACTGATGGAAGTCACCATTCTTTATAGCTAAAAAGCCCAGTAAATCCCAAGCAAGGTATATTTAAAGAAACCTATATTTACACATATCATAGTGAAACTGAAGAACGCCAAAGACCAAAAGAATATTTTTAAAAGAAAATAGGAAAAAAAAGTTACCTGTGAATGATAACTGATTACCTGTGAATGACAGCTGAGTTCTTAAACATGAATGTTACAAGATAGTAAATCATTCTCAGAGAAAATAACTGTTAACCTTGAGTTCAGTACATGATACAGCTATTTTTCAAGAAAAAAGATAAATATATTTTTACCCAGTCCCAAACATGAATAGTTTATTGTAAACAACTTTTCACTGAAGAAATTGTTAAAGAAAAATAAAAAATTATCCTATAATAAGGGTGCAAGTGCAAGAATTTGTAAGCAGAGGAAATGGTAAACATAAGGGTTTATTACTGCTTACATATTACGTTTTATAAATGATTATTAACTATGTATACTTTGTATAATTAAAATTGTAGAATGATTGTGTCTGGAAACACAGTGTATAATTAGGATGAATAGAACCATAGTTAAATGTTCTAGGGTCTTTATATATTTTTGGGGAAGGATAAAAATATCGACTTATATTAGGCATTTATCTTAATAAGCATGTTAAAATGTCTAGAGTAAGTACTAAAAATGTGTAGTCATGGACTGTATAATTGCCAAATATGGAAAAGGAAAAATGCAATGAGAAAATAAGAAACTCAGTTTGTCCAAAAGAAGAAAAAAATGGAGGAAGAAACACTGTGGAAAAGGAAGGATGTACGCACAGTAGAAAATATAATAAAATAAATCCAAATATTCTTGGAATCATAATAAATGTAAAAAGAAAACCTAAACTCTCCAAAGACAAAAGACTGACAGCTTAGAATATAAAACAAAATCTAGCTATATGCTGTTTATAAAAAGCACATCTAAAACCTAAGAATCAAGATAGTTTGAAAGTCAAAGGATATAGCCGGGCGCGGTGGCTCACGCTTGTAATCCCAGCACTTTGGGAGGCCGAGGCGGGCGGATCACGAGGTCAGGAGATCGAGACCACGGTGAAACCCCGTCTCTACTAAAAATACAAAAAATTAGCCGGGCGTGGTGGCGGGCGCCTGTAGTCCCAGCTACTCGGAGAGGCTGAGGCAGGAGAATGGCATGAATCCGGGAGGTGGAGCTTGCAGTGAGCCGAGACTGCGCCACTGCACTCCAGTCTGGGCGACAGAGCGAGACTCCGTCTCAAAAAAAAAAAAAAAAAAAAAAAGAAAGTCAAAGGATAAAACAATATCCAACAAATTCTAACTGAAGAAAGCTGGTATAGCTATATCAATACTAGTAAAAATGCTAATGACAGTTACTGTCTTTTCAAGAACACATGGAAAATTAACAAAAATTGACTGCATACTGAGTCAATGATTTTCGAAGCACTAGTATTATACAGGCCACCTAGAAATGTATTTAGGTAAATAAGTGAAATTAGACTACTATTTGGAATCTTTTTTGAAAACCACATCTGTATAACTACTGGGTCATGAATAAATTATAATTGAAAGTAAAAAATACTTATAACTGAGAAATAATGATAATGTATAATAACAACAAAACTTGAGTGATATAGCTAAAGGGAGTACATAGAAGGAAATTTCTCACCTATACATGCTTACATTAGGAAAGAAGAAAGCTGGATATTAAGGAGCTAAGTTTCCACTTGGAGTTTGAAACAGGCAGTATAAAAAACCCAGAAGGAAAAAATTAATAAAGGTAAGAATAGAAATTAATTAAATCACAAACAAAGATGCAGTAGAGAAGATCAACAAAGCCAAAAGTGTATTATTTGTAAAGACCAATAAAATTGACAAACTGCTGGTGAGATAAATTAGGAATACTGAAAGCAGACAAAAAACAGCATGTAAGAGTGAAAGTCAGAAGAGGAGTCATAACTACAGGGTTATGACTAAATACTAAATATTATAAATACTGAAACACTAAAAGAATATTATGAACAAATTTATACTGATAACAATGAAAATTTGGATGAAATGGAAAAATTCCTAAGAAAATATAAATTAACAAAATTGACTCAAGTGTAGACAATATGAATGAAATAATTAAATAGAATTAGTAGTTAACGGTTTTTACTGAAAGCAGATAGGAGGCTCAGATAGTTTGATAGAATACTACAAACCCTTCCAGGAATATGTAAATGTATTTCTACAGCAGTGTCCTGACAATAGCCAAAAAAAAAAAAAAAAAAAAAAAAGGCTCTCCGATCCATTACATGAATTTGGTGAAGCAAGTGTGAAACGATACTACACAGGTCAGATAAGTAAGGAAATTCACATGGCAATCTAATTTGTGAAATTAGATGCAAAAATTCCAAACGAAATGTGAATAAACTGTTTAGCACTAGATAAAAAAGTCATTACGACAAAGTTGAATTTATTCCAGGAATGTAATGTTAGTTCAACATTAGAACATTTACTGATGGTATTCACCTCATTAACAAGTTAAAAGAGAAAAACTATATAATAATCTCAGTAGATACAGAAAACATTTGAAAAATTCAATATAATTTATTTAAAACTTCTAGAGAGCTAGGAACAGAAGTGAGTTTTCTTGATAAAGGGTTTCTGTAAAATTCTACAATAAACTTCATAGTTAAATTTGAGTAATTAAAAACACTCCCTTTAAACTTAGACATGAGACCATAATGAATAAAAATGTGTAAATTATAGTAATACATATCAATATGAATGATACCAAAACAAAAAGGTTTACCATAAAAGAGCAAGCCATGTAAGAATTCATACAGCATTTTTGCTTTTATATAAAGGCTCACACAAGCAAAACTAAACAACACATTTCTAGTGGTACAGACATATCTGGTAAGATATAAAGAGAAGGAAGAGAATGATTTATGCAAAACTGAGGAGTGGAGGAGTGGGGAGAAAGAGGTTGCATACACACATCAGGAGCTTTAAAGCTACTGAGCGTATTGTTTTTCTGAAGCTGGGTTGGTAGATGGATGTGTGTTGTATTATTATTATTTATTCATACATTCTCTTATGTTTGAGGTAGTTAATAATGAAATTGAATAAAGTGTGTTAAAATGGGTGGTAAATCTGAGAATAAGTGCTACAACAATGTACTGTTTATATTTAACAAATATTTATTAAATCTATTTTCTGTGTAATTAATGTCCGTGTGAGCCCTTGTGCTAGGTACTGGCTTAATACAAATTTAAGGTACTAGCATCTTACATTTGTACTATTTAGGGTGTTTATCTGCACATTTTATTAATAGTATCAAATTGCTTCATAGAGCACATAGGTCAGGAGTTATTGTGTACTTTATAGAGGAACAAACTACTCTTCTGTCAGGTTGTGTAACTTGCACAAAGTCAAATAAACAGGAATTAGAAGAGTTATAACTTGAACACATATTTTGTGAGCCCTCCCAACAATTACTCTTTCCAAATAATGCTCTTGTGACAAATGGTGGACACTGTTGGAATACAATTAGGTCTTGAGTTTAATACATTTATTTGTTTATGCATCTGTCTTTGCCATTGGATGAGTTCTATGAGTAGAGGAATAATGCCTTATTCATATTTATATTGTCACCGCCTAGCAAGGTGCCAGGTACATAGTAATTGCTTAAAACATATTTATTGAAAAAGCAATGTATTGTTGGTATTTCAGAACCTGGTGTGAGGTTTTAGTGCATCTAATAAATATTTACCCAATAAAAGAAAGACAACATCTCCTTTATCTTGATGATTAAATAAAACACATGAATAGTAATGATTATTAGACCTTGTTTGCTCTTGGCTTCTTGGGACTCTTAGACCCCATGATGTACATGGCATTATAGATCGTGTTCAAGGCTTGCTATTATATGGACCCGATGTCAAGCTTAGAGAAAACTCTGGTAGCCAGTTATAGTAATGTTTTTTTTTTTTTTCTCCAAAACTTGAAAAAACCAAAATGAATCCAGAGCAAATTTTTAAAAACAAATTCTTATAAAATGTTTGTATCATCAGTCTCATGACCATCAGTTAATCATCAGTATTTATTAGGTACTTGTTCTCTATTTCCACATTGTCATGTGCTTCATGGGAGCTAGAGAAGAAGTAAAAATAAAAAGCCTCCAATCCTAAAAATTGCATATTCAGGAGATAAGAATACCATAAATCAAGCAATAAAAACTAGCACAACACTTCCTTTAGATCCTCACTCACATGACACAGGTCAGGCTTTCTTGGATGCTGATTCCTTGATGATGTTTAGTTTTAGTGTTAGTTTAGCGTTAACTAGGGACCATACTTGTGAGCAATGAAAAATGAGAAAAGGCATGAAGGAAAAATAAATATGAGAGCTGATGAAGGGATGGTGTAATAGGCGCGGATAATTCACACTGACTACTGATTGAAATTTATAGAGGACCTCAAAATAGAACAGTTTTTATTTTTGTTTATTATTTTTTATTGAGCCCCCCATATGCAGTATGGAAAGTTGACTTGATGTATAGAACTTCACATGCAACAGAGAACGCATATCTTTCAAATAGGCAAAGGCTACACAGAAAGCCTCAATAAAAGAGTCACCACAAAAAAGTATGTGAGGTGATGGACATGTTAATTAGCTTGATTCAGTCATTCCTCAATGCATACTTATATCAAAGCATCAGGTTGTATTCCACAGATATTTACAAAAAAGAGACAATAGATGAATGACATTAGGAACATGTGTCTTCTTTTTTTTTAGTTTGAATTTTAAAAATCTGAATTTCTATTTTCTTCTCTGTAAAGAATTTTCTTTTTAGCAATTAAGACTACTATTTAATTATTTACTAGATTCTGCTTTTATTTTTATTTATTTTTATTTTTATTTATTTATTTATTTATTTGTTATTATTATACTTTAGGTTTTATTTTGAGATGGAGTCTCACTCTGTCGCCCGGGCTGGAGTGCAGTGACACAATCTCAGCTCACTGCAATCTCCGCCTCCCAGGTTCAAGCAATTCTCCTGCCTCAGCCTTCAGAGTAGCTGGGACTACAAGTGCATGCCATCATGCCTGGCTAATTTTTTGTATTTTTAGCAGAGACGGGGTTTCACCATGTTAGCCAGGATGGTGCCGATCTCCTGACCTTGTGATCTGCCTGCTTTGCCCTCCCAAAATGCTGGGATTACAGGCATGAGCCACTGTGCCTGGCCTGCTTTTAT
Organism: Hylobates moloch; assembly: GCF_009828535.3. Lineage (NCBI taxonomy): Eukaryota > Metazoa > Chordata > Mammalia > Primates > Hylobatidae > Hylobates > Hylobates moloch. Next base: position 62,372,406 of record NW_026652278.1, on the reverse strand, counting down.
TTTTATTAACTTATATTTTCTAATTTCTTAGGTTAATTTGCTGATCTTTTATAATATCTTGAATACATTTATTTAGTTAATTTTTAGTCTCTCTTTTTCTGTTTTTCTTACTTGGTTTTTTTCTTTTGTAAACTCATTCATGGTGTCAGTTTTCCTCTGAACACCTATGTTTAATAAGCAGTACTTTTATCTGTATTTTAAAAAATAGGTGTTAGTTTTAACTTAGTTTTTTTTTTTTTTTTTTTTTTTTTGCCTTATACTACTAGAAGTGTGTTTTAAAAATGTTAGAATTGGTTTCTGGTGTTTTAAAATTGTTTTTTGTTTGTTTTTGTCATCCTTTAAAATTAATTTCTAGTTTTACTGAATTTTGGTCAGAAAATATAGGTTTTGTTTTGGAAAATGTTTGGAATTTTTTTGGGGGAACATTGAAATTTTTTGTGGCTTAATTCATGTTTTGAAAGTTGTATTTATATATATTTGAAAAAATTGTGTATTCTCTCTTTGGGAGGAAGTTTTAAAAATTCGTAATTGTAATAAATAAATTGTCTTCATTCTTACTCCTGTTTTCTATTTCACCTGTTTGAGAGAGGTGAGTTGAAGTCTTTCACATTACAGCAAAATACCATTTTCTCCTTGTATTTCTAGTGGTATTTTGTTCCATACATTTAAAAACCTATATTAGGCCGGCGTGGTGGCTCAAGCTTATAATCCCAGCCCTTTGTGAGGCCAAGGCGGGTGGATCACCTGAGGTTAGGAGGTCAAGACCAGCCTGGCCAACATGGTGAAACCCCGTCTCTACTAAAAATACAAAAATTAGCCAGACACGGTGGCGTGTGCCTGGAAACCCAGCTACTTGGGAAGCTGAGGCAAGATAATCTCTTGAACTCAGGAGGCGGAGGTTGCAGTGAGCCGAGATTGTGCCACTGCACTCCAGCCTGGTGACAGAGTGAGACTCTGTCTTAACAGCAACAACAACAACAAAAAACAACAACACCCTATATTATTAGATTTAGAAGTTTTCTTGACTCCTATGACTTCCTGGTGGAAGGTACCTTTTATTATTATAAAATGTTATTTATTTTAATAGTGTCTACTCTGATTCAATTTGTCTAGTATTAATATTGATATTCTTGGCTTCCTTTCTATTAGCATTTTCCTGGTGTATCTTTGACAATAATTTTATTCATGTCTAGATTAATTAATTTCATAAGGAATACATGAATTTATTCTTATAAAATAATTATACAATTATGGAAATAAAGAAAAAAGTTAATGTCTCTTTTCACTTCACCTCAATTCAATTCTTACTGCCAGTGATAACTGCAATTAAGGACTTGGTATATATTTTCCAGACCCTTTTCTAGGCAGAGACACATTTTCTTTTCTCTTCTACAACTCTTATTAAGATGAATGTTGGTCTGTCTGGATGAGTCTTGTGGCTTTTAATTTTTGTCTCATACTTTGCATATCCTTTCCATTCTGGGAGAATTTTTGGCTTTCTTTTCTGGTCACTGATTTTGATGTTAGCTATTTTCATTCCGCTCTTTAAGTCTTCAACTGTCTAGTTTTTATTTTTGCAATACCATTTTAAATTTCCAAGAATACCGGTGATGTTTTCTGTGGCTTTTTTTTTTTTTTTTTTTTTGAGACAGAGTCTTGCTCTGTCACCCAGGCTGGAGTGCAGTGGCGCAATCTCGGCTCACTGCAACCTCTGCCTCCCGGGTTCAAGCAAGTCTCTGCCTCAGCCTCCTGAGTAGCTGAGATTACAGGCGCCTGCCACCAGGCCCGGCTAATTTTGTGTGTGTGTGTGTGTGTGTGTGTTTTTAGTAGAGACGTGGTTTCACCATCTTGGCCAGGCTGGTCTTGTACTCCTGACCTTGTGATCCACCCACCTCAGCCTCCCAAAGTGCTAGGATTACAGGCATGAGCCACCGCGCCCGGCCTGGCTGTTCTTACAGCTATGATAAACATTTATATCTCTTTTAGAATATTAATTATACTAATTATGTTTCCTTAAGTTCTTCTGTTTGTTGAGTTTGGGGACTCTAATTTTGTTGATGTTTCTCAAATGTTTGGTGATTAACCACTTGCATAAGAATCACTTTGGGTGCTAGTTAAAAGTAAAGATTTCTGTTCCCCAAGTTAGACATACTCTGATGATGGGGTCATGAATCATTTTCAAAAACAAGTCTTCCCAGGTGATCCTTAAGCACACTAAATGTTCCAAACCATTAATCTAGATTATACAGTATTATTAACTGCTGTATATTTTTCAGTTAGACTGAGTATTCGGGTAATCTTGCAGGTTTGTAAGATTGTAAGGTTCTGATTCTAGGAGTGCTAGGTCAAGCCGTTATACTGGAGGGAGGACAATATGGAGATGTAGGTGGCCCTTTAGAACATGGAAAGCAAATAGTTTATCTTCTTGGAGCAGAAGCTTCTTGTGTCTTGTGGTAGACTTGCCTAGTTTTTCTGGTAGCAGAACTCATCCTGAGTTCTGTTACAGTTCCCAAAGAGGTTCTTAACCTAGAGTTCATGGGGATTCATACGTAGAATTCAGGGTGTCTGTGGACTTGGATGAGAAAAAATAATAGTTCTTTATTTTATAAAGTTCTATCTGAAATTTATCACTTTAGTTATTAATATTATTAAATACAAACCACAGTGCATATGATACCTAAGACTTTGTCAGCTATAGAAATTACAGATATTTTCATACCACATTATGTCATGTATGCTTATCACTATGTCTGATTGTGAGAGTTATTAGGCACACTGCTAGATCTCATTATTTCATGTTAATATAATAACTAAAAAAATTATATCTGTCAATGGAATTGATTTCCTTTTAAAATTGTATCTGTTATTTTTATGCATTACAATTTTTGTTTTGTTTTGTTATGAGATGAAGTCTCGCTCTTGTCACCCAGGCTGGAGTGCAATGGCATGATCTGAGCTCACTGCAACCTCTGCCTCCGAAGTTCAAGCGATTCTTCTGCCTCATCCTCCCGAGTAGCTGGTATTACAGGCGCCTGCCACCACGCCCAGCTAATTTTTGTATTTTTAGTAGAGACGGCGCCTGCCACCACGCCCAGCTAATTTTTGTATTTTTAGTAGAGACAAGGTTTCACCATGTTGGCCTAGCTGGTCTCGAACTCCTGACCTCAGGTAATCCATCTGCCTCAGCCTCCCAAAGTGCTGGGATTACAGGCATGAGTTGTTTTGAGAAGGGGTTTTAGTTTTTATGAGATATTGGCTTGATTGTTCTGCCCTTTAATTATTTCGCAGACAATATATTCAGTCTCTAAAGCCCGATTCTAGAGTCCTGTTGGAAACTCTTAATTTTTTTTTTTTGAAGGTCTTTTCTTCCCTAAGTGGAAGTGCTTTTTGTTGAGTTTTTACTAATAGCCTGTTCTTTGTTTTTCTTCCTCCCTCCCTCTTCTTCCTTTCCCTTCTTCTTCCACAATTTCCCTCCTTATTCTTTCTTTTCTTAATTGGTTCCTTTTATTTTATTGAGAAGTTAAAACATTTGCACATTTACAAATTTAAATGATACAATAATCTCCAGTGAGTTTTGGGGAAATATAATTTAAAACAATATATTCTGCCAACCCAGGACACACCCTTCACAAAGGAAAACAATTTTATAATTGACGAGCATTAAACCAGAATGTGATATATACCACAGGCAATCAGCTAAAGAAATGCAGAGACATAAAGAAATCTCAATGTTTTATATAGCTTAGGGAACACAACCCATTAGATATATGTTCTCAAGATAAATGATAACTATTCCTCAAGTAAGAGTACTTGACAGTACCATTTGCATACACAGTTCAACCTAAACTCACCTGGTAATTTGAATGACTGTCTCTGTTCACTAATTGCCTTTATCTAAAGGAACTTTTTATATCTTTTTGACAGAAGACAAGTTTGTAACTTGGAGCCAGGCACCCACCAAAGTTAGGCTCCTGCCTGCCCGCAGAAACTGGGAGATAGGGACACTACCTTCTTTGATGATTATATTTAAAAGAGATGGTTTCCAGGTCCTTGAGAAATACATTCTCCCAAGATTCTTTTCATCCTTGGGTTGAAAAGCTGGCAAGAAGCTTATTTCACTTTTAAGAAGATTTACATACATTTCAAAAGGCAGAGAAAGACTCACCATGACAAGTTTTCTAAAGTAAATGGTAATGTGTCTTTCCCTTTTTTCCCTAGGAAAATTATATTTTGCTTTTTTTAAGATCTGTATTTATCCTTACCTTTTCCCCAGAAACAAGTGTTTTAAACCATTTTCTGGTGTTTTAGTCCAGAGATTGTTCTGTATATACAGATGTGAGTATAACTGAGGGGTAAATTGTTAGCACAGTACCTGTTCTATAAATGTTCATTGAATCCACACTTCACTCTGTTCTCAAGCCTCCTGTAACCTAGCAAGAAGCAAACAGGGAAGGCTTTATGGAAAGGAAACTGAGCTAGGCCTTGAAGGATGGGAGATTTTGATAGAATGTTTAATGACTTTTCAGTTATCTAAAAGGGGGTTTACAAAACTCTGATGCCTATAAATATATGAGAGTTTGCAATTTTGGTGGGTAAATAAGAACTAAATAAGATTATTTACTAGTAAGAGGCCCCTTATCTGCCAGAAAACCTTCATACAGGAACACACCATTAAGGATGAATAGCAGAACAGAATTAAAGTTGGTCTTACTTGGGACCGAAACCGCCTTTGCAAAAAATAAAACATGAGAAAATTATGACATGAAAGAGATCTGATATAACCAACCCCCATTTTGCCTTTAACCTCCAAACTGCCCTTAATTATTCTGGGCCAGGACCAAGCTAACCTTGGGAGAAATTTAGTTTATAGTTTAAATGTTAATAACCCTTCCCACAAACTAAACTGCCTTTGTAAAGCTAATAAAAGACCACCAGGTTAGGAAGAGATGAGGATCCTGAATTCTGCTAGGGTGTAGACATAAACAATTACCAGCCATTATTCTGGAGGTCACAAGATTTGCAACTCCCCCAATTACTCCTGCAGATAACATCACTATTATAGAGCCTAAGATTGGCCTTTTGAGATATCTTTTCAGGTTTTTACATTTCTGAGGACGGTCTACCCCTGCTCATCTGTCCTGTGGCCCCACCCAAGAGCTGACTCCCTGTCCCACCAAACTATCCTTGAAAAACCCTAGCCTCTGAATTTTCAAGGAGATTGATTTGGTAATAACTCCATCTCCCACATGGCATGGCTGACCTCGTGTCTATTAAAATCTTTATTGCAATGTTGTGGTCTTAGTGAATTGGCTTTGTGCAGTGGACAGGAAGAACCCATTGGGTGGTTTCCGGACTGTCATGTCAGTTTGATTAATCAGTAGATCAACATACTTTGTTTTAGATCTCATAAATTCAGCTTTCTTATTAGGAGCTGTATTAGTCTGTTCTTGCACTGCTATGAATACCCGAGACTGGGAAATTTATAAAGAAAACAGGTTTAATTGGCTCACAGTTCTGCAGGCTGTACAGGAAGCACGAGAGCTTCTGGGGAGCCTCAGGAAACTTTCAATCGTGGTGGAAGGTGAAGGGGAAATAGGTGTGTCTTACATGGCTGCAGCAGGAGGAAGAGAGAGAGGGAGGAGGTGCTATACACTTTCAAACAAGCAGATCTCATGAAAACTCACTCACTCTACAGTACCAAGGGAAGATGGTGCTAAACCATTCATGAGAACTCTGCCTCCGTGATCTAATCACCTCCCACCAAGCCCCTCCTCCAACATTAGTGGTTACATTTTGACATGAGATTTGGAGTGGGGACATGCGTATCCAAACCATATCAGTAGGAATCAAGACATTTCGTAGTACATATCTGGGAAAAAAATACTTTTAGGTCTAAGAGATTTGCTTTATCATTTCCTTATAATAAAAGCCCACTTCCTTCTTGGGAAAGTTGCATTCCTAAGTTCATGTTTTCCTCTTAAAGAGAGGGCTAATATCACTCCTTTTCTGTATTACCAGCCATATTCCAGCAGTCACAAGATTTGCAACTCCCTCAATTACTCCTGCAGGTAACATCACTACACCTTTTCTGTAGTAAAGAAATGGGAATTTCCAGCCCAAGCTCATTAATACCGTATTACAGTGTCTGCAACAGGTGAGAAGATAATCTGACTTGGAAACCAGATTTTGAGGAACCATACTGAATGCCAAGCTAAGAAATTTGGACTTTGTTAATGAGGAATATTTTGTCATGGAAGGGACAATCAAACAGGTATTGTGGAAGATTAATCAGTAATGATGTGTAGATTATTTTGCACGGTTTAATGGAAGCAAGAAAAATCAAGATATTTTTATAATATTTTAGGTAAAGTGTAATAAAAACCCAAAGTAAAGGAGTTTGAATGGAAAGGAGAGGGATAGGTATGAAAAAAGAACTGACAGTTGTAGTGACTGGAAGTGGCCCAAGATAGCTTAGATATCCAATGGATCTATGCTTGGAAGAGTGGTGACATCATATCTTCAGTAGGAGGGCGTATTAGTCTGTTCTCACACTGTTAATAAAGACGTACCTGAGACTGGATAATTTATAAAGGAAAGAGGTTTAATTGATTCACAGTTCCACATGGCTAGGGAGGCCTCACAATCATGGTGGAAGGCAAATGAGGAGCAAAGTTACTTCTTACATGGTGCCAGGCAAGAGAGCTTGTTCAGGGGAACTCCCTTTTATAAAACCATCAAATCTCATGAGACTTATTCACTACCAGGAGAACAGTATGGGGGAAACTGCCCCCATGATTCATTTATCTTCACTTGGCCCTGTCCTTGACACATGGGGATTATTACAATTCAAGGTGAGATTTGGGTGGGGACACAGTCAAACCATATCAGAGGATGAACTGAATTGGGAGAAGTAAGATAGGAAATGGAACAAGGGAGACAGCCAAAAAGAAAGAGATACAAGCTTCTGAGTATTCAAATACCTTTTTTTGGAGTTAGTTTTAGGAGGTAAATCATTTTAACACAAGTATACATGGTATATAAACTAAAATAAGCAGTTAAATATTTCTGTAAGTATTTCTTAAAGAATGTTAGTTAAAATTATTCCAAGTTCAGAAGATTATCTAGCTTTTTTAAAGCAGATATGTCCAGAGTTCCCTTTTTATATGGCTGTAGGTACCATCATAATAATATAATAAAAATTTGTTTTGGAAGGTTACATTTACTATGTAAAGTGATATTACAGTTTTCTTTTGTTTCTGCCGCCTGGAGCAAACTTTCTGTCTAGTATCATCAGTCTGTTGGATAAAGCACTTCGTTCAAAATGGAATGATGTTTATTTTAGACATGTTCTCAGAGTAAGGTGAAATCAAGAAAAGAGAAGTAGCCTATGGGAATTATTAACTCTTACATTAAAAATTAGTAAAACATAATTTTTATTAGTTTTTATTAGTTTGGTCATGCGAATTCCAGCTTTAATTTAGAGGAATCTGTTTTTACTTTTATCAAGAGATGGAGGGTAGTAAGTTGTAGAGTTCCTTGTTTTAAGATACAATTTGATAAAATTTGGTTAGTAGTGTGGATCGTAGTATAGTATTTTGCTTTGTAGGGTGTTGATTATGGCTTTATTACGGAGAACATTGTTCAGTGGCCATGCTGTTCCTAGAGTGAGCGCTTATGGCTTTCGTTACTGTCAGGTGTTCACTGCTAAGTTTAAGATTTAGGGTTTTCCAAATCTAGCCATGGATCTATAATTTACAGGCTTTATTTTCATGCTTTTGTATTTACAGTTAAGGTTTGGAAAGGCAAGAAGGGTATCGGACAATTATTTTTTGAAACTGAATTGAACTTTATGTTATGAATAGAACCTCAAAGCTTGTTTTCTGAGACCAATGGAAAAGGAAAAAGAAGTCTTTGTAAATTCTAAAAAGAAATTTTTGATGAAGATACTATTGACCTTGAAGAAAATATTGCCAACATATTAGTTTTTATAATAAGCATGATTAACATTTAAAAGAAATGGCAAAAAATGTCTTATGTTTTCTGTGACAAATCCAGGGCTCTCTTCATGGGTGTGTCTCACAGATAGAAGGATCTCATATTTGGTTTAATTACCCGAGGTTGCTATATTAAAATTCTGAATATATTTTGGAAAAGGTGCCTTATACTTCCACATTGCACTGAGCCTTCCAAATCACGTAGCTGGTCTTGGATGAATCTTTTGGCTTCTTTCAGGTTGACTTGGACTCTGCTTAGTTCCCATCACCTGATAAGAACTCGACTTTAAACATGTGAAATGGAGAATATAATTGCAGTTAAAGTAAAGCCTGATAATTTAGGTTGATTATTGACATCTAATCAGTTTGGACTAAATGCAAGTTATATGTTCACAAAAATCTCAGCTTCATTAGCCACAAATGACCACTTGAAGTTAAAGGCAGGATGCAAAAGGGCAAAGCCTAAAAGCCTCAGAGCAAAAGGAAAAAATGGAAAGCAAAGAATAGACATAAGGTGCCTGCCAATACTCTGACTCCTCTCCAAGCCTACTATAAGCCAATCAATTGGCATATGTCATGTCCTGCAGATGGAAAAGCAGTATGTGCAAATATATACTGTACAGATGCATGGATCTGCTATGCAGCTGCTAGAGGTTATATTTGTTAAGCAGCCTGACAATATCCATGAGTTTTGAAAAAAGGTAGTTGCATTATGGGAGGTAGACTAATCTTATTTGTTTCACGTGGAAACCATGCTGTCTCTAATAGGCATAGTGGCTTGCTTCTTCAATGCCTAGAATGAGTCTGACAATATTTTTTTCCTCACATTACTATCTTATTCATGTGAGTGTTGAGTCAGTCTTATAGACAGGGAGGAAGGCCCAATGCAGAGTAGGAACTCCGGTGATGGATGAAGCAATGTAATAAATAGATACAGCCAAACAGATGAGTGACCCAGAGATAGAGAGAGCATCCGTAGGGGTCAATTGACCCTTTGATGAAAAAACAAGAGGAAACACATACTGAGACACATCAAACTGAAGGTAGTGAGAATAGTCTGTTTTAGTTGAAATTTTCTAATACTTAGGAATTTCTAAGTCTTAATATTTCCAACTTAAATATAGGGCTTAAAATACTTGTAACAAGGTATAATGTGTATGGTGTTCACATTACAGTTGTTTTTGTGAAACGGAATGAAAAGTGCATGCATGACTGTCTTTTGGGCTTTGGGGAGTTAATGAGGAAAGGGCAGTAGGCTGAGCAGTATTGTCTACCTGGTATATGACTTGTGGGCATCTTTGCAGGTCATGGCTTGAGCTTGGGAAGGCATTAAAGAATTTTGACTTGATACAGACTCCTACTCCTGGCCTTCCTGGTATGGGTTGATTTGGAGATGGGATCACTTTACCTCATTCAGGCATGCTACAATTTACCAAGGAGCCTCCTTGGAACCACCCATGTTTAGAGGGATAATTTTTGGTGCTGATGCAGAGGCAGTATCAACCAAGAATCTTGGTTCTATAGGAATTTTGTGCCTTCTTTAGGGAGTATTAAACTGCCCTTCTTTATTTTAAAAGTCCCCTTAAATTGAGGAGTTGGATTCTCTTCTCTTTTTATCGATAGTAAGAATTTCTATTTTTTTATTCATGCATTCCTGAGCATATTTTGAAGTTTCTACATACTTTCCCCTCACAGATCTTCAAATATGGAATAGCAGGCAAAGTGACAACTAAGTTAATTTAAAAACGCTTTAAATTTAATCATTTCTCATCCAGGGTACAGAAAAAATTCAGCCCATTTCTTCCTATATTAGTTTTCATCAGGACCCAATATATCTCTCCTGTTAGCTACTATGATATGTGCCCCTGCTTGCCTCTCTAGATAAAGCACTCCTTCTCAGAGATTTTGGCCTTCATATTCAATTGCTTTTTCCTGTCTGCAAAGAAAAGGAACAAAGTGTTCTTACCATACTTTTGCTTGGTATTCGTAGTAATTAACTAGTGTTTTGTAATATCCTGATAAGAAAAGCCTGGAATGGTGTTCAGTGATGGGATTTTTCTTGATGGCATTATGTATTGTTAAATTTAAAGGATATAGTTTATGCTCTTTAATAGCACATCCCACTGCATAAGATCGATATCTACTTGAAAAATAGTCTAGTTATGTAGATGATACTATTCTTTCAACATTAATTTCATTCTGAATGTTGTTTTGCATCCCATTTGCCAAAGCTATGTGAATATTGTAAAGTTCAGGAAGGGACATGCTGAACACCTGTACTTTATAAAAATACAAAAACCTTCACGTCTGTAATCCCAGCACTTTGGGAGGCCGAGGCGGGTGGAATATGAGGTCAGGAGATCAAGACCATCCTGGCTAACATGGTGAAACCCTGTCTCTACTAAAAATACAAAAAATTAGCCAGGCGTGGTGGCATGCGCCTGTAGTCCCAGCTACTCGGGAGGCTCAGGCAGAAAAATCGCTTGAACTCGGGAGGCGGAGGTTGCAGAGAGCCAAGAATGTGCCATTGTATTCCAGCCTGGACAACAGAGCGAGACTCCGTTTGGAAAAACAACAACAACAACAACAAAAACAACAACAAAAAACTTGTAGCCATTTAAAATTTTCTATAGTGATGAAAGCTGGATTTTTATTTGGCAAAGTTGTCAGGTACCTCCACAGTTATCCCTTTATCACTTAAATGTTCTTTTGAATTATGAAACACAGAAGTGTATTGGTTTTATTACTGCCAGTGTAAATGACACAAGAGTGTTTAGCAAACTGTTTCTTTTCTTCGCTTTCTTTTTTTGTCACTTTCTCTCTTTTCCCAATTCCTCCTCTTCTATCCTGTCAGTCCCCTTCTCAACTCTCCTTCCATCCCCTTTTCTCTTTCCCTTCCCCCGTTACCTTATTTTTTTTTTACATCTGCCTCCTCTTTCTCTCCTTCCTTTCTCCTCCTCCATCTCCCCCTCCTCCTTATATTGCACATGTTCTTGTTCCTTAATAGGATGAAAAATGTAAATCACATTGATAAAGCACTAAGGGAAAAAATAAGGCTCTGTGGTAAAAATTTTAAAGACTATAGATATCAAAGCATAGCAGAAGGAATGATCTTGGTTTAACATTTTTCTGACCAACTTTTGAGTATGTCATTACATAACTAGCAAAGCAAAAAGATCTGAACAGTGTAAAATGCATGAACAGTTGATTTTTTCTACAGGTGTTCCCAATTTGGAAAGGATATTAAGCCAAGGACTGACATTTTCAGTCTTGCATCGACACCCTATAAGAACAGCACCAGCAACATCCTTCATTAATAAAAAGAGAAGGATATAAAGCAGAGCAGAATGAATTAAACTGTGAAATAGATGAATGTTGCCTTTGATCGTCCTTTCTATTTTCCTTCTCAGAATTCTTTTTTCTCAGAGTATCTTTTCCCTCTCTTCCCACTGATGCTCAGTATCTCTATATCCTAGCCACATAAGACTTGCTTCTTGTCCTTCCACACTGTGACTCATATTCTCTGGAGCTGCCTCTTTTTTAGTCTAATTCATTCTCAACTAGTCGTTAGGGAAAAGGACCTGATAAAGTAAGGCCTTAGTGACTGGCAACAGCTTAAACTTTTATCCTCCACCAGTGCTTTCTCCAAAGATACCCACTTGCTTAAGGAAATAGTGATTTAAATCACAATCAATCAACCATCAACCACCTAGGTACCTAAAGGATATCACAACATATCATGACATAATCTCATATGGAAAATACAATGAAAATCAACTTTAAGAGCTGTGCTGTTCAATATGGTAGCCACTACTCACATGTGGCTTTTCAATTTAAAATTAAATTAATCCTAATTAAATAAACTAAAAATTCAGTTTCTTACTTGTACTATCCAAATTTCAGATGTTGAGTAGCCACTGTGTTGACCATTGTAGATACAGAAAATTCTCATCAACATAGATTGCTCTTTTGGACAGTATTCCAGAGTATACTTTAGAGTCAATACAGTTTCTTTGCAATTTCTTACCAAGACAATGTAGCTTTATGTAGACTCCAAAATGATGATTTTGTGGCACTTATAGTCTAATAAGTCCTAAAGTAAAATTTTAAACACAATGACTAGAGCAATTTTTTTTTCTCAAGCCCCAGTTAACTGGAAAATGACTTAGAAACATTTGAGTTAATTTCTATTTAACTGGGTATTAAACTCCAGGAAAAGAGCAGAGTTTTAACTCTTTTCATGCCAAGAACATCTTTAGTTGGTTGCAATTTCAAAATGTCCAGAATACCCACAATCTTTAAACAGCAGTGCTCTAGAGAATATGGGGAAGACCTCAGGGACCACATCAAGAACATCTGAAGGATGCTGTTATTGAGAAACTGTCACCACCCAGCAGTCATTTTCACACTCATCATTGTTAAGGAATTCTACAGCAGATATGACTTTGAGAATTTTACTGTTGCAAGGTAAGACTGCACCATATCAGCTACTTTTTTTTAATGCTCTACTATGCACAATTCACCCATGAATCCGGGGCTTGTACTTAACCTGCTATTTCTCCCAAAGGACATAATTATAGACAGAAGTGAAAGGTAGAATCAAACAGAAATAGAGCACAATTGGGATTACTTATTTTTTTCCATTTGCCCCCTGTGTACCTTTTCTTTTCTTCTTTGTCGATGAATTGTTTTCTGGGAGAACTCCACAGGAATAACAATTGACATAAACCTCAGAAATGGCAGGAACTATTCAAACGTTTGTTTAAATTTTGCAGATTTGTAGTCATTTAGGCTCGGAATCATAAACCTCATGGACATAGAAGGTGGGACACACATGATGTTACTGAGAAATTAAAATTTAATATACTTAAAAACATTGGGGCATATACTTTAGTTTTAATAACAGTCGTATTGTGTATAAAAATCATCTGTATTTTCTCTAAGTTCAATGCAGACAGAATAAGTTAATCACCATTGTGTCTATACTTTTAGGATTTTTTACACATTTTAAATACAGACCATGTAAAACACAAACATGTAAACACATATTTCCAAACAGATAATCACACAAAGCCTCTTTCATTAATATATATTGCCTCAGTCTATAATATTATGGTAAGATTAATTCAATATAATATTCAATATCACCACAAAATCAACAGATTCCTGGGTGCTTATGTTACTATTCTTTTATACAGAAGTTGTGAAAATAGGAGAATCCTTCAAAGTTTATCACATTATTGATATAAAAAGATAAAAACTGCAAGAATTCACGATGTGTGCTGCTGTGCATAGGCTGGTTTGCTTAACTGACAGAAATATGCCTAGGAGAAGACGTTACTACCTTAGCTGAAATGAGTGAAATCAGATGAGTGAAATTTTTATCACTGTTCTGGTTTAACCATCATTACAGTATTAGGGCTATTTAAATGATCTATGTTCATTACTTAGAAGATTTTTAAAGGAGTCTGTATGTATTATATTTAATTGATAAGCATATTGAGTATCTAAAATATTTTCTTTTTTTCTGTTGTGCTAATTGATATACAACAAAATGCAAGTTATGTACCCTTTGACTTACTATAGCTAAGTATGTATTTAAATTTGTATGTGTACATTACACTAATGTACCAAAGTACTATAAATAATTTGTATTGATCATCTTGCTAATTTAGTTTATTGTTCACATTTTGCCTTCTTAAAAATATTTTTTATATCTAAAGCTTCTATTCTTTAGATTAAGTGGAAATGCATTAAAAGAAGAAATATACTAGACAAAAGAGAGTCTATGAGCTCTCTCAATAGCATTTTCTGTTGGTAATCATAAGGAAAAATTTCATTCCATTTTTATCACTCATTCTGAAGATTGATAATGTAGTTGCTTGAGAAACATTACTTATGCTGTGTGCTTATTATTTCTGCTGCTCTCAACGTGAAGCATAGCATGTGTTTTTGTGAAGAATGTTGGTACTTGATTATAATTGTAGCTGCATCTCGTTTGATAGGCAATTTCACTTTGGAGAATAGGTGTAAGATTTTTAGTATTTTCAGTGTAAATCAGGTCAATCCCATCAGAGAATATAGAGTATGAGAATGATGAATATCATTTATTCCATCATGTTATTAAAATTCAGAAAACTTTCCCAACCAAAATATTGATTTTGTGTTTCAGCTTAAGATTGTGTATAAGTTCTACATGTCCTGGTAAGGCACGGTCACGGCCTTGTTCAGAATCTGAAATATATTGGATGATTAATAAATATTGGTGGAACGATACACATCTGTATGGTATATTGGAGTGTTCTGTTTCGGAAAAGCTGCTTCCTTCATATGGGTCTGTGGGCTTTATTCATCAGGTATAGATGGTAGTGCATTTAAATGCAAAAAATAGCATTAGCAAGAAAACCACTGAGGTGGAGCCTACCTGCCTCCCCCCACCCCAGATATTAAAACATGTTAAAAAGCTACATTAACTAAAGTCCTATATGGTAGTTGTAGGTTTTATTTTCCTCATTCTACCAGGGATGGAATAAAAGCTTCAGCAGTTTAAACCACTTTCCCAATGTGAGTAGGGGGCCAAAATTCATGTTCAGTTTTTCTCACTCCAGAGCTCCACTGAAAAAGAGAACCCTGGTATTTTAGGTCATATGTCTTTATTTTCTTCTAATTGTTTTAAAGATAAGTATCCATATTTATTTCATTAGTAAAATCATTTTCATAATTTACCTTTTGACTAGCATTATGAATTAATGGCTCCCCAGACTCAACATATCCAAATAATACTCAATTTATTGGGAACTAAATAGTAGGAGCCCCTTTAAATGGACTGGACTTCTTTGTTCTTTTGCTGTCATCCCTGCTAATTTTAAGTGATTTTGGTTAGTGGCCACCAGATATTCCAGACACATTTTGATTCTTCCCATCCTAAGATATAAAATCAGCAACCTTACATGGAGTACAGATTCCTTATAGGGAATATTAGTATTAAATAAAAGGCTTTCAGCCTTTTAGTATTAAAGGCTAGAAGACTTTTCTGTAATACTAATTTTTTCCTTATTTTTAAGACTGTTTTTTAGAGCAGTTTTAGATTCACAGCCAAACTGAGAGAAACATACAGAGATTCCCCCCATTGTGTTCTGATCCCCTGCTCCTACACATGGATGGCCTCCCCATTATCAATATCCCCCAAATGTGGTGCATTTGTTACAATTGATGAATTAAACTGACACGTTGTTTCACCTACAATCCCTAGTTTATATTAGAGTTCACTCTTGGTGTTTTACATTCTGTGGGCTTGGAAAAATGTATAATAAAATTCATCCACCATTAGTATCATGTAGAGTATTTTTACTGCTTTAAAAATCCTCTGTTCTCTGCCTGTTCCTCCATCCCTCCTTGCTAACTGCTGGCAACCACTGACTTCTTACTGTCTCCATAGTTTTTCCCTTTTTAGAATGTCATATACTGTAGTTGGAATCACATAGGATGCAGCATTTTCATATTGGATTCTTTCATGTAGTAATATGCATTTAAGTTTCCTCTATGTCTTTTTGTGGCTTGGTATCTCATTTCTTTTTAGTGCTGAGTAATATCCCATTGTCTGGATGTACCAAAGTTTATCCATTTACCTACTAAAGAACCTCTTGGTTGCTTCCAAGTTTTGGCAATTATGAATAAAGCTGCTATAAACATCCATGTGAAGGTTTTTGTGTGGACATGTTTTTGACTACTTTGGGCAAATACCAAGAAGTGCAATTGCTGGGTTATATTGTAAAGTATGTTTAGTTTGTTTTTCAAACAACCCCATTAAAAAGTGGGCAAAGGACATGAACAGACACATTTCAAAAGAAGGCATACATGTAGCAAACAAACATAGTTTTAAAAAAGCTCAGCATCACTGATCTTAGAAAAATGCAAATCAAAACCACAACGAGATGTCATCTCACACCAGTCAGAATGGCTAGTATTAAAAAGTAAAAAAATAACAGATGTTGGCGAGGTTGTGGAGCAAAGGGAACACTTATACACTGCTAGTGGGAGCCTAAACTAATTCAACCATTGTGGAAAGTAGTGTGTCAATTCCTCAATACCTAAACACAGAAATTCATTTTGACCCAAAGGAATATAAACATTTTGTCATAAAGACACATGTACACATATGTTCATTGCAGCACTATTCACAATAGCAAAGATATGGAATCAAACTAAATGCCCACCAATAACAGCCTGGATAAAGAAAATCTCATACATATATATCATGGAATACTATGCAGCCGTAAAAAGAGTGAGATTATGTCCTTTGCAGGAACATGGATGGAGCAGGAAGCCATTATTCTAAGCATACTGAAGCAGTAACAGAAAACCAAATACTGCATTCTCTCATTTATAAATGGGAGCTAAATGATGAGAACACATAAAGGGAAACAACAGACACTGGTGCCTAATAGAGCATGGAGGGTGGGAGGAGAGAGAGGTTTAGGAAAATAATGAATGGGTACTAGGCTTAATACCTGGTGACACAATAATCTGTATAACAAACCCTCATGACACAAGTTTACGTATGTAACAAACCTGCACAGGTACCCTGACTTAAAAGGTTTAAAAAAGTTATGTTTAGTTTTTAAAATTTGAATTAAAACAATTTTAAATATTCAGTTGACAAAGAATGTATATATTAAAGGTATACAATGTGATGATTTGATATACATGTGCATTGTGTAATGATTACCTCAATCATATTAATTAACATATCAATTACCATCTACATTGTACATTAGACCTCCAGAACTTGTTTATCTTATAGCTGAAAGTTTGCCCCCATTGGTCAGCATCTCCCCATTTCCCACAACCTCTCATCCTTGGCAACTGCTGCTTCACTCTGTTTTTATGATTTATGTACAATCAAAACAGTTTGATTTTACATATAAGTGATATCATATTGTATTTGTCTTTCTGTGTTTGGCTTATTTCACTTAGCAAAATGCCCTCCAGGTTCATCCACAAGTGGCAAGATTTCCTTCATTTCTTATGGCTGAATACTTTTCTATTGTAAGTGGTTGTATGTATACATATATATGACCATTTCTTTATTCATTCATTCATCTGCAGACACTTAGGTAGTTGCCATGTTTTGGCTATTGTGATAATGATGGAATGAATGTGGGAGTGCAGATGTCTTTTCAAGCTACTTAGTTCCTTCAGATATAATTCAGAAGTGGAATTGTTAGATCTTATGGTAGTTGTATTTTTAATTTTTGAGGAATCTCCCCACTTTTTTCATAATGACTGTATCGATTTACAGTCCCACCAACAGTGTGCAAAAGTTCCCTTTTCTGCACATCCTCTCAAATATTATCTCTTGTCTTTTTAATAATATCCATCCTAACAGGTGTGAGGTAATATCTCGTTGTGGTTTTGAGTTGCATTTCCCTTGATGATCAGTGCTATTGAAGATCTTTTAATGCACTATTGGCCTTTTGTATGTTTTCTTTTCAGAAATGTACATTCAGCACCTTTACTTATTTTTAATTGGATTATTATTATTATTATTGAGTGGTATGACTTCCTACTATATTTTGGATATTAACCCCTTATTGAATACATGGTCTACAAATATTTTCTCCCATTGTTTCTGTGTGTTGCCTTTTCATTTTGTTGGTTGTTTGCTTTGCTTTGCAAAGATTTTTTGCAGAAGAAGATTTTTATAAGTAGTCCCACTTAAATCTTTTTGCTTTTGTTGCTTGTGCTTTTGGTGTCATCTAAAAAGACATTGTCAAGACCAATGTCAAGAATCTTTTACCCTATGTTTTCTTCTAGGAGTTTTACAGTTTCAGGTATTACAGTTATGTCTTTTATCCATTTCAAGTTATTTTTTGTGAGTGGTGTAGATAAGGGTCCAATTTTATTTTATTTTTGTATGTAAATATTCAGTTTTCCCAGCACCATTTATTGAAGAGAATATTCTTTCCCCATTGTGCTTTTATAGAATATTAGTTGACTTTATATGTGTGGGTTTATTCCTGGGCTCTAAATTCTATTCAAATGGTGTTTGTGTATGTTTTTATACTAGTACTATACTGTTTTGATTGCTATAGCTTTGTAATATACTTTGAAATCAGGAAGTGTGATCCCTCCAGTTTTGTTCTTAAGATTGCTTTGGCTATTTGTGGTCTTTTGTGGTTTTATATGAGTGTTAGAATTGTTTTTTCTATTTCTTTGAAGAATACTGTTAGAATTTTGACATAGATTGTTTTGACTCTATAGATCACTTTAGGTAATATAGACATTTAACAGTACTAATTATTTTGATCCATGAACATCAGGGTACTTTTCATTTGTTTGTGTCTTCAATTTTTTTCATCAATGCCTTGTAATTTTTAATGTAACCACAGATCTTTCAAATCTGTGGTTAAATTTGTTTCTAAGTGGTTTATATTTTTGATGCTAATATACATTGCATTGTTTTCTTTCTTTTTCAGATAGTTTGTTGTTAGCATACAGAAATGCAACTGATTTTTGTACTTTGGTTTTGTATCCTGCAACTTTATTGAATTTGTTTATTAGTTATAATAGGTTTTTGGTTGAGTCTTTGGGTTTTCTATATATAATATTATATAATCTGCAAACAGAGAAAATTTTACTTCTTTTTTTCCTAATTTGTATGCCTTTTATTTCTTTTTCTTGCTTAATTGCTCTGGCTAGAACTTCCAGGAATATATTAAGTAGAAGTGGTGAGTGTGGGAGAATATGTTTAATTTTGTAAGAAACTGCCAAACTGTTTTTCAAAGTGGCTTTATCACTTTGCATTCCTATCAGCAATGAATGAAAGTTTTTATTACTCCACATTCTTGCCAGCATTTGATGTCGTCAGTGTCCTGGAATTTGGCCATTCTAATAGATGTGTAGTGGTATCTCATTACTGTTTTACTTTGCATCTCCCTTATGACTTATGCTTATTTTCATATGCTTATTTTCTATCTGTATATATGTTTAAGTGAATTATCTGTTAAGGTCATTGGCCTATTTTTAAAAATCAAGCTATTTATTTATAGTTGAGTTTTAAGAATCCTTCATATGTTTTGGATAATATCCTTTATCAGATATGCCTTTTACAAATATTTTCCCCCAGTCTGTGGCTTGTTTTTTCACTCTCTTGATGTCTTTATTTTTTAAAAGACATATATTAGCCAAACATATTTGTAATAGTTTAACAGTGTAAACCCAACATGATAAAATTGAAATTCTTGCAACTGATTAATTTAAAAAATAATATTCATTCTGGTAAACAAAGAAAGCATTTTGTCTATTTGATTCCAAAATAATTAGTTGATTAATACTTGAATCTAAAACAGTAATAAATGTTTGGTCCATAATTATCTTTTTTAAAATTTAAGAATTCGAATTTTTAATTACTTTGTATTTTTATAAGTAATATGAAATGAAGCCTAGTTATTAAAAAATTAAAATTTGACTACCCTAGTTTGGGTTCTTGTCTCATCCTCCCCCCAAAATAATAATTGCTATGGTATTGGTATGTTTCCTTTAGACCTTTTTCTAGGCTCTCATATACACATATACACTCAGAGAAAATACAAAGTGTTGTTGTGTGCTCGTTTGAAAAATATATATGATATCATTATATATATCATCCTGCCACTTTTGTTTTTTATTTTATCATATATTCTGGCAGTTTTTCAAGCTATTATATATAGATTCATCCCACATTGTTCACTCAAATACATATAGAGCTATGATCTCAATCTTCTCAAAATGTAGCAATTATTTCTGTTTCTAGAGGCCATAGAGTTTTCTTTCACTATAAGTTATATTGATTAAAATAATCCTTATAAGTTATTTTCTGAAAGATAGTCTTTAGGCTACAACCAAAAAGCAAAATGATCAGCAATGCCTATGTAAACTACATATTCTCCATTAAGTGATTTAATATAACTCATTCCTCACATCACTATTCTCATACTTCCATTCTGTGGGTGGCATACATCTTTTGTGTTTTAAAATATTGATATGTGCAGTGCAATTTATTTTAATTTTAATCATTCTTTCATAGTGTCAGATTTTTCAAAACTCCTATAGATGGATGAAATATATATTCTCCTGGTTTCACAGATCCCTTCCCTACCTTTGACGCAGTTTTTTTGTTTCCTCAGATGTAAAGTACCTGTCTTCTCTTTGGCTTGTTTTCAAGTTTCAGTCTTTCTGCGTCTAGCTCTATAATTATAATGCTGATGCCTGTTCAGGTAGACTTGATAACATAAAATCTGGATAAGATCACATCCAGACTGTTTTTTAGAAGTTTATTTAAAATTTTTTAAATTAGTGAATAAAAATTATATATATTTGTGGTGTATAACATGATGTTTTGAAGTACATATACATTATGCAGTGGCTAAATCAAACTAATTAACATATGCACTACCTCACATACCAATTTTTTTTGTGGTGAGAACACTTAATATCTACGCTCAGCAATTTTTAAGTATACAGTATGTTATTATTAATTATAGTTACCAAGTTATGCAATAGATTTCTTGAATTTATTCCTCCCGTCAAACTAAAATTTTGAATCTTTTGACCAGCATCTCCTGAATCCTGTCCTGACCCCTAGCGCCTGGTAACCACCACTCCACTGTAAGTCTGAGTTAGATTCTTTTGGATTTTACATATAAGTGAGGTCATGTGGTATTTGTATTTCTGTGCATGGCTTATTTCACATAACATAATGTCTTCTAGGCTTATCCATGTTGCTACAAATGACAGAATTTTCTGGTTTTTGTTTGTTTGTTTGACAGGGTCTCACTCTGTCACCCAGGCTGGAGTGTAGCAGCATGCTCACAGCTCACCACAACCTCGACTTCTTGGGCTCAAGCAATTCTCCCACCTCAGCCTCCCTAGTAGCTGGAACTACAGGCATGCGCCACCATGCCTGGCTAATTTTTGCATATTTTGTAGAGATGAGGTTTAGCCGTGTTGCCCAGGCTGGTCTCGAAATCCTGGGCTCAAACCAGCCACCCATCTCAGCCTCCCAAAATGCTGCAATTATAGGCATGACTCATCGCACCCTGCAGATTTTTTTCCTTTGAAAGGCTGAATAGTATTCCATTGCATATGTACTACATTTTCTTTATCAATTCGGCCATTGGTAGACACTTAGGGTGATTCCATATCTTGGCTATTATGAATAATGGTGCAGTGAACATGAGAGTACAGGTATCTCTTTGACATACTGATTTCATTTCCTTTGGATATATACATGGTAGTGGGATTGCTGACTATACGATAGTTCTATTTTCAATTTTTTAAGGAACCTCCAGCTGTTTTTCATGATAGCTGTATCAATTTATATTTCTACCAGCAGTGTACAAGGATTCCCCTTTTCTCTACATCTTTGCCATCAAGATTACCTACAGCTTTCAATTCCATGTTCTATGGATCTAAATCCCTCCCTAAGAATTCTGTGAATGACTGGTTTGCCAGGCTCAAATGATCCTCCCACCTCAGCCTCCCGAGTAGCTGGGAATACAGGGATGTGCCACCTTGCCCAGCTAATTTTTATATTTTTTGTAGAGATGGGTTTCACAATGTTGCCCAGGCTGATGTTGAACTCCTGGGCTCAAGCAATCGGCCCATCTGTGCCTCCCAAAGTGCTGGGATTACAGGCGTGAGCCACTGTGCCTAGCCCTGCTTTGCCTTTAACCATTTTGATTCTGCATTTAATTGTCCAGACTTATGCCTAGTCAATCTGTGCTTAACTTACTACTCTTTTTATTTATACAACACATCCACATTGTAGTTATGTATTTTTGTGATTTTTTTTGGTTAATAGTGTTCAGTTCTGAGATGTGAGCCCTGTGAGGAAGGCAGGGATGCTCACCATTCTGTTACCAATTCCTAGCACAGTACCTGGCACAGAGTAGGCGCTTTAACAGACTTAGAATGTAAGGAAGGAATAATTGAAGAGTACTTGGGTTTGTGATGAGGAGAAGATAGCCTTGAAAATAAAGGGGAAGGCTGGCACAGTGGCTCACACCTGTAATTCCAGCACTGTGGGAGGTCAAGGCAGGTGGATTGCCTGAACTCAGGAGTTTGAGACCAGCCTGGGCAACACAGTGAAACCCCATCTCTACAAAAATTACAAAAAACTAGCTGGGTGGGGGTGGCACACACCTATGATTCCAGTTACTCTGGAGGCTGAGTTGGGAAGATCACCTGAATTGGGGAGGTCAAGGCTGCAGTGAGCCATGATTATGCAACTGCACTCCAGCCTGGGTGACAGAGTGAGACATTCCTCAAATTTTTTTCAAAAAAGAGAGAAACAAAGGGGAGATAAGAGAGAGAGAAAGAGACAGAGAGATAAAGAGAGAGAAAGAGAATGAATGAGAGAGAAAGACTATGTCTTCCTTGAAGACAAGAAGGAGAAGAAATGAGTGGAAAACATAATTAGATTCAGGTGAATGAAGAAGTTTGCCAGGTGGTCTCATCACAGTTTGCCCAGAGTAGTAGAAAGTGTATGGATTTGGTAGTTATATAAAATTGGATTTGAATCCTACATCTTCTCTTTTAAGGGGATTATTAGACAACTTACTTAATCTTGCTCACGCTCAGTTTTCACATGTATAAATTAATGATCATAATACCCCACAAAATGGTTGGTAATGATTAAATAAGACAACAAAAGCAGCACTACATGGTAGTTATAGCATGGAACTGGAAGTAGACAGATTTGGACAGACTCTTCCCTCCGCTACTTACTAGCTGAGTGATCTTGGGCAAGTTACTTAAAGTCTTTAATTTTGAAAAGAAGTGGTAGGAAGAAAAATAAGGAATGAAATTTATTAACCAAATAAATTATAAGCTATCCAGAAAGAGATAAAAATATAGAGGATGATATCAGTACAAACATATTTGTTTATAGCTATGGGCCAGGATTCAAACTCAGGCTATCTGCTTCTAAGACCTGGGTTCTAAATTTCTAGCTATACTTACTCTTTTAAACAAAATAATATAATAGAAGAATATGGAGTTGGGACTCTTAATTACATTAAAAAAATAGTGTTCTGTCAGCAATCAAAGTATTAAGTAGGTAAGTGTACATTGAGTGGAACCTTAAAAAAGGAAAAATATTTTCTATTTCAATGGAGTGGCATCCTGAAAATACAACATCCTATTGATTGTCTTTCATGGGGTTAATGCCATGAAACACACTGAAATGCTGTTTTAACATAGCTATGGTGCATCAGAAGAGGTAAAAATTTATTTCCGTTGGTCTTAAACAAATCCAGTGCCATTTCACCGGACATTTGATTTACTTTGAAAAATTATTGCCTTTTTATTGATT
The DNA here is from genome assembly GCF_009828535.3 of Hylobates moloch. Classification (NCBI taxonomy): domain Eukaryota; kingdom Metazoa; phylum Chordata; class Mammalia; order Primates; family Hylobatidae; genus Hylobates; species Hylobates moloch. The sequence continues at coordinate 62,349,057 of NW_026652278.1, read as the reverse complement.
CAGTGACAAGGTTAGTGAAAACTTTGGTAGGTTGGAATAGTAGGACAGTTGTTCAGGCAAAATCAAGAGCCCTGCCTATAGGTATCAGATGTCAGAGCAGACAATGGTTTGAGTTCAGATAAGCTTGAAGAATCGGAAGTCTTGACAGTAGCTGGGATTACAGACACATGCCACCATGCCCAACTAATTTTTGTATTTTTAGTAGAGACGGGGTTTCACCATGTTGGCCAGGCTGGTCTTGAACTCCTGACCTTGTGATCTGCCCACCTAACCTCCCAAAATGCTGAGATTACAGGCGTGAGCCACCGCACCTGGCCTAAATAGTTTAATTTTTGTTATGAAACATTGGAGTGGAAAGTTTGTACTAAATGAGTGAGCCAAAGAAAGATGTGGTAAAAGTGGCAAATGAAATAAGGAGGAAGACTTAGATGAATGAAGCCTTAACTGATGGCCAACCCCATTGTAGGGATTATGGTTTCATCAAAAATAATATCTACTGGGTAAAGAAAAAAATGTTAAATTTGCTTTTTGTAAAGTTAATTTCCTTTCATGTTTTTAAAAATTTTTTTGCCCATGTAACACAGAAAAACGGAGAGACTCAACAGAGGCATAGAAAAATAGGAAGAAAAGCCTGGGCGTGGTGGCTCACACCTGTAATCCCAGCATTTTGGGAGGCCGAGGCAGGCAGATCACGTGGTCAAGAGATCGAGACCATCCTGGCCAACATGGTGAAACCCTGCCTCTACTAAAAATACAAAAATTAGCTGGACGTGGTGACATGCACCTGTAGTCCCAGCTACTTGGGAGGCTGAGGCAGGAGAGTCGCTTGAACTTGGGAGGCAGAGGTTGCAGTGAGCCGAGATTGTGCCACTGTTCTCAAGCCTGGCGACAGAGCAAGACTCCGTCTAAAAAAAAAAAAGAAAAAAAAGAAAAATAGGAAGAAAAGAGTCAGGAAAGAAAGAATTCTCCTGCATGCTTTTAAGATATTTAACCAGTTTTATAACAGATCTATATTCTAGTTTACATTTTACATTCTATAAGGGGCCTTCAAAAAGTTCATGAAGAATGTGTATTATAAAAAAACTATGCATGAATTTCAACATTTTTCCCACCAAAATAAACTCATACTAACTTGTTTTAACATGTCTGAATGGGATTTATTTTGAGGCACTAAGAAAGATAAAACATCAGTTTGAAGAACCTCTATGAGCAATGTGAATTCTGATAAAAATGAAGCAACAACAAACATCAAATATATGGTGAAGATTGGGTGAAAAAATGGTGAAATCATTGATACTTTATAAAAGGTTTATAGGGCCAATGCCTCAAAGAAATCAGCAGTTTACAAGTGGATAACTCATTTTACTAAGGGATGAGATGATGTCAAAGATGAAGCTCAAGGTGGCAGACCATCCACATCAATTTGTGAGGAAAAAATTAATCTTGTTCATGTCTTAATTGGAAAGGACTGACAATTAACAGCACAAACAATAGCCAACACTATAGACATCTCAATTGCTTCGGCTTATACAATTCTGACTAAAATATTAAAGTTGAGCCAACTTTCTACTTGATGAGTGTCAAAAATGTTGCTCCGGGAGAAGCTGCAGATAAGAGCAGAGCTTTCAACAGAAATTTTTTCAACAATTGATATCAAGATCCTGAAGCATTTCTCCAAAGGAATGTAAAAGGAGATGGAACATGGCTTTACCAGTACAGTCCCTAAGGCACAGCACAGTCAAAGCAATGGCTACCAAGAGGTGGAAGTAATCGAGTCAAAGCAAAATTGGACCAGTTAAGAGCAAAGGTCATGGGAATAGTGTTTGGGATTCTCAAGACATTTTGTCTGTTAACTTGCTGAGAGGCCGAAGAATGGTAACTACTTATTATAAGAGTGTTTTAAGAAAGTTGGCCAAAGCATTAGCAGAAAAATGCTCAGGAAACCTTCACCAGAGAGTCCTTCTCCACCACAATAATACTCGTACTCATTCCTCTTATTAAACAAGGGCAATTTTGCAAGAGTTTGCTTGGGAAATTATTAGGCTTCCATGTTACAGTCCCGATTTGACTCCTTCTGACTCCTTTTTGTTTCCTAATCTTAAAAAAATTGTAAAGGGCACCTATTTTTCTTCAGTTAATAATGTAAAAAAGACTGCATTGACATAGTTAAATTCTCAGAACCTTCAGTTCTTT
>NW_026652278.1:62113784-62346415 GCF_009828535.3 Hylobates moloch | reverse complement strand
ACACACACATATAATTACTTATTTACGTACATACACACCTCTACCTATGTAGAATACATATACATGTCTATAATCTTATACACAAGATTATACACTAGGAAAATCTTATAATATCTTCACACTGTGTGTTTGTGTGTAGATTCACACTGAGACTTTCACACTCTGAAGATCATTATGTGATTGCATTTCATGTTAAGGGTTCTTCAGAGAGCTTTTATTCTACACCATCTCTTTCTGCAATTCTCACATTATGCCTAATCTTGGAAAGACTTCCTCTCTTGGAGTATTTTAATAAAAGACCCTTAGAGCAGCATATACCCTCCATCTTTTCTTAAGAGGCTGTAGATGATTTTGACTCCTATTACCTGAAGATATGTCTAATGGTAACCTTAAAATTACCGTGTCAGGTTCTAATAGCTGGAAATAGCTGGAAGTTATAATAGATCAACAGGAAGAAGCAGTTTTGTTTTAAATTAAATAATTAAAATTCAGAATTTACTTTGATATGTTAGTGTTAAAGTTAACTAAAGTTTATGATTTAAAGTGAGGCATAATGAAAATAATATTAAATCTGGTATTGAAAGGCCTGGATACTTGTCTGAACATCACTATTTATTTGCTCTATGACCTTGGGTAAGACAGCCTTTCAGTGTCACTCATCATCAGCTGAAATGTATGGTTATTAATACATTGCTGCCTACGTCCTCATGGTGCTGTCAGGATGAGATACATGAAAATATTGTCTAAACAGTACAGTCTATAAAAGTTACTATTGTAAATAACAGTTAATATGCTCCAGTCAGTGTATTAAGCATTTATATCATTCTTACAACAGTTTTACAACACAGGCAACATTAATATTCTGCTTTTATAGATCAAGAGGTTGAGGCTCAGCAAGTGTAAGACAACTGCATGAGGGAGAAAGGTAAGATTTGAATCCAGGTCTGTCTGAGACTAGAACAAAAGCTCATAATTGCATCACTTTCATTATTTATCAGAATAATAATCACTACATAGCATTATGTGTGAACCAGTCGAGGCAGTAAAACACGGTTCTCTTTATTATCACATCTGAATTCTAAATGCAAAAGCAAAGTAACATTTGTTTTTCATAAAAGTGAAATGCCATGGAGCTCTAACCATACATATGTGTTCTTCTCTTAGAATTTAATTGTCCTGAATCCACTCACAGTGACTGAGGAGGAAATAAGACCATCACTAGAGAAACGCCTTGAAGCCATTATCAGTGGGGCTGCTCTGCTGGCGGATTCTTCATGCACGAGGGACTTCCACCGAGAGCGGATTATCGCAGAATGCAACGCCATTCGCCAGGCTCTTCAGGATCTGCTTTCAGAGTACATGAACAATGTAGGTGACTGGTTTGCCCTCCCGTCCCTAGCCCCTTTTCCCTTGTACTTTAAATATATGCTGAGATACTTTTCGTGTACAAAATAGGATAAATTACAAATGAGTATGTGATTTTACACGGGTTGATTTTCTAAGTGAATTCTGCTTGGTTATTTACAGAGAACAACAACCCTGGGAGTTTCTAGGGATGAAATCAGAACCAGAGGAGTATTTACAGGTGATTGTTTTGTTTGTGGAAGTATCTCACTATTAGTTGAAGAAGGGAATCAGGACTGGAGAAAGGAAACTAGAGTTGCACATCAATTTAAGAAATATAAAGAAGATAAAGAGAGGGGCAGATTGCTCAGGATCAAGTTGGTGAATAATGAAAGGCCATTAGAAGTTAGTATTCAATAAAAGTGATGTTACAGGGATCATGAGCTATGTTTGAAGGTGTGTAAAGAGCCCATGCAGGTTATTTTGTTGTTGTTGTTGTTGTTGTTGTTTTATGGAGATAGACAAGGTCTTGCTCTGTTGCCCAGGCTCAAGTGCAGTTGGGTAATCACAGCTAATGGCAGCCTCGAACTCCTGGGCTCACATGATCCTTCTACATCAGCCTCCCAAGTAGCTGGGACTACAGGTGTGTTACCATGCCCAGCTAATTTTTGTAGTTTTTGTAGAGATGGGGTTTTGCCATAATGCCCAGACTGGTCTCGAACTCCTGGGCTCAAGTGACCCTCCCACCTTGGCCTCCCAAAGTGCTGGGACTACAGGCACCCACGCAGTTTTGGCAGCTCGTAATCTTTTTCAAATGTGACAGTGTCTATTTTTTTTTTTTGTTTTGAAGTTTTAGCTATCAGAAATATTGTAAATGTCTAAATTTAGGGCAAAAATATTTGTTTCAAAGTCCATTTTGTTTCACTTATATATACATATATATGAAATATATATCTCTTCATCTATGGAATGTCTATAACTATTGTTCCCCTCAAATCTTGGTAATATTTATAAAGTGAAGAGAAAAATCTTGAATATATTGTCAATTGTATATTGATTATGAAGATTCCTTAAATAATAGAGCTAAACAAAATGAAAGTTATAATAGGGATATTTTGTTCATCTGCAATTATAAATAGAAGAATTCAAGATTCATGTAGGTATGCTTCGAGAATGATTAGTTACAAACGTTATCACTTTTCAGGTATGAATTTAAGACATTTGAGACTGTTCAATGTAAGTACTTTATGTGAATAATTGAAATGCACTAAAATTATTTGGTGCATTTTGAGGACCCTTCAACACGTTTGATGTATCTTCATACTCTTAATATTTGATGACTTTGGTTCCTGACCAGAAATCTCACACCTGTCAATAAATCAAAGTTGTAAGGTAGATATCTTTAATAAGAAAATTTTAGTAATGTTTTGTCCTGCTAGAATGCCTGAAGCTAGAATATCCCCATTTTTAGCATATAATATATTCTTAAAGATTTTTCAAGGTACTTCATCAGTCATAAAAATCTCAGAAGATAATATTGTATTGAAATGCCTTCTTTCATGATGTGTAAACTATTACAATTATTATTCTTATCTTTACAGATAAAATATAGTAAAGTTATATATACATTTATTTTCCCTAGAAATTATAAAATTACAAGTTCAATTTATCTAAAATAGAAAGGTATTTTATTCTTTATAGATACAAATTCAGATATATACACATGTGCAAACTTACCCACATACATAAGTAAGGTTGGCCACGTAATTTGTGGCGCCTAGTACAAAATGAAAATGTGAGGCTTCTTGTTCAAAAAGCAGGGGAAAGGAACTGTAGCTTTCTTACATAGTCTCTCGTGACCTATGAAAGTTTATTTTTATTTGCTATTTAATGTTAGATTTCTAGAGTATAGAGGTACTTATAAAGTGACTATATATAGAGGTACTTATAAAGTGACTATATGTCTCGTGACATATAGGTCACTAGAGACTATGACCTGTGAAATGTTATTTTTATTTGCTATTTAATGTTAGATTTCTAGAGTATAGAGGTACTTGTAAAGTGACTGCAGACCCTCACAGGTGTCTGTGGCTCCACCAGATGACCCTGACCCACCCCAGGGTGTGCCAAGGCCCCCACAAGGAATTAAGGGCAGCAGTAATCACTGGGTGGGAGAACAAGTGGCTGAGGACCTATCCCAGGAAGTCACTCGGAGGCAGGACTGCATATGAGCCAAGACATGTGCTTCATTGCCGCACTGGACTACACAGATTCAAAGGTAAAATTGTTAAAAATTTCAAGACTGTGGTAGCAGAGCATGAAAACCCAAGCCTGGGACCCCTGTCTAAAATTGGGATCCTGTGTGCAGTAGCAGGCCCCTGAAGCTGGCCCTGTATGTAATAACCACATATCACATCAAAATAGTGGTGATTTTATGGTTTACTTAAACTGAGCAAATTGGACCGAGCTAATGAATATTGTAATTAAGTAGCAGGAACCAACCTGGAAAACTGTGGAGTATATTATCATATCTCATCCCCAGGTTTACTGTCACTCCAGGTTTCTATCACAAATAATGCTTCTTTATAGCTGTTGCATCAGTTTCAATGAAAGGGAATGCATTTTTCTGGAACTAGCTGAACTCAAACCTTGCTCAAAGACTTGGGATGGCTCTAATACTTAAGTCCTCATCTTTCTGTTTTGAGGAATACTGTGTCTCCTTTGGTGGACCCAGTTGTTTTTGAGATCAGTCAGTAGCTTTTGTAATTGAGCTGTGCTGATGGAGTAAATGCTTGATGATAAGCATAAAAACTGAAATTGATTAATTCATCAAAACCTGTGAGTCTTTTAGATGAAGGGGACTTCAGAGATTGGCTTAAATTTTGCAAATCTGTTGTGTCCAGCCAGAGCAGTTCAGCAGTGAGAAATGAATGCAGCTTGTGTTTGTCTCAGGCTCAGTCCACACAACCATATGACTCCTCTGAGTCTAAATAAATTCACTTCCTTAAACAGATCAGCAAGTCTTGATCATTTTTTAAAATGGAATCTCAACATTCAATAAGTTCAATGTCTTGTCACATTAATAAGAAATTAGTAAGAAATGAGATGAGATGGGTCTATAACGGACAAAACAGACAACCACTTAACACTATTGATTATGTATGTTTGCCCTAATATATACTGTCCTGTTAAATTTATATGAGTGGATTCATATGTATATATGTTTGGTTAGTTTTCTATTGCTGCTGTAACAAATTACCACACACTTAGTGTCTTAAACCACACAAATTTCTATCTTTCAGCTCTGTAATCAAAAGTCTGACCTGGGCCTCACTGGAGTAAAAATCAGTGTTGGAGGAATGCGTTATTTTCTGGAGTCTCTAGGGAAGAGTCCATTATTTTTGCCTTTTTCAGTTTCTAGAGGTCACCCTCATCCCTTGGCTCATGGCCCTCTGCCTCCATCTTCTAAGCCAGCAATGTCATGTTTCTCTGACCCTGCTTCCAACCTCACATCTCTTTCTCTGACCACACCTTGGAAAGATTCTCTTCTTTTTAGGACTCATGTGATTAGTGGGAGCCACCCAGATTATCCAGGATAATCCTCCCATCTGAAGGCCCTTAACCTTAATTACATCTGCAAAATCCCTCTTGCCATGTCAGGTAACATATTCACAGGTTCTGGGAATTTGAATATGGACATCTCTGGGAGACTCACAACATTATATCAATACTAGTCTTGCCTAGTCTCTTCAGTGGAATCATTATCAATCCTTTCATTTCAAATCCATTATAGACAGCATCCCTCACACACTTTAAGCTCTGTGCAGGCAGATCACATGTCTGTTTTTTTTAGTTTTATCCCAAGCCTCAGGCACAATGCATAGAATTTAGAAAAAGCTGAATTGTATTTTTGAATGAAAGAATGAATGAAATGATTGCATATTGTATATGCCATGTAATGGAGAAACAGCCTCTCTGACATTAACTGAAATGAGCTTCAAGCACCTACTACATTTATACAATGGACTGCCTGTTATAAAAGGTCTTATTTTGCAAAGCATTAAATCTCTTCTGGAAATCAATGTAAATATCCAGAAATAGATTCTTTTTTATCTTAATCTCTGCATTTGGATCCACATCCAGCCATATTCTAGAACAGGATTTTTATTCCTTAAAAATACACTCCAGGAAACATTTAGGATCAGAGAAAATATAGCTTTTATCTTTTAAAACTTAGGGATATATATTTCTAAGATATTTCTGCTTATTTTGTTGTATCTCTATGACTGGTTAGACCTGGTTCATCTTCTCTGATGTATAACATAATTAAGGAATTTTTTCATAAATGGGGCAGAGCAACGAGGCCCTGTGAAAAAGGAATGATCTTCAGGAAATCAATTATTTTTACATGGTGATCTTTCTGTAATTGGTGAAAATAGAATTGTAGGTAGGCAGCCATTATGTTTGAGTCCTAAGATAACACCAAGCATGGATATTTTTCTGGGAGTGGGTTGAAATCATATTGTTGTAGTTGGGTTGGATGTGTTAGGTGATGTATAATTATTAGTAAAGTTAATATTCAGGTGATACATGACTATAGGGGATTATTAGAATTGAGTGAGAGATAATGCTGCTAGAGTAAAGAAGTCAGGCCTAAGCTCCATGCAGGAACTAATTTGCATTTCTGGACCTCTCATCTACCCACTTTTTTCTTCTCTTGGTGTTTTATGTGGAAGGACATTGTTGGTTCTCATTACATATTTGTTGAGCGAATAAAGAATCAAATGGACTGGCTCTCTTATTCAGAAACCTCCTTTATTGTGTGTCTTGAGTTTAATGCATTCCATGTCTTGGGAAATTCTGAAAATTCATATAAAGCCTACATGCAAAGAGATGTTATGGGATTTTTTCCTTTTGAATAGGACCTCCATCTCACTCCTGAAAATGCATTTTGGAAATAATTCCAGTCTTAATTAATTGATTTTTATTTCCTATGATGATACAGTAAAACAGTTGGGAGGAACTATATGCAATGGCTTTTTGAATACAAGAGACAGGTTAGAATTAAAATTCTAAAAATGTAAAGGCAGCTTTCAGCCTATGTTTTTCCTTCTTTCCATCCCTCCCTCCCCCCCTCCCTCCCTCTCTCCTTCCTTTCTTCCCTTCCTCCTTTCCTTCCTTCCTTTTTTTTTTTTTTGGCATAGACTGCATATGAGAATTGTCATTATCAGCTCAAGTGTACTGTACTAGATGCTTTACATTTTTATATTCTTAACAGTTTTCATTATTCTGTAGTGGTAACTGATTTTTGAGTGGTTGATTTGTTTGGAGACAATGTTTTTCAGTTTACAGATATCTGGATAACTTAAAAGAAGTAAACAGTATCCTATATAGGTCTGTGCAAGAGTGGATATGCTAAAAACAGAGATATCAACCAAGGTTAGATTGATTAGAGCATGAAGTCAAAGTCCAAGAAGATATAAAGGAATCATCACAGTGAAAAAGGCTGGATTCAGATATTGAAGCCGGAATATAGGAGCTGATAATTCAACAAGCTGGGAGTTGAGAGAAATAAAAAGTAGTGGGGATCTGGTTAAGTTGGCAAAAATGTTTTTTTTTCTCTGATTTGTTTTCTGTGCCTAAATTAAGGACTAAATATTAGACAGGTATTTAAATATGTGAATTGTTTTGGAAATAACTTTATTGTTTCAGCTATTATTTTTCTTAGCTCCTCCAGGTTCCTAGTCTTATTCCTCTACTAAATGTTCCTTAATTCCATGGATGACTGTTAAATAATGATTACAAGTCCTTCTGGACAAGTTAAGTTTGGTGTCATGTAAATCTGACATAGAATGTCCACTTTGGAGTTTAAGAGGAGCTTGTGCAGTGCTCACTGGGGAAAAGGAGGCATCTGGGTTCCTCTACTGAGGAAACAGACTATTCTCATATATCTCTTCTTTGTGCTCTAATGTACTAATCTCTCTTAATAATCAAAATTATTTGTGAGAATCCTACAGAAATGCAAGCTATGTGACTGCGGAACTAGTAAGAAAAGCTGAAATAATAAGAAGTAGGCAGCCATTTTTATCTTTTTTAATGAAAGGGAAACCAATCAGATAGAGCCAGAGCACAGGAGGAGAATGAAATAATTTTTGTAAAATAAAAATAAAGTAATGGAGAATATTCCAAAGTGTCAAGACTTTTATGTCTTGCAGAGAGCAATCAATACAGAGGTGAAATGCAGAGAGCAATACAGAGGTGAAAGTCCCTAAAGGTTACATCCTCTTGGCCAGAGAGCCTAAAGCCTGAGAGCCCTTTGTCATTTGCCTGCTAGCAGAGGCAGTCATGATTTCTAATATCTGTGGGGTAAGTCAGTCATTCACTTTGTGGATTATTCCAACTGATCCTTTCCCAAGAAGTGAGTTCCTTTACTCCCTAGTGTTTAGGCATTCCTCGTATATTAGAAGTTCCTGCTATGGTTTTTTAACATTAAACTTTATTCAGAGTTGTTTGTTCCATAAAAATAAAACTAGATCAAATGGTAGAAATGACAGAGATATAGTAAGAATCAAGAATCCTGGCATGAAGTATTAGTTCTAACTTGGATGAAATATAAGGGTCCTGAGCCTAGCATAGTTCCTAGGTGGGAGCTGACAGTAGAGTGAAGAGTGATTGTTGTCTTAGATCATGTACACTAGAACAGACTCGAAAGTAAATTTGAGTACAAAAAAGTTTTGTTGGGACATTCTTTCAGAAAATAAACACATAAGGAGGTGAGAAAGGCAGATTGGCAGAGAAGCCAACTTACAATGGAAATCTTAGCTGTCCTATGGGGAGTGTTGGAGCTGGGATGGCCTTTCAGAATTGTTTCATATTGAAATGGGGGAATGGACCTTTAGAATTCCTGCAACTGTCAATCATGATGGCACATCTTCCTAGGAGCTGTGTAACTTTGGATGAGGCAGGTTCCTGCAATTGAGGACTGTTCCCAGTGAGGAAAAGAGATGTGAGCCATCACAGCTGGTATTTTCAGCTGAAAAGGGAATCCCTTATAAAGGAAATCTGGGTGAAGCACCACATTATTCACTACAACAGTTAATAGCAAAAATAAAAAGATTATTTTTATAGCCCTTGAGCAATATTATCCTGTGTTAGCAACTATAGTCAGAGTATTTGGCTTCACAGAGAATTTAATTTACTATTGGTAATGTTTAGAAAATTATTAGGAGAAACATGTAATTTGTTATCCAAACCAGGATACTTTTTTTTTTTTTCAGATGGGGTCTGGCTCTGTCACCCAGGCTGGAGTGCAGTGACGTAATCTTGGCTCACTGCAACCTCCGCCTCCCGGGTTCAAGTGGTTCTCCTGCCTTAGCCTTTTGAGTAGCTGGGACTACAGGTGTGTGCCACCACAGCTGGCTAATTTTTGTATTTTTTAGTAGAGACAGGGTTTCACCACATTGGCCAAGCTAGTCTTGGACTCCTGACCTCAGATGATCTGCCTGCCTTGGCCTCCCAAAGTGCTGGGATTACAGGCGTGAGCCACCGCACCCGGCCAAAACTGGGTTACTTCTGAGAGACAAAGATTCATAAAGTGGTCGACAGACCTTAATTGATCTATAAAAGGCATCTCAAGCAAACCGAAAATTATGGCCACCTAGAAACTATATGACTATATAACTATAGTGTGTATGTTTATGTGTGTATATATATGTATGTATTATACATATGTATATATATAATAAATACAAGAATACATATGATAGATTTTGAGAGAGATTTAACACATTTTACTGACAGATTCTGTACGGGCAATAACAGATAGCTAAACTGTAAAATTTAAATTAAAATGCTATTGGTGTTACTGCAATTTCTAGTTTCATAATTCTTCTATAAACATTGTGCTGAGAAGCGGTGGTTTCAAAGTATGAACAATTGCAGTCTTAGTTGTCAAGGAGAATCAGACAAACAAGTACATGAAATGGAACATGATAAAAACTGTAATACTGGTGAATGTAAGTACAATAAGAGCACCAAGTAGTAAGTGGTTAACTCCCCTGGGGTGGATCAGGCTTCAGAGGAGAGAAAGCTCTTAAGCTGGCTTTTGAAGGAGAAGTAGGTACTCATTAGACGGTTGAGGGAGTTGGGAATTCCAGAAAGGGGTAAGAGCCTGTGCAAAGGCACAGTGCAGGAATCACATAGGTTGTTTGCTGTGGGAAATATATGAAGTTCAGTTTGGAGGAAACGTAGAGGGAAGAAAGAAAGGAAGGATATGAGACTAAGTACTGGCTATTAGTTTGCAAATGTGTTTCTTTTAAATATTTATTTGATAAACTCCCAATTTTTTTCCTTCTAAAACAAGCTGAATTTTAATTTTTGCCTATTTTTCTTCAATGTTAATCAGTTATGAGTTCCTCATATCATCTTGGCTGCCTTATATTCATAAATCAATTTCCATTGAAATATATTAATTAATTAATTAATTTTTATTTTTATTTTTTGGCAGGGTCTTGCTCTCTTACCCAGGCTGCTAGAGGGCAGTGATGTGATCACAGGTCACTGCAGCTTTGACCTTCCAGGCTCAAGTCATCCTCCCACTACAGCCTCCTGAGTAGCTGGGACTACAGGTGTGCACTACCAGGCCTGGTCAATTTTTTTTTTTTTTTTTTTTTTTTGAGACTGAGTTTAACTGTTGTTGCCCAGGCTGGAGTGCAATGGTGTAATCTCGGCTCATCGCAACCTCCACCTCCCAGGTTGAAGCAATTATCCTGCCTCAGCCTCCTGAGTAGCTGGGATTACAGGCATACGCCACCCCACCCGGCTAATTTTGTATTTTTAGTAGAGACAGGGTTTCTCCATGTTGGTCAGGGTGGTCTCGAACCCCCAACCTCAGGTGATCCACCTGTCTCAGCCTCCCAAAGTGCTGGGATTATAGGCGTGAGCCACTGCGCCTGGTCTAGAAATACCAAAATATTTACTTTGAATATGCTTATATGTCTCACATGAGATTTAGCATGAAGCAATTAAAATGCCTGAAAACCATTTAATGGTACAAAAACCATGACCTTTTGTGGTACTATATACTGGAAAATATGATTTAGTTTATTTTATTAGCCAGCACTATCTTATGGAAATATGCAAAGTACAATAATATGTGAGCCAAATAGATAATTTTAAATTTTCTAGTAGCTACATACATTAAAAGGAACAGGTGAAATTAATTTTAGTTAAGTCAATGTATCATCATTTCAACATGCAATCAATATAAACATCATAATGAGATATCTCACATTCTGTTTTAGTTATAAGTCCTTGAAATTTGATGTGTATTTTACATTTATAGTATAGCTGGGCTAACCATATTTCATGTTCAATAGCGACATGTGCCAGTGGCTGCCATGGTAGACAGCATAGCACTATGAAGAATTGCCTTCTCCATCATAGTGTTTGTGGTTTTTTTAACCTTTTTTTAGATTCAGGGGTACATGTGAAGGTTTATTACATAGGTAAACTTGTGTCATGGGTGTTTGTTGTACAGATTATTTAATCACCCAAGTATTAAGACTGGTACCCAGTGGTTATCTTTTCTGCTCCTCTCCCTTTTCCCACCCTCCACCCTCAAGAAGATCCCAGTGTTTATTGTTTTCTTCTTTGTGTTTATAAGTTCCTGTCATTTAGCTCCCACTTATAAGTGAGAATAAGTGGTATTTGGTTTTCTGTTTCTGTGTTAGTTTATTAAGGATAATAGCCTCCAGCTCCATCCATGTTCCCACAAAAGACGCGATCTCATTATTTTTTATAGCTGCATAGTATTCCATGGTGAATATGTGCCTTGTTTTCTTCATCAAATCTGCCATTGATGGGCATTTAGGTTGATTCCATGTTTTTGCTATTGTGAAAAGTGCTGCAATGAACATTCGTTTGCATGTGTCTTTATGATAGAATGATTTATATTCCTTTGGGTATGTACCCAGTAATGGGATTGCTGGGTCAAATGGCAGTTCTGCTTTCAGTTCTTTGAGGAATTACCATACTGCTTTCCACAATGGCTGAATTAACTTACATTCCTACCAACAGTATATAAGTGCTTCCTTTTCTCTGCAACCTTGCCAGCATCTGTTATTTTTTGACTTTTTAGTAATAGCCATTTTGACTGGTGTGAGATGGTATCTCATTGTGGTTTTGATTTGTGTTTCTCTAATGATCAGTGATATTGAGTTTTCTTTATATGCTAGTTGGCCACATGTATGTCTTCTTTTGAAAAGTGTGTTCATATCCTTTACCTGCTTTTTAATAGGGTTGTTTTTCTTTTGTCAATTTAAGTCTCTTATAGATGCTTATAAGTTTCTTATATCAGACCTTTGTCAGATGCATAGTTTGCAAATATTTTCTCCCACCTATAGGTTGTCTGTTTACTCTGTTGATAGTTTCCTTTCCTGTGTGGAAGCTCTTAAGTTTAATCAAATTTTGCTTTTGTTGCGATTGCTTTTGGTGTCTTTGTCCTGACATCTTTGCCCATTCCTATGTCCAGGATGGTATTTCCTAGGTTTTCTTCCAGTGTTTTTATAGTTTTGGATTTTACATTTAAGTCTTTAATTCATCTTGACTTGATTTTTGTATATGGTGTAAGGAAGGGGTCCAGAGTCAATCATCTGCACATGGCTAGCCAATTATCCCAGCAACATTTATTGGATAGGGAGTCTTTTCCCAATTGTTATTTTTTGTCAGCTTTGTCAAAAGATCAGATGGTCATAGATGTGTGGCCTTATTTCTGGGCCTGTCTTCTGTTCCATTAGTCTACGTGTCTTTTTTTGTACCATGCTGTTTTGGTAACTGTGTTCTGTAGTATAGTTTGAAGTTGGGTAATGTGATGCCTCCAGCTTTGTTCTTTTTGCTTAGGATTGCCTTGGCTATTCAGGCTCAATTTGGTTCCAAATGAATTTTAAAATCGTTTTCTCTAGTTCAGTAAAGAATGTCATTGGTAGTTTGATAGGATAGCATTGAATCTGTAAATTGCTTTGGGCAGTATGGCCATTTTAATGATATTGATTCTTCCCATCTATGAACATGGGATATTCTTCCATTTGTTTGTGTCTTCACTGATTTCTTTGAGCAGCATTTTGTAATTCTTGTTATAGAGATCTTTCACCTTTCTGGTAAGCTGTGTTCATAAGTATTTTAGTCTTTTTGTGGCAATTGTGAATCAGATTGCCTTTATGATTTTTCTCTCAGTTTGGCTGTTATTGGTGTATAGGAATGCTAGTGATTTTTGTAAGTCAATTTTGTTTACTAAAATTTTGCTTAAGTTGTTTATCAGCTGAAGGAGCTATTGAGCTAAGACTATGGGTATGGGGTTTTCTACATATAGAATCATGTCATCTGCTAAGAGAGATAGTTTGACTTCCTCTCTTCCTATTTGGATGCCCTTTATTTCTTTCTCTTGCCTGATTGGTTTGGCTTAGACTTCTATTACGATGTTGAATAGAAGTGGCAAGAGAGCATTCTTGTCTTGTGCCAGTTTTCAAGGGGGAATTCTTGCAGCTTTAGCCCTTTCAGTATAATGTTGGCTGTGTGTTTGTCATAGATGGCTCTTATTATTTTGATGTATGTTCCCTCAATGCTTAGTTTATTGGAAGTTTTTAACATGAATGGTTGTTGAATTTTATCAAAAGCCTTTTCTGTGGCTATTGAGATAATAGTGGTTTTTGTCTTTAGTTCTTTTTATGTGATGAGTCATATTTATTGCTTTGTGTATGTTGAACCAACCTTGCATTCTGGGGATGAAGTCTACTTGATCATAGTGGATTATCTTTTTGATGTGCTGCTGGATTTAGTTTGCCAGTGTTTTGTTGAGGGCTTTTGTCTTGATATTTATCAAGGACATAGCTCTGAAGTTTTCTTTTTTTGTTGTGTGTCTGCTAGATTTTGGTATCCAGATGATGCTGGCCTTGTAGAATGAGTTGGGGAAAAGTTCCTCCTCCTGAATTTTAAGGAATAGTCTCTGTAGGAATGGTACCAGCTCTTCTTTGTACATCTGGTATTAATAGAATTTGGCTATATCATGATGTTTTTAATGTCGGATAACCTTTTTTTATTTTGAGATAGAGTCTCACTCTGTTGCCTAGGCTGGAGTGCAGTGACGCCATCTCGGCTCACTGCAACCCCTGGCCCCCAGTTCAAGCAATTCTCCTGCCTCAGCCTCCTGAGTAGCTGGGATTGCAGGTGTGAGCCAGCATGCCCAGCTAATTTTTTTGTATTTTTTAAGTAGAGATGGGGTTTCACCATGTTGGCCAGGGTGGTCTGGAACTCCTGACCTCAGGTGATTTACCTGCCTTGGCCTTCCAAACTGTTGGGATTATAGGCGTGAGCCACTACACTCAGCCGATAACCTCTATATTTTTATAACTTTAAAAATGCTTCTGTTGGGGTAATAAAAGAAAGGAGAGAGAATACTTAGGTCAGGGATACGTAGAGCTACCTCATCATGCTGTCATTCCGAGGGTTATCCAGTAAAATAAGCAAGTGACATTTTATACTTGTATATCAGAAAGGAATGAAATTTTCTATATGTCATAGATTATATTCTCTAATGGTAGCTACAACAATATTTCACATTTTGAAAATTCTCCTTTGGCATGACTTTGCTTTTCCTCCATCATAAAGATAGAGTTTAATACACTTCTTCTTGAATCTTGGCTGGACTTAATAACTTGGTTGACCAACTAAATATGGCAGAAGTAACATTCTAGGACTTCTGAGGCTAGATCATAAAAAGCCTTTTAGCTTTCACCTGATTGTTTTGGAGTGCTCAACTTTGAGACATTTCCCCTCAGAATGCAATTTCTAGGCTGTATGAAGCCCAGCCTACAGAGAGAGATCACAAATAGGTAGGCACTCTGGTTGATAGACCTGCATTCCTAGCCAAAAGCCCGCGTTAAATATGGTATCTTGTATGTCCAGCCTATTCAAAATTGTATACGGTTCCCACTGCAGCCAAATTTTGACTGCAGCTGCACCGAGACCTGATGTGTCATATCTCAGCTGAGCCCAGTCAAACCTCAGAACCATAAGAAAGAATAAAAAGTTGTTGCCTTTTTTTTTTTTTTTTTTTTTTTTGAATTTGTCTTCCCTCGTTACCCCGGGTGGGGGGGAAATGGCTCATCTTGGCTTACTGCAACCCCTCCCTCCTGGGTTCAAGTGATTCTCCTTCCTCAGCCTCCTGAGTATCTGGGACTACAGGCATGTGCCACCACGCCTGGCTAATTTTTGTATTTTTAGTAGAGACAGGGTTTCGCCATGTTGGCCAGGCTGGTCTTGAACTCCTGACCTCAGATGATCCACCTGCCTTGGCCTCCCAGAGTTCTGGGATTACAGGCATGAGCCACCGTGCCTGGCTAGAAGTTGTTGCTTTTTAAACACTAGGTTTTGCAATGGCTTCTTACACAATAATAGATAATCATAATACTATACAATATTTTAGGCAAAGACTTTACTTTGAGAAGAACATAAAGGATCTGAATCACCCTAACAACAAATGTAGGGAATAGCCTAGAAGGTACAGAGGATGAGTTAGACTGTCTCCTTAGCCATAGTGGTAAGAGTTGTTAGTTACAGCTGTATTAGAAAGAATCCAAAAGTGATATTAGTAAGTAGAAAGATGTAGAGAAAATTATTAATGGATTCTATTACAAAGAATAGATTTAGTTAATCCCTGCAAATCTTTCATGTTCTTTAAGTCTTGGGTTAAAAATTAAACCAGTGTATATAAATTAAACCCTTATAACAGAGATCTGAAGTGGGTGAACCTTATCTAATTATAAGGGTAAAGATTCTAGTGTCCAGTGTGAAAAAAACCCAAGAAACCTAGGTAAGTTACACTCTTGCAGAGTTCCATTTTAATGAGTTTAGTTGTGTCTGAATGCATTTATGCTATAATGATATTGGTAATTGCATTTAAGAATGACTTTGAAACTTTTTCAGGTGACCCACAATTGATATTTCTAAAATGTGCATTATGATCACCTGCCCTCTTTAGCAGTATTAAATTAGAATCATTGAATACCTAGTGATTATATAATTTATGCTGTGGAATAGTCACAGGCAAATGTTTATTTAGCCTCTTGCAGTTTCTAAGTCTCCCTTCCTCCTTGGCAATTTTAAGTGTAGTACTGGGGGCTCGGAAGAAAAGGAATATGCAAAGGAAATACAAAGTTGGCAAGACGGTTAGTATGGCAGTTGGCTTACAACTGGGAAGAGAAAAATAATTTTTGTTTGGTTCATAGCAGAGATATGATAATCACTATTTGTGATAATTATGTTGTCTTTTGTAGAAACAAGCTCTTTCTAATTTGACAACTCCTTTAGAAGTATTGACTGTTCATTTTATTTAGTTTCTGACTTTTATATTAAACTTAACACTTGTAAAAATAAAACTGACTGAATCTACTTGATAACTGCTTTTAATTTTAATTCAGCTGTTTATGCTATATGGGAAAGCCTATCCACCTCTCATTTTTGTCCCAGGAATGACTCTCAAACACTAGAAACTAAATTTTAAAAAAAAACTTAATTTTGAAATAATTATAGATTCAAAGGAAGTAGCAAAGATAGCACAGAGAGGTTCTTTGTACCCTTTGCCCAGTTTCTTATATAGGTTGCGTCATATGTAACTATATAGCAAGATATCAAAACAAGGATATTGACGTATCGACATAAATTATGTATATAGTTTTATCACATATATGGGTTTGTGTAATCACCAACACAAAAATGATACAGAAATATTCCATCACTACAAATATCTCCCTTTTGCTACCACTTTCCAATCACACCTGCCCCTCCCTACCCCTCCCACCTGCCCCTGCCCCATGCCTAACCCCCGGCAAATGCAAATCTTTTCTCCATTTCTATAATTTTGTTATTATACAGTGTTTTATAAATGGAATTACACAGTGTAGGACCTTCTGAGATTGGCTTTTTTAAAACTCAGCATAATGCCTTAGAGATCCATCCAAGTTGGATATATTGATAGTTTATTCTTTTTTATTGCTAATTAGTATTCCATGGTAGGATATACCATTGCTTATACATTTGACTATGGTAGGACATTCTGTTTTTTCCAGTTTGGGGCTATTACAAATAATGCTTCTATGAACAATTGGGTACAGATTTTTGTGTGGTCATAAATTTTAATTTCTCTAAGAGAAACACCCACAAGTGTGATTGCTAGTTTATGGTATGTGATGCATAGTTTTTAGGAAACTGCCAAACTATTTTCCAGAGCAATTTTACATTCCCACCAGCAATTTGTCTAGTTATTCAACACTCTGACCAACATTTGATAGTTTCACTATTTTTTTTTAGATGTTCTAATCAGTGTGTAGTGATATTATGATCTACATTCTAATAGCCAGTGATGTCAAACATCTTTTCATGTGTTTATTTGCTGTCTGAACATACTCTTCAGTGAAATGACTCATCATGTTTTTTGACTATTTTCTAATAGAATTTTTTGTATAGTAGTTTACTGTTAATTATTAAGAGTTGTAAAGACACAACATACCAGAATCTCTGGGACACATTCAAAGCAGTGTGGAGAGGGAAATTTATAGCACTAAATGCCCACAAGAGAAAGCAGGAAAGATCCAAAATTGACACCCTAACATCACAATTAAAAGAACTAGAAAAGCAAGAGCAAACACATTCAAAAGCTAGCAGAAGGCTAGAAATAACTAAAATCAGAGCAGAACTGAAGGAAATAGAGACACAAAAAACCATTCAAAAAATTAATGAATCCAGGAGCTGGTTTTTTGAAAAGATCAACAAAATTGATAGACCGCTAGCAAGACTAATAAAGAAGAAAAGAGAGAAGAATCAAATAGATGCAATAAAAAATGAAAAAGGGGATAACACCACCGATCCCACAAAAATACAATCTACCATCAGAGAATACTACAAACACCTCTATGCAAATAAACTAGAAAATCTAGAAGAAATGGATAAATTTCTCGACAAATACACCCTCCCAAGACTAAACCAGGAAGAAGTTGAATCTCTGAATAGACCAATAACAGGTTCTGAAATTGTGGCAATAATCAATAGCTTACCAACCAAAAAGAGTTCAGGACCAGATGGATTCACAGCTGAATTCTACCAGAGGTACAAGGAGGAACTGGTACCATTCCTTCTGAAACTATTCCAATCGATAGAAAAAGAGGGAATCCTCCCTAACACATTTTATGAAGCCAGCATTGTCCTGATACCAAAGCCTGACAGAGACATAACCAAAAAAGAGAATTTCAGACCAATATCCTTGATGAACATTGATGCAAAAATCCTCAATAAAATACTGGCAAACCGAATCCAGCAGCACATCAAAAATCTTATCCACCATGATCAACTGGGCTTCATCCCTGGGATGCAAGGCTGGTTCAACATACGCAAATCAATAAATGTAATCCAGCATATAAACAGAACCAAAGACAAAAACCACATGATTATCTCAATAGATGCAGAAAAGGCCTATGACAAAATTCAACAACGCTTCATGCTAAAAACTCTCAATAAATTAGGTATTGATGGGACGTATCTCAAAATAATAAGAGCTATCTATGACAAACCCACAGCCAATATCATACTGAATGGGCAAAAACTGGAAGCATTCCCTTTGAAAACTGGCACAAGACAGGGATGCCCTCTCTCACCACTCCTATTCAACATAGTGCTGGAAGTTCTGGCCAGAGCAATCAGGCAGGAGAAGGAAATAAAGGGTATTCAATTAGGAAAAGAGGAAGTCAAATTGTCCCTGTTTGCAGATGACATGATTGTATATCTAGAAAACCCCATCGTCTCAGTCCAAAATCTCCTTAAGCTGATTAGCAACTTCAGCAAAGTCTCAGGATACAAAATCAATGTACAAAAATCACAAGCATTCTTGTACACCAATCACAGACAAACAGAGAGCCAAATCATGAGTGAACTCCCATTCACAATTGCTTCAAAGAGAATAAAATGCCTAGGAATCCAACTTACAAGGGATGTGAAGGACCTCTTCAAGGAGAACTACAAACCACTGCTCAATGAAATACAAGAGGATACAAACAAATGGAAGAACATTCCATGCTCATGGGTTGGAAGAATCAATATCATGAAAATGGCCATACTGCCCAAGGTAATTTATAGATTCAATGCCATCCCCATCAAGCTACCAATAACTTTCTTCACAGAATTGGAAAAAACTACTTTAAAGTTCATATGGAACCAAAAAAGAGCCCACATCGCCAAGTCAATCCTAAGCCAAAAGAACAAAGCTGGAGGCATCACGCTACCTGACTTCAAACTATACTACAAGGCTAGAGTAACCAAAACAGCATGGTACTGGTACCACAACAGAGACATAGCTCAATGGAACAGAACAGAGCCCTCAGAAATGATGCCACATATCTACAACTATCTGATCTTTGACAAACCTGACAAAAACAAGAAATGGGGAAAGGATTCCCTATTTAATAAATGGTGCTGGGAAAACTGGCTAGTCATATGTAGAAAGCTGAAACTGGATCCCTTCCTTACACCTTATACAAAAATTAATTCAAGATGGATTAAAGACTTAAATGTTAGACCTAAAACCATTAAAATCCTACAAGAAAACCTAGGCAATACCATTCAGGACATAGGCGTGGACAAGGACTTCATGTCTAAAACACCAAAAGCAATGGCAAGAAAAGCCAAAATTGACAAATGGGATCTAATTAAACCCAAGAGCTTCTGCACAGCAAAAGAAACTACCATCAGAGTGAACAGGCAACCTACAGAATGGGAGAAAATTTTTGCAACCTACTCATCTGACAAAGGGCTAATATCCAGAATCTACAATGAACTCCAACAAATTTACAAGAAAAAAAACAAACAACCCCATCAAAAAGTGGGCAAAGGACATGAACAGACACTTCTCAAAAGAAGACATTTATGCAGCCAAAAAACACATGCAAAAATGCTCATCATCACTGGCCATCAGAGAAATGCAAATCAAAACCACAGTGAGATACCATCTCATACCAGTTAGAATAGCCATCATTAAAAAGTCAGGAAACAACAGGTGCTGGAGAGGATGTGGAGAAATAGGAAGACTTTTACACTGTTGGTGGGACTGTAAACTAGTTCAACCATTGTGGAAGTCAGTGTGGCGATTCCTCAGGGATCTGGAACTGGAAATCCCATTTGACCCAGCCATCCCATTACTGGGTATATACCCAAAGGACTATAAATCATGCTGCTATAAAGACACATGCACACGTATGTTTATTGCGGCACTATTCACAATAGCAAAGACTTGGAACCAAGCCAAATGTCCAACAACGATAGACTGGATTAAGAAAATGTGGCACATATACACCATGGAATACTATGCAGCCATAAAAAATGATGAGTTCATGTCCTTTGTAGGGGCATAGATGAAACTGGAAACCATCATTCTCAGTAAACTATCGCAAGGACAAAAAACCAAACACTGCATGTTCTCACTCATAGGTGGGAATTGAACAATGAGAACTCATGGACACAGGAAGGGGAACATTACACTCAGGGGACTGTTGTGGGTTGGGGGGTGCGGGGAGGGACAGCATTAGGAGATATACCTAATGCTAAATGATGAGTTAATGGGTGCAGCAAAACAGCATGGCACATGGATATATATGTAACAAACCTGCACACTGTGCACATGTACCCTAAAACCTAAAGTATAATAATAATTAAAAAAAGAGTTGTTTATATGTTCTAAATATGAGACCTTTTCAGATATTAGTTTTGTAAATATTTTCTTGCTTTTTGTAGCTAATGAAGTAAGCTTTTTCTATTTTTTCTTTTATGTGTCATGCTTTTTGTGTCTAAGAATGGTTCACCAAGTTCTAGGTCCGACATTTCTTTTCTGCTTTTTTCTAAAAGTTTTATATTTTACATTCGATTTTGTATTTATGATCCATTCTGAGTTAACTTTTTATGACGTGTGAGACTTTTCTCAAAGTTCCTACTTTTTTCCTATTGATATCCAGTTGCTCTAGCACTATTTGTTCCTCCCTTGGATTACTTCTGCATATTTGTGAAAAATCAATTTGCTGTGCTTGTGTATGGCTATTTCTAGTTTCATGATTCTATTTTATTGAGCTGTTTGTTTATTCCTTGGCAAATATCACAAAGCATTGACTACTGTAGCTATATAATAAGTCTTGAAATCATTAGAGTTATTCCTATTAATCTCCTATTTCAAAGTTGTTTTTAGCTATTCTAGCTACTTTTTCATTCCATGTGTATTTTAAAATAATTTTTAATGTCTAAAATTTTTTTTCTTAGATTTTATAAGAATTATAAAAACCTGTATATCAATTTAGGAGAATTGACATATTTACTGTGTTGAGTCTTCCAGTTCATGAACACAGGATGTCTCTCCATTCAATTAGATCTTTGATTTCTCTCATCAGCATTTTGCAGTTTTCAGTATAGAAATCGTATACATGTTTTGTTAGACTTATAGCTAATTGTTTCATTTTTCAGGTATTATAAATGTTATATTTTAATTTTAATTTTCACCTGTTATTGCTAGTATATACAAGTAATATCAATTATTGTATGTTTATATCTTGTAACCCTCCTGAAATCACTTAGTAGTTCAGGAATTGTTATTATTGTTGTTTTGGTGGATTCCTTGGGATTTTCTACATAGAAAATTATGTCATGTATACATAGTAGGAATAGTTTTATTTCTTCCTTTTAAATCTGTATGCCTTTTAATTTTCATACCTTACTGCACCAGTTAGAACTTCCAGAAATATGGTGCATAAGTGTGGTGAGAGCTGATATCCTCACTTTGTTGCCAGTTTTAAGGGGAAAGCATTCAGTCTTTTGCCATTGAATACGATGTTAGCTTTAGATCTCTTTTTGATAGATTTTTAAAAATCAAGATATAGAAGTTCTTCTCTGTTTCTAGATTTTGGAGAGTTTGTGTGATAAATGGGTGTTGAATTTTGTCAGATAAATGCCTTTTCTGCATCAATTTACATAATCGTATGATTTTTCTTGTTTAATTTGTTAATATGGTAGATTACATTGATTTTCAAATATCAAACTAGCCTTGCATCCCTGGAATAAATCTTACTTGGTCATGGTATACAATTCATTTTACATATGGATGAATTCTTTTTGTTAATATTTTATCAGAAATATTTTCATCTCTATTAATGAAGAGTATTAATATGCATTTTTCTTATATTATTGTTGTTTTTGGTATCATGGTAGTAATAAAATGGATTGGAAAGTGCTCCCTCTTTTTCTATCTTCTGGAAAGTTTGTGTAGAACAGGTGTTATTTATATTTAAATATTTGGCAGTGTTCTCCAGGAAAACTATCTGGGGATGGAGATTTCTTTTCCAGGAGTTTTTAAATTACAAATTCCACTTCCTTCATAATTATAGAACTATTTATATTATCTGTTGCATATTGAGTTAGTTGTATGATAGTGTTTGCTTTTGAAGGAATTGGTTTATTTCATCTAACTTGTCAAACTTATGTGTTAAAGTTGTTTGTATAATCCCTTATTGTGCTTTGATGCCTGTAGGATATTTCTTTGTTTCATTCCTGGTCTTAAAAATTTGTATCTTCTCTTTCTTTTTTTGTTAGTTTTTCTGGAATTTTAACATTTTATCTTGATAGTTTCAAAGAACAGCTTTTTTATTTCATTGAATTTCTTGATTTTCATTTTCAATTTTATTTGTGCTCTTTATTATTTTCTTCTTTCTGCTTACTTTGGGTGTATTTTATGCTTTCTTTCTAGATTTTTGAGATAGAAGATTAGATTACTGATTTGAGATGTTTTCTGTTTCTCCGCCTCTTGTTTTAAAAACTGAAGCCCAATGAGAGCTGGAATGTTTTCTCTTTTGCAGATTTTCCTGTTGTCTTTCAATAAGCAATTTTCTATTTTGATTTGATTGTGTACAGAGAAAACACTCTTTGTGACTTAATTTTTTTTACATATGTTGAGGCTTATTTTATGGCCCAGGATATGGTCTATCTTAATATAGTTTAATGGGCACTTAAAAATAATACGTATTCCCTTATTGTCCTTTGCTGCCTGTAGGATATTTCCTTGTCTCATTCCTGGTCTTGGGAATTTGTTGAAAAATTTAAAACAAATTTGAAAACTTGAAAAACTTAAAAATAATGTTGTTAGGTAAGGTGTTCTATAAAATGTTGACTAGAATCTGTGGGTTGATGGTATTGTTGTATTTTTCTGTATCCTAGCTGATTTTCTGTCTAGTCGTTCTTATAATTGTTGATAGAAGGATGTTGAAGTCTGTAACTATAATTGTGAATTTGTCCACTCTTCTGTTCAGCTTTGTCAGTTTTTGCTTCATCTATATTTATAGCTCTGTCATTAAGTACACGCACATTTAGGCTAGCTATGTCTTCTTGAAGGATTGACTCTTAATATTATGTAATGTCTCCCTCTCTCCTGAGTAATTTTCTTTACTTTGCAGTCTTCTTTACTGGATATTAATAAAGCTACTTTCTTTTGATTAATGTTTGCATGGTTTATCTTTTTCCATCCTTTTACTTTTAATATACCTGTATCATGATGTGTGAAGTAAGTTTCTTAAGGATAGCATGTAGTTGAGTTAGGTCTTTAATCTGTTCTGCTAACCTCTATCTTTTAATTGGTGTATTTAGACCACGTATATTTTAAGTAATTATTGATGTGGTAAGGATTATGTCTAATCTATCTACCCATCTATCATCTAATTTGTTTTCTGTTTGTTCTCTCTGTTTTTAATTTATTTTTCCTGACTTTTTGTCAGTTACTTGAATATACTTTAGATTATTTTTTGATGTGTCTATAGAATTTTTGAGTATATATCTTTATATAGTTATTTTAGTAGTTTATCAAGGTATGACATTATATACACATAATTATCATAATTTAATAAAGTTAGCATTTTACCAGTTTGAGGAAAATGTAGAACCCTTTATGTAATTTTATCTCACTCATTTATTATATAAATGTATTAAATATTTGTTTTATATATATTGAGAAACACCTAAGACTGTTTTAATTTTTGCTTGTAGTATCAAACATAATTTAGAAAACTCAAGAAAGAAATGTATTTTTACTCATATTTTTACTTTTTTGTTATTTCTTCTCTCTTGATCTTCAGAGATTACTACTTTTATTTATTTTAATTTGTTTATTGTGACAAAAACACTCAATAAGAGAACTAAAATCTTAAATTTTTAAGTGAACAATATATCAAATGAAAACTAGAGGCACAATGTTGGACAACATATCTCTATAACTTAATTGTTTTGCATATCTTAAACTTTATACCTGTTGAATGGCAACTTTCCATTTCCCCCTCTCCCATCCCTTGGCACCCACCATTCTACTCTCTGCTTCTCTGTGTTTAACTATTTCATATGCCTCATATAAGTGGTATGAGGCAGTATTTGTTCTTCTATGACTAGCTTATTTCACTTAGCATAATGTTCTCAAGTATTCATTCATGTTGTCACAGTGCCAGATTTCCTTCTTTTTCAATAAAGAATAATATTTCATTGTATGAGTATACCACATATTTTTTATCCATTCACCTGGTGATGAACATTTAGGTTGTTTAAACATCTTGGATATTGTAAATAATGATGCCATGAGGCCGAGCACAGTGGCTCACACCTGCAACCCCAGCACTTTGAGGGGCTGAGGTAGGCAGATCTCTTGAGCCCAGGAGTTTAAGATCATCCTGGAGAATATGGCAAAATCCCGTTTCTACAAAAAATATAAAAATTAACTGGGTGTGGTGGTACACCCCTGTGGTCCCAGCTACTAGGGAGGATGAGGTGGGAGGATTGTTTGAGCCCAAGTGGTTGAGGCTGCAGTGAGCCCTGATTGCATCACTGCACTCCAGCCTAGGGGACAGAGCAAGATCCTGTCTCAAAAAAAAAAAAAAAGATGTGATGAATGTGAGAGTGCATGTATCTCTTCCAGCTACTTTTTATTTTCTTCATGTATAAACCCAAACGTGAGATTGCTGGATCATATAGCATTTTTATTTTTAATTTTTTGAGGAAATGCCATGCTGCTTTCCATAGCTGTGACATCATTTTATATTCATATCAACAGTGTACAAGCATTCCTTTTCCTTCACATCCTCCCCAATATTTGTGATTTTTTTTTTGTTTATTGATAATAGCTTTCCTAACAGATGTGAGGTAATATCTCCTGGTTTTGATTTGCATTTTCCTGATGACTAGTGATGTTGCACATTTTTCCATATACTACTGAGCATCTGTATGTTTTCTTTTGAGAAATGTCTATTCATGTCCTTTGCTCATTTTTTAAATTGGGTTATTTGTTTTCTTGCTATTGAGCTACTTGAATTACTGATCTGTTTTAGATATTAACTCCTTATCGGATAGATGTATGATTTGGAAATGTTTCCTTCCATTCTATAGGTTGCGTCTTCTCTCTCTTGATTTTTGCCTTTGATGTGCAGAAACTTTTTAGATTAATATAATCCTTCTTTTCTATTTTTGCTTTTGTTGCTCATGCTTTTGGAGTCATATCCAAGAAATTATTGCCAATCCAATGTCATGAAGTTTTTCCCCTATTTTTTTCTAAGAATTTTACAGTTTCAGGTCTTATGTTTAAGTATTTAATCCATTTTGAGATGATTTTTGTATATGTTGTAAGGTAAAGGTCCAACTTAATTCTTTTGCATATGGATATTCAGTTTTCCCAGCATCATTTGTTGAAGGAACTACCTTTTCCCCATTCTGTATTCTTGATACCCTTATTGAAGATTAGTTGACTTTATACATGTAGGTTTTTAAAACATATTTAATTTTATTTTTAATTGGTAAATAACATGTGGATTCATTTATGGGCTCTCTATTCTGTTCCATTGGTCTGTATGTCTGTCATTATGTTAGTACCATACTGTCTTAATTAGTGTAGCTTTGTAATATTTTTTGAAATCCAGAAGTATGATTCCTTTAGCTTTGTTCTTTGTCAAGATTGTTTTGGCTACTTGGGGTCTTTGTGGTTCTGTACAAATTTTAGCATTTTTTTCTGTTTCTGTAAAAAGTGCCACTTAAATTTTGATGGGGATTGTGTTGAATCTGTAAATCACTTTTGGTAGTAAGGACATTTTTTTTTTAAGACTAGTCAAGTGTAGTAGTCAGAGGGGAAAGAATAGAACAGGAGTTTGATCTGTAACTGAGCAAATGAGATAGCTTACTACCTTTGGACCAGTCAGGTATAGACATTTTAACATTATTAAGACTTCTAATGGATGAATATGGAATGTCCTTGTATATATTTGTGTTTTCTTTAAACTTGATATACACGTGCACATGAATTAAATTGGGTCAATATTTTAATTATAATGTTTTATAATTTTCAGTGTACAAGTCTTTCATCTCATTAAGTTTATTGTAGTTATTTTCTTTGTTTTCATGCTATTGCAAATGAATTGTTTTCTTAATTGTCTTTTCAGATAGTTCTACGGTTTAAATATTTTTGTCTTCTCCAAAATTCTTGTTGATTTTTAATTCCCAATGTAAAGGTATTATGAGTGGGACATTCAGGAGGTGATTAACTCACGAGGGTGGAGTTCCCATGAATGGTATTAGGTATCTTTATAAAATGGCCGGATGAAGGCAATTTGTCTTTCTTGTTCTTCTGTCTTCTGCCATGTAAAGATACACCATTTCTCTCCTCTTACAGCCCTCACCAGACAACCAAACTTGCTGACACCTCCATCTTTGACTTCACAGCCTTCAGAACTATGAAAAATAAATTTCTGTTATTCATGAGTTACCCAGTCTGAAATATTCTGTTATAGCAGCACAAATGGATTAAGACAGCTTGTTGTTAATATATAGGAATGCAACTGATCTTTGCATGCTGATTTTGTACTCTGCAACTTTACTGATATGTTTTGTTGGTTCTAACATTGGTGTGTTTGTGTGTGTGTGTGTTTGCATGTGTGTAGTGTTTATAATTTCCTTCATGTAAGATAATGTCATCTTCAGAGACAATTTAACTTCTTCCTTTTAAATTTGGATGCTGCATATTTCTTTTTCTTGCCTAATTGCTCTAACTGGGACTTATAGTACTATGTTTTACAGAAGTCAAAAATTGTACTAAGAGAGAAAGGAGGACATTATATAATGATAAAAGGGCTGATTCATTGGGAAGATACAGCAATTATAAATATATGTACCCAACATCAGAGCACCTAAGTGTGTAAAGCAAATATTAACAGAACTGAAGGAAAAGCTAGATAGCAATATAATATAATAGTGGGATGTTTTACTATCCTACTTTCAGTATGAGTAGAACATACAGACAAAATATCAATAAGGAAGCAGCAGACTTGAGCAATACTTTAGACTTAATGCAACTAAAAAACATGGACAGAACATTCCATCAAAAACAACAGAATATACATTCTTCTCAAATGCACACAGAGTATTATCCAGGATAGACTACGTGTTAGGTTACAAAACAAGTATCAACAAATTTAAGGACATTGAAATCTTACCAAGTATTTTTTTTTCTGATGACAGTTGAATGAAACTAAATATTAAATATTAATAGCAGAAGAAAAACTGGAAAATTCATAAATATGTTGAAATTAAACAATATACTCTTGAATAAACAAGTTAAAGAATAAATATAAAGCAATTGAAAATATTTTGAGACTAATGAAAATGAAAACAAAGCACACCAAAACTCATGTAATGCAGCAAAACCAGTAGTAAGAGGGAAGTTTACATGACTGTTTACATTCAAAAAGAAGAAAGATTTTAAGTAAACAATCTAACTTTGCATCTCAAAGAGTTAGAAAAAGAAGAACTAATTAAGCCCAAAGTTCGTAGAAGGAAAGAAATGGTAAAGATTAGAGCAAAAATAAATACAAGAGAACATAGAAAAATAATAGAAAAAAATCATTGAAATTAAGAGATGGTTTTTTGGAAAAGATACAAAATTGGCAAACCAGTAGCGAAAATAAGAGAAAAAAAGACAAATAAAATTATAAATGATGGAGGAGACGTGACAGCTGATACAACAGAAATAGAAAGGATCTTAAAAGACTACTGTGAACAATTATACAGTAACAAATTGGATAACCTAGAAGAAATGGCTGAATGTCTAGAAACCTACAACTTACCAAGAATGAATCATGAACAAATAAAAAATCTGAACATATATGTAACCAGTATAGAGATTGAATCAGTAATCAAAAACTTCCCAACAAAGAAAAGCCCAAGATCAGATAGCTTCACTGGTGAATTCTACTAGATACTTAAAGAAGAATTAATACCAATCCTTCTCAAGCTCTTCTAAAAATTGAAGAGAAGGGAACACTTCTGAAC
Source organism: Hylobates moloch (assembly GCF_009828535.3). Classification (NCBI taxonomy): domain Eukaryota; kingdom Metazoa; phylum Chordata; class Mammalia; order Primates; family Hylobatidae; genus Hylobates; species Hylobates moloch. The sequence goes on along the minus strand of NW_026652278.1, from coordinate 62,318,647 downwards.
ACAATAACAAATGACCTAGGGATGACAAACTTTGGAAGGCAGCTATGCTAACCATTATACCACCAATGCAGGATGCCAAACTTAGTAAGTTTTACTTTATGCTAGAAAAACTTAGAAAAAAAGTATTGATAAAGAAGATGGAAGCCAATCATGGATAAAACAATTATAACACAATCTGTATTTTCATCTGTAAAATGAATAAACAACATATCCCAATCTACATAATAAGATTATTTGGTAACTAAAAGAAGAATGAATGTAAAAAAAACACACACACATATATAAATACAAACACATATACATAGTATATACATGTATATTTTAAATAATACATTAATGAAATATTACTTATATCTTCGTAATTATTAATGATAACTAACATTTCTTTGGCCTGTACTAGATAATTTACTTATTGTCATGTAATCATTACAACAATTCTCTAAGTAGCTAGTTAAAATGCTAACTTTAGAGGTAAAAGAATTAACAACCACTTTGTAGTTGAATTAATGATGGCACCAAGGCAGCCTGACTCTACAGCTTCTGCTCTTTACCTGTCTTCCTTAGTATCCAGTTAATTCATTCATTTGATAAATATTTATTGAGCTTCTGTTATGCACCTGCCATTGTAAAAGGTGCGGAGGATAGATTAATGAACTAAAGAGACATGCTTCTTGTTCTTGGGAAGCCAACAGCCTACTGGTAACATAGACATAAATAATAGTCCTCTAAATTAATATAATTACAAATGGAGTAGAAAGGAAAGAAATATACACGGTGCTAAAAAAAGAGAAACAATTTGAATTTAAAGGGAAAGAGGTGATGTAGAAAACCTCTCTATGTTAGAGGCCAAAAGGATAAGGTAGATGTTAACTAGGAGAAGTAGGAAGTGAAGATGAAAAAACACATTCCAGAAAGATAACAGTTTATACAGACATCCTCCTGGGGAAAAGAGCTCAGTGCCCGTGAATTCTAGAAAGAACTGAGTGGCTTCAGTTCAGAGATTGAGGGGGCATATAGTGTTAGATGAGACTGGGTGGCAGGTAGGCAAGGTAGGGGTCATGCTGGGCCATACAGCTCATATGAACATTTTGGGATATTAAACTGAGTGCAGTGGCTGTAGGATTGGAGGAAGAATGAAAGGGGGACCTCTGCAAAAGCTGTGTAGTGGGTCTGCATAATGAAAAAGTAGGATTAATGACTTCTATGGTTGTCCATTTGAGCTAAAAAATTCATAAGTGTTTTATTCTAATCTTCAAGCATCCAAGCGTTTTTCCTTTTCTCACAATATATTGATTTAATCTTTGTAGTGCTAGTAACTCAAAGGCAAAGCTCTTATTGGATTTGTAATTCAATGAGAAATACAGCCCTCACATAGGTGTCTGACTTAATGACTCCTGCTGAGGTTGAATTGTGAGATGTTATTCATCTCCTCTCTGAAATATGAATTCTAATTTAGCGGAATTTGTTGTCCTTAGGGAGTTGGTAATATCACCTTTGGTATGACTTAAAAAAAAAGCCCATTAACGATATATTTTAAGATGAAAAGCAATAGAATGCAGGTTATTCATATATTTATTTTCAGCTTGATAGTTGAAATTACATGCTAACATTTTACTCTTAACATAAAAGTATAAAACATTCCTAAATTAACTTATAATACCTATAGGTTTGTTTAAAGTTTAAATAAAATATTGAAATGTCTTTATATTTTAAAATACTTATACATTGGATGTAGTTTGTAAAACAAAGTTTTTTTAATTGAGAATTCTGTTTAAGTTTGGCTGCTGTTTAACAAATGATTATATTTTATAAGAAATTACCTTTCTCCCTTAAAGGTGGTTGACAAAATAAAATGGCTGGCAAATATCATCTACTTTTTGTTCCTTGAATACTTTTACATTGCATTTTCCTTCTTATCTCTGATAAGAAACTCTAAAATCCATAATTTTTAAATAGTGTACCTATGAAAAAAAGGAACATTTTGAAAGTGAGAAAATATTCCATACTTAATGTCATAAAATACAAAGCAACTTCATTTTGAGTAACAGCTTAATTAGTTCAATAAAGAATATTGTGTTTTGCTAGCAAATTAAGGTAAAACATACTTTACTCCACCACCTCTTGAAGTCAGGAGTAAAATAAAATATAGAAATCTACTCTAAATTCATACTAATAATTCTGGTGTTTTGAATTTGACGAAGTGGAGGCTAGAAAGATCGCTGCGGTCAGAGAACTTTGAATTTAAATTCTAACTCTGATATCTCCTCTATGCCCTGGGGCAAATTTCACAACCTTTCTGAATTTCCAGTTTCTTATCTGAAAAAAGGAATAATATAATTACCTGGTCAGATTGTTTTGATGATGACATGAGATAAAGTATATAAAATTATAATTTTCAATCCTGGCTGCACATTATTATCACGTGAGAGGCTTAAAAATTTCTCAAGTGAAGGCCCCACCTTTGACCAATTAAATCTGAATCTCTGGAGGATACACTCATGAATCAAAATGTTTTGTAAAAAGATTCCTGGCCAGGCACAGTGGCTCACGCCTGTAATCCCAGCACTTTGGGAGGTCAAAGTGGGTGGATCACCTGAGATCTGGAGTTCGAGACCAACCTTGCCAACATGGTGAAACCCTGTCTCTACTAAAAACGCAAAAATTAGCCAGGTGTGGTGGTGGGCACCTGTAATCCCAGCTACTCGGGAGGCTGAGGCAGGAGAATCACTTGAACCTGGGAGGCAGAAGTTGCAGTGAGCTGATATCACACCACTACACTCCATCCTGGGCAGCAGAGCAAGACTCTGTCTCAAAAGAAAAAAAATAGGATTCCTGGGTGATTTTAGTATGTAGCGTGAATTAAAAATTGGTAATATAAAAGCATCAGCACAGTGCCTCACCTATGGTAGGCATGTAATAAATGTTAGTTTCATTCTCTTCCTCATATAAGTTAGTTCTCTTCAATTTATATAAAACTTAGATTCCTTCTGGAAAGACAGCTATAAGCTATATAGAAGGTTTACTGAAAGATAGGAAAAAGTATAATCATTCTCTTTGGCAAAGTATAACAAGTAGAAGCTATTTTGTGGGTAATTATAAATAGTCCCTTTCTTTATAGTTAGATGTTGAAATTTAATTTAGCTTATCATATATCAACAGAGATTTAATTAAAAATGTGTAATTATAATACTGGGAGGCATTGATAAATATGGCCATTTATTATTCATTTGAAAATGCTTAAGTTTTATGATAAGCTTTAGAATTCTTTGTCATTTCTTAAGTCACCATCTTTATATTCATTTTATCTAATTGCATTATGAAATAAATCCACATTTATAGATTACTAATTATGACACTAAACATAATGTATGCTTTTCCCAATTTATTGATTTCTATCAATGGTGTTATCTTTCTCCCAGTGTAACAGGCACATAATTTTCAGGTCAACTTTGATTCATCTTCTCATATTTCTTAAATACAAAAAGTACCTGATTTGGCAGTTTCTTCTTATTCTGTATGTAGTTCAATATTTTTCAAACTTGATGATATGAAGACCTGATCTTTCAGTGAGGTGTGACTGGGAGCCGTTAGACAAGAGAGGTAGATGATGAGGCTGAAGGGAAGTCCCAAGTTCACTCCCTGCCTCCACTTCAAACAGCAACTCTACTCTCTTAGTCATATGTTAGAGTTTGGTGTACAATTTCATTTTTCAAAAGGTTCCTCTGCTTAAAAGAAAGCTTGACAAACACTGATTTAGATTATAAACTCTTACAATATGGAGCTAAATTAAAGACTACATCAAGGAAAACAACAATTGTCAACTAGTGGCTTCAGACTTTCTCTTGGGGAGGGCAGAATAGGGGGAAACTGGAGAAGAAAGGAACAACAGAAAGGGGATGACATGCTGTGTCATCCCCTGGGGGAATGGCTGGAATGGCCTATAAGAACAAGAGTTTTTAATGGATAATCTTAAGTTTGCATTCTGTCATGTCTATTTCCTTCCTCAAAACTTCAAACACCAAGTTTTATTTTCTGTGAGTCATGGAAAAGAGCTGACTTGTACATATGGATGCTGCTCTGCAGAATGCTGTGATACTCCGTAAACTGAACTGCTTTGATAGAAGCCACAGCTTAGCTCCCTGAGCATTATATAAGTCATGGAAAGGGAATTTGAAGGACTTATTTTCCAGGGTGAAAAGGGACACACAATATTACTGATTATTCTGAGGTCATATGAGGAAGATGAAGCTTGTTTTGTTCCTGATTATCTGACTTGATGTCTTGTTTTTTTGTTTATAAACCTAATTAAAGTGATTGGGCACTTTTCCATTTTTCCATATGATACTTGGTGTCATGTTATTGTTAACTCTTTCTCTTGCTTTTTGAAGTGATAAAGGAATAAAATACATTACCTTATTTTTTTTTTATTCGCTGTGAGTTTGCACAGTGCTGGAAAATTTGATGGCATACTTCTCTTGTGGTTCTACATACAAATGAAAATTAAACAAAAAGGCATATTGACATTTAAGGATTCTCTTTAATGTTCTGTATTCCTGATTGAATTATTTTGAGGGAGATAGCCAAAGAAAGGCCTTTCTTCTCACCTTATAAGAAAAACAAGCACTGTTGGAAACATGGTCTTGAAAAAAAATTTTTTAAGTAATTTTTAGTTTTAGGAGGAAATGAAGAAAAAGTATTTGTGTGAAGATAGACGTGGGAATTAGCCATGTGTGCATCATGGGAAAAAATTCGATTATCTATTGAAGAAGAGTTTTTTTGAAGATGTGTGCAGAGCTGGAACTCGGGGTGGGACATACCTCTTACTATCCATTTATGAACTTAAAAAAAAGGCTAGCCGTGTAGATTGAGAATGAAGTCTTCCAAGTAAATCTTTCAAAAAATTCTTCCCCTCATACCAAATCTCAAAATAAGGCTGATAAATCTGTTAAACATGATGTGTTGTTGGCCTCCTTACATCTCCCCATGATGAGTGCATACAGATAATGGAATCTGTCCATGTCTTATTACCCTATTTATCACTGACTTTGGGCTAGTAAACTCTCACAAGTTTTGTATTATACAGCATCATTGAAAAGAGAATGTTCTTACAGCTTTTGAAGACTTCCAATGATCTCAACTCTGATATTGTTGTGATTCTTTTTGACTATATTTTCTGGTTTAGAACCTTAAATTTGAAATGGCATTATAATTGGATTCATTCTCCATTGGAGAATCTCCAAGAATGTTACTAACGTGATCTTTGTGGAATGAAGGGCATTTACATTAAAGTGGAGATGAATATTTTGTTCCTCAAACAAATAAACTACTTGGTATGTAAGCAAATGGCCAAAATAGTCATATTCTGATTAAAATTAGTGTTTCTGTACATGCTGATTCATTCATATTTATTTATTTTCTACATACAGAACATGTCTTAAGTATATTCAAGGTAATTCATTTCAGACAAATTAAAAGTAGATATTGAAGTACCTTATATGTGATGTTTGCAAATCAAAATTCCATGGAATTTCCAAATACACATTTAAGCATTAATAAGTTTAGCTTATTAAAGAGAGATTGCTTGATATTCCAAGTTTAATAATTAAAAATAATTTTTATCCTGAGATTAAGTAACATTAAACACTGGAGATAAATTATTCATATGCATAATTGACCTTAAGTAAATTGATCTTTTATAACCTTTCTATACTCAGTGGTTTGGGTAAGCTCTTTTAGATAATTTGATTTAGGGAAGTGATTTTCAATAAATGTGCATTGAAATCTTCTGATTTGTAAAATTTGTGAATAGTGTGAATTATTTATTAAAATTCTAAATAAGAATGCCTCATTATTTGTTGTTTTATAATTCTCAAACTCGAAAAACATTATCAAAATGCCAGGGTATGTTGATTGATAGTATATTACACTCAAATTGGACTAAGAGAGTTTGATTGGGGCAGGAGCTGCATTCTTTGAATATTGGCTATGGACCAGGCACTGAGCTATGCATTTTATATACTTTTATTTATTTGGTGTTCTCAGAGAACTTCTGGACTCTAGCATTTACTCTGTGATGTTGGACAAGCTACTTACTATGTTCACATGCAAATCAGGAGATCAACTCTTAGTTTAGAAGTTTCATATTACCACCTTTCTTTTGACTTTCTTTTTGTTTTTTGAGAAGGAGTCTCGCTCTGTTGCCCAGGCTGTAGTGCAGTGGCACAATCGGCTCACTGCAAGCTCTGCCTCCCCGGGTTCACGCCATTTTCCTGCCTCAGCCTCCCGAGTAGCTGGGACTATAGGTGCCCGCCAACACGCCTGGCTAATTTTTTGTATTTTTAGTAGAGACGGGGCTTCACCATGTTAGCCAGGATGGTCTCAATCTCCTGACCTCATGACCCACCCGCCTTGGCCTCCCAAAGTGCTGGGATTACAGGCCTGAGCCACTGCACCCGGCCTCTTTTGACTTTCTGCTCAAACTGTCCCCTTATAGTTGAAGAAGACAAGAATTGCATTTTCCAAGCCATGATTGTTCCTAGTACCTAGTAGTAGTAGTAGATGAAAATGTTCACAAGCTATATTAATGTGTAAAAGCATTGTGACTGCCTGAGAGTAAACTGGGAATATTGGATAAATTTTGTGTTGGGCGTTTACTTTGAAAAACATATTTTATGTCAGGCCTCTGCTTTTCTTGGCTTTCACATTACCTGAGTATTGTTAACAATGGTCACAGTGGAGGGCTGAATTAGGATGTTGAATTTAGCCATAAGACAATTTATACTTTGAAGATTAGATTTAAGCTTTATTTTTCATTATTTAATACACTGACGATAGGAGGAGCCAAAATGGGAAATATGAGAAATTTAGCTTAAATGTATAAACTCTCACAAACCCAGTTCTTACAGCTATGATGGAAGTCCTATTGTGAATTTACCCCATTTCTTGGCAGTAATGCTTACTGCAAGCTTTATTACAAATTACCTATAAATTGCTATGTGTTTGGATCACTTTCATCTTTATGTAGATTTCACCTTGGGTCACATTTGCTCTCACATGTAAGAAGAGGGCAGTGCACTGGATGAGGAAATTTTGATGTGATATGTTTGTCAGTAAATGCATCTTATCTGAATATTTTCATTTCTGTATCCTTATTGGGTGTTAAATATATTTTTCTGAAGAAGAAATTACAGTAAGGACAAGCCTGCATTTTCAGGCAAGCTAGGATTTAAATTGGAAGAATCAAAGTCATTCCATCATAACCCTATGATCTGGTAAAGAGAAACCCATACTTCCATCTGTTCTAATTTATGTGAGGTATCTAGATGATCACATTACTTCCCTCTACGAGACACTAGTGACAGAGAGTCAGCCTTTTCCTGCTGCACTGGCTTGGGCACACATGGAGAAGTATATTAGTTCATTCAGGAGGACCTCAAGGAGGTTGCTGGCTATTCAGGAAATAGATTTCCTCTTCCTAAGGCTGGATTTGTTTTTAGGAGGATGGCTGTATGCAATGAGAATGGCAGTTTATTTGTTCTGGGAACAATGTATTTTTGGGTTTTTGTGTGTATATATGTCCTAAATCCAATTTTTCCCCATTGGGAACTTCTTTATTTTTCTAGTTCATATATAGCTTTTATAAGCAAGTGATAATTAATGGAACAGACATTTTAGTTGTTGAATCCTTTCCAGTTTTCTTCCCATCATAAGGGCCAGATGCTGTTAGGTCCTAATAACTTCCTGGTGATAACCATGTGGCCCACCCATCCCACTAATTTCTGCTTTTATTCTGAAGTTATTGAAGAAACAAGAGTAATTCTTGTATATATTTTTGATGTTTACCGAATAAGATACTAGGCTTTGAAGAAATGCAGATAATGTCTAAATGTTCAATCCATAAGCTTCAATATTAGCAAACTGCTATGAAAGTAATGTTCACACATTTTTTTCACATTTTTGTAATTTTGAGTTCAACGTTGAACCAAAATTTCCTGGGACTAGAAAAAAGCCCAATTATGAGAAAAGAAGAGCAAAACAACAGAAGAAAAATACAATTGTAGTGTAAAATGTACTATTTTGATTTGGAAGTTTACACGTATACTGAAGACCGGGACACAATCAGAATATTGCAATACAAAAATATCTTGCTTTTCTCATTTATCTCAGTTTATTCTTAAAGGTGTTCATCAATTACTGTTAGATCTAGCAGGCTATTTGAAGAGCTATTACTGTATTTTGACCTTGGAAGAAAAGAATACATTTTGTGCTTTAGTGAAATGTTTGTTTTATGTGGTTGATAAACACTTATAGAGTATTTATTCAGTACCAGTTACTGTTTTAGAAACTTTATACATCATTTAATTCTCATAACCATTCTATGAGATAGGTGTTATTATTATCCCAGGCTTTTAGATGAGAAAATGGATACAAAGGTTAAATAACTTGTACAAGTTCACCAAGTAGTCTGGTCCAAAACCTAAAACTTCAGGCTATTTTGCCTCTCAGTGCTGCATTCATTCTAATCTACTTAAGTTGTATTCATTTTAAAGACTACAAATTGCAATTTGAACAGGGTCAATTTATGATTTTTTTAAACTTAGCAAGGAGAAATATTTAAATGTAGAAAGAGATGGATGTATAGTCATGTGTTGCTTAACAGTGGGGATGTTTTGAGAAATGTGTCCTTTGGCAATTTTGTCATTGTGTGAACATTGTAGAGTGGACTTACACAAACCTGCATGGTATAGCCTACTACTACACACCTAGGCTATATGGTACAGCCTATTGGGCCTAGGCTACAAACCTGTACAGCATGTTACTGTACTAGATACTGTAGGCAATGGTAACATAATGTTAACTGTTTATATGTCTAGATATAGGCCCGGTAAAAATGTTATTATAATCTATGGAACCAGAGTTGTATATGTAGTCCATTGTTGACTAAAACACTGTTATGCCATGCATGACTGTATATAAATTATAGTACATGATGTTTCCAGAAATTTCTAGATGTTTTTTCTTTAATATTTTGGGAAATGACCCAGATTGCCTAAGTTGATAAGAGTTCAGGTAAGTCTAATCTATGCAAGCATCTCTCTTAAATCCCACCAATCCTGTACTTACCTTTATACAGAATGAACATTATTTGCCCATAATTAAGAGTCCCAAATGATTACTAACTGGCTTTCTTTTTTGAACAATTTCATTTATTCTCTGAGATGGGTTTATGTGAGTGCTATAATATGTGTGGCTGTAATATGCATGAACAGTGTTGTGTATATATTTTTGTAAAAATGTTCGTCTAGATTCCTGAAGCAAAGAGAATATGAGTATGCTCATATTTGAATCTCTTTGCTACTCTCCCAGAGGCAGAGGTATATAGATAGACACTTAAAATATTCTCAATTAGTTTGGAAAATTAGCACTTAGACAATTTCTATGTACCTATAGGTTATCAAACTATGGATATGTTCTTAAAAATGTTGCAATTCACAGAGAGCTAGGCACTTAATACAGAGAAGAATAATGAAAGGTTTGCTTTTCCTAAGTCTTGTTCTTCATTTAATGCTTTTGAACCAAGTCATTTCAACATTACTTTAATGCAAATTTCAAGAAAGTATCTGATGAGTGTGTGTGTGTGGAGTGGTGCTGGGGTAGAGGTGTTGGTTGGAAGGTGCAGTACATGGATCCATAGATGATGATTCAGTACAATACCCAGTAATTCATACTTGGGACACCTGACAACAATTGAAATATATTAGGCCAAGGAAGAAACTTTTTTTCCTAGAAAACCGTCTCTGAAGTGGCATTTTTCCTAACATTCAAGGTAGAATAAATCTTCAATATGGTAATAACCAAGAACTGCAAATAAATATTAGAGATATTTGCTGACTAAACATTTAGCTTTTTGCACATGTGGTAACTTTTTTCCTATTATTATTAGCTTAGGATAATAGTGAAAAATATTTCAAATATATATTTATGATAGATATCATATGAAAAAATATCAGGCCAGGCGCAGTGGGTCATGCCTGTAATCCCAGCACTTTGGGAGGCCAAGGCAGGTGGATCACGAGGTCAGGAGTTCTAGAACAGCCTGGCCAATATGGTGAAACCCCATCTCTACTAAAAATACAAAAATTAGCCGGGCATGGTGGCGTGCACCTGTAGTCCCAGCTACTCAGGAGGCTGAGGCAGAAGAGTCACTTGAACCCAGGAGACGAAGGTTGCAGTGAGCTGAGATTGCGCCACTGCTCTCCAGCCTGGGTGACAAACTGAGACTCCGTCTCAAAAAAAAAAAAAAAAAAAAAAAAAAAAAAAAAAAAAAAAAAAAAAAAAAAACTAAAAAAACTTAAAAAATAATAATGTCAGCTTAGTTCCTTTATTACCAAGATTTTCCCACCTACTACCCCATCAAGCAACTCTTTTGGGTTAACTGATTCAGGAATTGGGAAAAAGTCTGCCAGTGCCATTTTTCTTACAGCATGTACTCATTTCATATTTCTGTGTTACACTTTGGCAATTATCAGAATATTTTAAACTTTATTAGTGTTATATGTATTAAGGTGTTCTGTGACCAGTGATCTCCGATGTTATTATTATAATTATTTTGGGGCACCATGAAGCATGCCCATGGGGGACAGTAAACTGAATCAATAAATGTTGTATGCGTTCTGACTGCTCCACAGAACAGCCATTCCTCCAGCTTTCTCCTTCTCCTTGGGCCTCCTTATTCCCTGTGAAACAACAATATTGAAATTAGGCCAATTAATAACCCTACAGTGGCCTCTAAGTGTTCAGTGAAAGGAAGAGTCGCATGTCTCTTTAAATCAAAAGCTAGAAATGCTTAAGCTTAGTGAGGAAGGCATGTTGAAAGCTTACGCAGGCCAAAAGCTAGGCCTCTTGTACCAAAAATCTAGCTAATTTGTGAATGCAAAGGAAAAGTTCTTGAAAGAAATTAAAAGTGCTATTCCAGTGAACATGCAAATGATTAAAAAACAAAACAGCTTTATTGCTTATGTAAGGTTTTAGTGGTCTGGATAGAAGATCAAACCAGCCACAAAGCCTAATCCAGAGCAAGAACCTAACCCTCTTCAATTTTGTGAAGACTGAGAGAGATAAGGAAGCTGCTCAAGAAAAGTCTGAAGCCGGCAGTGTTTGTTTCATGTAAGGAAATAAGTCATCTCTATAACATAAAAGTGTAGGGGAAACCAGCAAGTACTGATGTAAAAGCTGTAGTAAGTTATTTAGAAGATGTAGATAAGATCATTGATGAAGGTGGCTACACTAAACTACAGATTTTCAATGTAGATAAAACAGTCTTCTGTTGGAAGAAGATGTCATCTAGGACTTTCATAACTAGAGAGGAGAAGTCGATGTCTATCCTAAAAGCTCCAAAGGACAGGCTAACTCTTTTGTTAGATGCTAATGTAGCTGGTGACTTTAACTTGAAACCAATGCTCATTAACTCTTCTGAAAATTCTGAGGCCCTTGAATTATGCTAAACCCACACTGTCCTCTATAAATGAAACAACAAAGCCTAGATGGCAGCACGTCTGTTTACTGCATAGTGTACTAAATATTTTAAACCCAATGTTGAAACCTGCTCAGAACAAAAGATTCCTTTCAAAATATTGCTCATTGACAATGCACCTGGTCACCCAAGAGCTCTGATGGAGATGCACAAAGAAATAAATGGAGTTTTCATGCTTTCTAACACATCATCCATTCTATAGCCCATGGGTCAAGGAATAATTCCAACGTTCAAGTCTTATTTTTTAAGAAATACATTTTGTAAGGTGATACTCGCCATAGATGGTGATTCCTCTGTTAGATCTGGGCAAAGTAAATTGAAAATCTTTTGGAAATAATTCACCATTTTCGATGCCACTAAGAACATTTGTGATTCATGGAAGGAGGTCAAAATATCAACATTATCAGGAGTTTGGAAGAAGTTGATTCCAACCCTCATGAGTAACTTTGAGGGTTTCAAGACTTCAGTGGAGGAAGATACCGCAAATTAAAGCAGGGGAGGAATAGCAAGATAACTGAGTTAGAAATGGAGCCTGAAGATGGGACCAAATTGCTGCATTTTCATGACGTAGTTATCATGGATTAGAAGTGGCTTCTATGGATGAGAAAGAAAGTGGTTTCTTGTGATGAACTCTATTCCCAGTGAAGATGCTGTGAACATAGTTAAATGACAACAAAGGATTTAGAATATTCCATAAACTTAGTTGACAAAACAGTGGCAGGGTTTGAGAGGATTGACTCCAATTTTGAAAGAAGTGCTACTGTGAGTAAAACACTGTCAAACAGCCTCACATACTACAGATAATTTTTTTTTTCTTTTTTTTTAGACAGAGCCTTGCTCTATCACCCAGGCTGGAGTGTAGTGAGTGGTATGATTTCAGCTCACTACAACCTCCACCTTCCGGGTTCAAGCAATTCTTCTGTCTCAGCCTCTTGAGTAGCTGGGATTACAGTTGCCTGCCACCACGCTTGGCTTAGATGGGGTTTTGCCATGTTGGCTAGGCTGGTTTCGAACTCCTGACCTCAGGTGATCCACCTGCCTTTGCCTTTGACTCAAAGTGCTGGGATTACAGGCATGAGCCACCGCGCCTGGCCCAGATAAATCTTTTGTGAAGGGAAGAGTCAATCGATGCAGCAAACTCCATTGTTGTTTTATTTTCAAAAATTGCCACAGCCACCCCTAACCTTCAGCAACCACCATCCTGGCCAGTCAGCAGCCACTAACATCAAGGCAAGAACCGCCACTATCAAAAAGATTTCAACTCACTAAAGGCTCAGATGATTGTTAGCATTTTTTAGAGCGAGATACATATATATTTGAGACGGAGTCTTGCTCTGTCTCCAGGCTGGAGTGCAGTGGCACGATCTCAGCTTACTGCAACCTCTGCCTCCCGGGTTCAAGCAATTCCCCTGCCTCAGCCTCCCAAGTAACTGGGATTACAGGCACATGCCACCACGCCTGGCTAATTTTTTGTATCTTACTAGAGGCAGGGTTTCACCATGTTGGCCAAGATGGTCTTGATCTCCTGACCTTGTGATCCACCCGCCTCAGCCTCCCAAAGTGCTAGGATTACAGGTGTGAGCCACCATGCCCGGCCTTTAGCAATATTTTTAAATTAAGGTATGTACATATTTTTTAGCATAATGCTCTGTACACTTAATAGGCTACAGTACTATAGAGTAAATGTAATTTTTACATGCACTGGGAAACCAAAAAAATCCATGTGACTTGCTTTATTGTGATATTTGCTTTATTGTGGTGGTCTGATACGAAACGTGCAGTATCTCTGAGGAATGCCTGTATTTTTTAACCCAGCAGGTTCACTCATTGTAATAGGAAAAAACAAAAGTTGATATATACACACATGTATTTTTCACGTAAGTATGTACTAATACTCATTAAAAATTTTTTTTTTGGAAGGAAACCCAGGGAGACAGAACTGTGGAGGAGAAGAGAATATACCTTTTACTAATCTTGACTATGTTCTACTTTCTAAAAAAGTCAATAAGCAGTTATCTGAGCAAAGGGATTATGGATATAGTTTTTGTTCTCCAATAATATCTCTTTTTTTTCCTCTCACCTGCCCCCGACTACGTCCTAATAAATGTTATTTTTCTCTTGGTATAGAAAACACTTTGTTTTCATTTTCATAAAGAAAATTTTGTTGAAAAAGATTAATCTTCCATTTCCAGAAAATGAGTTTGTTTTTATAAATCAAGCATATGGAAAAATTGCATCAAGCTCTTGCTGTAGGTAATGCACTGAATTACCAGCCTCTTATCATTTTGGTATATTTTATACCAGAAAATTCACAACTATGCAGCTGTTTATTAAACTGTAAACTGGCTTGGGGCCTGGGTTTTATATGCCTCTAAAATCTATAAATAAGAAAAAAAAACCCTAGATGTATTTTAGAATATATAAAATGCTTTCCAGTTAATTTGGTGTTTTATATAAATTTTATCTGTATTTATAGTCATGACCTTATATATCCCATAAAAACAGGGAAGAAAATCAAGACTAAGGCAGCTGCATTTATATTTTTGGTGAATGTTCCATAGAAAGAAAATAGCTGCTTTTGCCCTGAGTCTTAGACGCCAAGTTGATATCAGTAATTTAGGGCCATTATCAGACAAAAATGGCCCTCACTATGGCTACTCTGTTGAACCCAGCATGTCTTCTCAGTTCTACATTTTCAGAGGCTGAACTCTATTCCAAGGGGGTAATTTTGACTTGGTCATTGTCACATAATGCGGGTATTACCGTACATGACCACACTTCCCGGGGATAATGGCACAGCTGGGCTGCCAATTGGGCTTAGAAGAATGACGTCAGGTTTATTTTGCTGCCAGCAATCCTAGGAGGACAAAACTTGCTTTGGTTGGAAAGATAGAACAGTAATAGATATTTTGTTGTTATATAGCACTTGCTTGTAAAAAAAAAAAATCTTAGAATGCCTTTGCAAGCATTAATTGGCATTCCTCTTAGGTTGATAAGTGTTATTACATGGTGTACATTTAAAGATTTTTTTATGGTAATATATAGAGCTGGATAATTAGACTATGGTTAAATGACAGAGCTAACTACAAAAACAAGTAGTTTAGATTCCTTTTTCTGGCTCTGATCACCAAATATTATCTTTGAGATGGCAAGGGAGCATGCCTCTACATTGAGGTGATGTCCTATTTTAAACTCCTTCAAAGCAGAAACTGTTTTTCTTAATTTCTTAGCTCTTGATTCTCCTCTCAAGCATGGGATCGTTTTAATAGCATTTCTATGTACATTCCTCATTCTCTTTATGTCTTTCTTGGCATATGATCAACACCTTACCCATTAAATAGGCCTAAAGATGCAATGTAATGTAGCAATGCTGTCTTGTAAGAAAGCACTGTTCATGCAGGGCTACTGCGGTGGCCCTTTGAAGGCCCTCTCTCACCAGGAAAAGGAATAACAAAAGAACTGGTATTTCCCCCTTCACATGGCACATAAAACCAAATAGGACTTGACTTGTCCTTAGAATATTAGTATTTATAGTACCAAAAAGGACTTTGTTTTACCATTTTCACTAATATCACAGTCTTTGTTATTGGGCCATATCGAAGTTTAAAAATAAACGTGTTTGCTTTTCATACATTTTAGCTGTCTTTTAAATTATACTTGTTTTTCTTCCAACTTATAGGGCATCTCTCTTTGTATATATAATTAGTAGATCTGCGTTCAGAAGTCTTTTTATTTTTAAAAATATTATTTTAAATTTTAGTCATGTATATATATCTGGGATGTATGCAAATAATTTATAAACCAGTTCTATGTAATTATTAATATAAATCGAATGCTTCTTCTGTGTTAGAGCTGGACTATTAATGCAGCCCATTTTGCTATCCTAATACAAAATAATCATAAATAGTGGCAATTTAAACTCTCAGATGGATTTAAATCTTTAAATATGTTATTACCCATAACACTTGAAAAGAGAATTTTATAAAATTGACCTACAAATAAAACCATCTTATAAAGAAGTGATGACTTACCAATTTTAAGATATTTTCTTTTTATGGCTATTTCAATAGCAATTTGAAGGAATAAATGTAGATATGTGTTGTCTGTATATATTAGGCTAGAAATAAGGGATGTTTTCAAAGGTAAGAAATAAAACATCCCATCAATCCTACTGCATTTCTTTAGTAAGAGATTTTCCTAATATATTTTCACTTGGAGACTTCTAAAAAATTGCTTAAAGAATTAAAGCACTCTATAGACAGATCAAAGTTGCAAGTGTCTAATGTAGACTTAGAAATCCCGTAATGTTCATTAGGAAACATTAATACTTCTCAGAGATTTCCCTTTGAGTTAATGGAAGCTTTCTATTGGGACAAAAGTTTAAGCATTATATTTTTTTCTGATCTTTTAAATTCTGTACCATAATGATACACTGTTTTATAAACACAGTGATTATAGCATTTTTTATAGCCTTATTTCAATATTCACTAAACTATGGATTTATATTTGGCTTTTAAAGCTATTACATTTTTTAGGTTGGGTGCAGTGACTCACACCTGTAATTCCAGCACTTTGGGAGGCTGAGGCGGGCAGATCACCTGAGGCCAGGATTTCGAGACCAGCCTGGTCAACAGGGTGAAACCCTGTCTCTACTAAAAATACAAAAATTAGCCGGGCGTGGTGGTGGGCGCCTGTAATCCCAGCTACTCAGGAGGCTGAGGCAGGAAAATTGCTTGAATCCAGGAAGGGGAGAGGCTGCAGTAACTCCATCTTAAAAGTGAAACCCCGTCTCTGCTAAAAAAAAAAAAAAAAAAAAAAAAAAAAAAAATGGCCGGGTATGGTGGCTCATGCCTATAATGCCAGCACTTTGGGAGGCCGAGGCGAGCGGATCACGAGGTCAGGAAAGCGAGACCATCCTGGCTAACATGGTGAAACTCCGTCTGTACTAAAAATAACAACAACAACAACAACAACAAAATTAGCCGGACGTGGTGGCACGTGCCTGTAGTCCTAGCTATTCTGGAGGCTGAAGCAGGAGAAGTGCTTGAACCTGGGAGGCGGAGGTTGCAGTGAGGCGAGATCGCGCCACTGCACTCCAGCCTGGGCGACAGAGCGAGACTCCGTCACAATAAATAAATAAAATCAATTAAATGTTTTAATCTGAATTTGAAATATTGTAAAAAAGTATAATGTCAAATTTAAAAATCACATATGTATCTTTTATTTTCATACTGTAGCTTTATTGTACCTGCAAATCTGTAAGAGTATGATTTTATTTCACATTTATATTAAACAGATTTATGTCTGCTAAATATATAAGAGCTTTCTAAGATCCGTGCTCATTTCTGTTTTCCAAGGAAAATAATTTTAAAGTGCCCTGTCCACTCTCCCTACCCCTATAGATGGATGACTTAGGAAATTTAATTTCTGTAAAATTTCTAGGATATCCCTCAGAGGAAAATGCATGGATACTGGTGGACACCAAGATATACATACAAAACAATAACAATAAGGCAACTTTTTTTTTTTTTTTTTTCAAAAACCCAGAAAGTTGGGTTGGGTGCTCATTCATGGGCAAATCATCTGAGAAGCCAGCAGCTGCCATTTGAACCCTCTGGTTGAAAGGAATAATTTTTAGAAGAGGAGTGCTGTACAACAAGACAATGTCTACTTTAAATAGCTTTATTTTAATGGGCATGTATGTGAGTTGTGTCAGGGACAGCGCTGGGCACTTAGTAGCCATTGTTTCAGAAGAGAGAAAATAAACAAATGCTAAAACTGATTAAGGAATATTTGTTATGGCAGTTTAGATAAGTTAGATGCTCAGGCAGCAGTTTCAATTCTGTTTCAGAGGACAGGGATCTACTTATTTAGTTTGCTACAAATTATGATCTACTGAAGAGTATGATTTAATAAATGAGAAATGTTATTTTTGTTAAATCCTGGGAAAGTTTGTTTCTGATATCCACTTACGTTGTTCTTTGATGACTACCTGAAGGGGTCCACTGCTGGCTTCTTTGTTTATGGGACATGTGTACTGTGTCTCCTAGTTCTGAATCTTCATTAATTCAAGATTTCTCATGGATTTTAACAGTTTTACTTCCACTCCAGATTTCACACACAAATACACCCATACATATATAAATCTAATGTTTCTTCTTGGAGGTGCATCTGAAAGGGAAAAAATAAACAATCATGAATTTTGAAGTCTCTTCCTGTTATAATATGCAATATTTATTTTATAAGCAAATGTCTATGCCTGGAGGATGGCACATCCCAAGAAAGGACACAATTTTGTGCATAAGCTTGAACCTTAGGACCTTGTATTCTGGAGTTATATTTTATTATATATTTAAATAAATATATAAAATAAATATACTAAATTCTATTATCTGCAATCTAGTGATGCATGTCATGATAACTCATACAAGCCTTCCTTTTTAATAGACATATAATCACCACATTGGCAGGGCTAGGGTGGAAGATGGAATAATACTGTTTAAACTCTTTTTCTTAAAAGGATTTAATTAAACATATTTATTCCTCTGCAGGTGGCTTTACCAAGCCTACACAATTTCAGGACCGCTGTTAGTTCATGCTATTCAGTGGCTATGACAAAGGAACATTATGTGGAGAGAAAAGATGTATGTGTGTCTTCAAAATTGGTTGTGAGAATGAGACAATTTTGAGGTGGCTAGGGTCAAATGGGTTTTGTGCTATGTTTTGTTACAAAACTTAAACTTTTTCTGACTTGCATATATAAGAGCAGAATTTCTCAACCTTATCTTGTGCTTCTGATATGAAATTGAGAAACCTATAGGGAAACACTTTGTTAGATGACAAATCATGCTTCCAAGTGTAAAGGTTAATAGAGTTCTTAAGATTACTAAAATTAACAAAATTAAAACATGATAGACTCAATCTATTTGTGGAACTGTGTAAGAGCAATCCAAGATGTTTGATATTTTTTTAATACAGAAAATGCAACAAATCATTTTCTTATGACAAAAGCAATATATAAACTTTTATTACAATAGCTAACATACTTTCCCATCTATCTTTAGACTGTTGTGATAACCCTCACAGCAATCATCTCTGCCAAATGCCATTCACGCACTGTTACTGCTGTAGGCCTGTTGACCTGGGCATCTGTCTTTCTGAATGTTTCGGGACTGTCCTCCTGCCTCTCCTCATCCAACCCTTGATCTTCAGCTACAGCTACCCAGAGGAGCAAGTACGAAATGGTGGGAAGACTGTTTCTACTCTAATGTTAGAGTTTAGCTTGGAGTCACTTCTTTGCCTGGTCCTTTTTATATGCCCCCCACTCTCTCAACTAAAAATGAACTAATACTCGTCATCTTCCCTTCTTTCTTCTCTGAGTGAGAGATATCGTCCCTGTAATTTTGGTATTTACATCCAAATACTTAAGGCAATTTGGCTTTTACTCTTCCTTCCCCCTGCTAGGATGATTTCTTTCTATATTCTTACCCTGGCAAGATTTCTTGTGCTGGGTTCGTAGATTCAAGTTTCGTTTTTGAGGAAGTTCAGTATAGTTGGAGGAAGCTTATGTTACCTTCAAATTGAAAGACTTTTCCTAGAGTATTTTTCCTTGATTTTGTTTAATGTAGGAATACTAGTTGAAAATACGGCCAAAAGCTGGTGGGAGATAGAAAATGCAAACTTCTCTCTCTGTCTCTCTCTCTCTCTCTCCTGTCTTTCTCTTTTTCTAGTATTGTTGTAATTAGAATATTGCAATCATTCTTTTATTTTCTCTTGTGTACACTATTGTTAACCTGCTTCTCCTTTGGAAATTTACTTTCTAAGGAGAAATTAACTTTCTAAAAATTCTAATTACATAGAAATTTAATTAAAAATATAGTATAACTATTGTTTATTTCCTGAAAGCAGGAATAAATAAAGGTAGCAGCGAAACTCTCTGCTTTTCAGGAGTTGTAGCTTTGGAAGCACACACATAAATCATTATACCATATGAGAGAATATAATTATATAATAGTGGTATAAGGAAAATAGAAATTACCCTAAAAATAGAAAATATAAGGGATAATGGAATATGTAATGACTGATAAAAAACCAACCAAACAAGAAAGCCCAGACGAACAGATAACCAAATGAAAAAATACCCTCTCAAATCAGAACAGCAGTGTTGTTTAGCAGAAAAGTTAAAAGCTTAAAAGGAATATGATTGAAGGCTAAATGATTAAAAAATAAAGGAAAAGTTAAAATGACCTTGTTCTCCAAATCTTGTTTATGAATACTAGAATATTCTATAACCATTATGTGAACTTTAAAAGAGGCATTCATGATTCAAGAAGAAAGATAAACTGCTTTGCTTCTTAAGTGGTTCTTGAAACTTGTTATGCAAATATATAGTAAAGTAGAAACATATAATTGGGTCAAAAGAAATTTGAATGAGTTAATTTTTTTATTATTTATAAGGAAAATTGAGATATTTGTGAGATTGAGACTAGTGTGAGATTTAAATCAATGCTTTTGGTGTTGGTATGTGGAGAGCATATATGATCATCTTACCCTTCCAAAATATGTACATCCATTGGTTTTTTTGTTTTTGTTTTTTTGACACATGATCTCACTCTGTCATCTAGGCTGGAGTGCAGTGGTGCAGTCATAGTTCACTGTAACCTTGAATTCCTGGGCTCAAGTAATCCTCCTGCCTCAACCTCCTGAGTAGCTGGGACTACAGGCGTGTACCACCATACCCCTTTAATTATTTTATTTTATTTTAATTTTTTAGTAGAGATGAGGTCTCACTGTTTTGCCCAGGCTGGCCTTGAAACAATCCTTTCAACCTTGGTCTCCCAAGTACTGGGATTGCAGGCATGAGCCACTGTGACCCACCTGTATGTCCATTGTTGTTACTGCATATATCTGGTCAGGTCTGTTGTGACACAAAAGATTTACTCTCATTGTGAAGCGGGGATTATGCTCAGCTGAAAGACTATATTTTCGTTATGTCAGAGATACAAGGAAACACATGAAATTAGTACCACCATTCTTTTATTCCCTGCCATCTGTGTCAACCTTACAAAATACAAGCTCCAGGAGTCACCCATATTCATTAATGAACTTATCATTATACTATTTCATTCTCTGTATCTCTAGATGTTTCCTCCCTTTGTTTTTCATCTCCCAACCCTTCCCATAATTCTCCAGAACCATATCAACTTGAAAACAAACCAAAACACCTTAAGGAACATTCCCCCTCTATCTTTTTTCTATTAATTAAAAGATAGCTCTCTCCTGCCACCATATGCAATAGTGTCTGCTTATGTTCCCACCTTCTAGGAATCATGGGTCTCAGCGGTGGTAGTGGGCAGTCACTCACCTTGCCTTTTACTACTTTGTCTATAGAGTGACTCCTCTCTGTCATATAAAAATCTCTCTTTCTTTGGAGCTCATAACTTCTGGATATCCCATATCCTGAACAAACCACTCCTCAGCAGTTATTAGAGGTTAGAAGACTGTAGGATGATGACTCAGCCTTAGTTTAAAGTTGCTTTTAATTTGTCCTATAACCAAACTAGCAAACAAAGAGTGCAAGCTAGGATCCAAGCTAGATAAAACTGAGTGGATGCAGATATCTAGGATACAAGCTTAATAAAACTGAATGGATGCAGGTTTCCAGTCTCCTTGCTCTCTTGATGGGTGCTCAAAGTTCAGGGCCAATGTAACAAGCAGGAGTTGAGGAATCCACCAGCTCCAGTTTCCCAGAACTTTGCTTTTAATGAGAGTGTTTGTGAGAGTGGCCCCATAAAAACTCTAGCATCCATCGTATTATTTTATGAGGAAATTCATTCATGATATGCTACAGTAATATACATTCCTTTTTTTTGTGTTCCTCACCCATCATGGTGCCAACCTGTAGCAGAGCTCATCATGGGATACTCCATTTATCAGTCTCGTTATCACTTCTCCACATTTTTCAGTGATTATGAAACTAACTAATAGATTGTTCCATTCAAGTTTAGCTGTCAGGTGAATGACTTCTGTGTCTACCTGAATCACCCCATCCACCATCTAGTCTTAGAATTCTTTAATTTACTTACTTCAAGTAATCTTCGCTCCATTTTTCCCTGACAACCTTCTCACATTGAGCAGTTGGTGTGTTATTCTGGAAAGAGTATATGCATTGGAATTACACAGCCCAGAGTTTATATCCCAGTTCGGCTACTAACTAACTGTGTAACATTGGGCAAATCATGTAACTTGACTCATACTTAGTCTTTTCATCTATAAAAATAATGAATCAAGCTGAGTGTAGTGGCTCACACCTGTAATCTCAGCAACTCAGAAGGTTGAGGTAAGAGTATCACTTGAGTCCAATAGTTTGAGACCAGTCTGGGCAATATAGCAAGACCTTGTCTCTCTAAATAAATTAAGAAAATCATTATCAAATGAGATGGCATATGTAAAATATCAAGCACAATGCCTACAGATGCTCAAAAATGCAAGTTTCACCTCTCCTACATATGGTTATATGTTAGGTCTTTTCCATGTATTAGAATTTTCCATCTCTGAAATCTTAAACTCCAAGACATACCTTCTTATTCTTTGAGTTTATCTGCTGCATTTACTCTTCAAATTAATTAGTTTTAATCTCCTGATTCCTTCATTTTTTTCCGTAAGCCTGTTAATCCTTCTTCTAACTACATTTTTTCTCTATGTGGCATAGTTCTCAGGGATGGATGCTCCCTAGGCATGCAGCTCCCTCCATTCCTTTGCTCCTTTGTTTTTCTGCACCACGACTTTGTAAATGTTCAACTTTAAATCAATCCAATCATTTATCTTCTGTGTTTCTCTACCATTGTTGCCACCTCTACAAATATATATATATATATTTGTATATATATATGTATATATGTATATATATCAGGCAGTATGCACTAGCTAAGGCTATAGAACACTATGCATTTAAGTATCAAGAATATATATATCCTTTTCTTGCTTTTTAATTTTTTCTCTTTTATTGATATACAATATTTTACCTTTTTATGGAGTACATATGAGTTTTTGTTACATTCATAGAATGCGTCATGATCAAGTTAGGGTATTTGAAGTCTCCATCACCTGTTTATCATTTTTATGTGTTGGTATCATTTCAAGTCCTCTCTTCTAGTTACTTTAAAATATACATAATATTGTTGCTAAGTATAGTCACTGTAGTCTGCTATCAAATATTAGAACATATTTTTTCTATCTAACTGTATGTGTGTGCCCACAGCCAGCCTCTCTTCATGCCTCCTCACCCCCACTCACCCGTCCCAGTCTCTGGTATCTATGGTTCTTTTTTCTATGTCCCTGATATCAAGTTTTTTAGCTCTCACATAGGAGTGGGAACATGTGGCATTTGTCTTTCTGTGCCTGGCTTATTTCACTTAACATAATTACCTCAAGTTCCATATATGTTAACTGTGAATGACATGATTCTCTTTTATGGCTGAATAATATTCCATTGTGTATATATACCACATTTTCTTTATCCATTTGTCTGTTGATGGACACTTAGGTTGGTTCTTTGCCTAATATATTTTATGTGTCCTTGATAACCTTCTTCTCCATTTCTCCCAAACCTTTACTAACCACCTCTATTCATAACCCATATCCCTCTCATTTACTTTGAGTTGATAATCTTGACTAAAATATTAATGGAAGGGATCGTCAATTCTTGTACATCTCCTTGACTTCTTGTACATCTACATACACTTTTTATATCCATGATTGACTTTCTCTTTCATCTCCCTGGAAACACAATCTCTTAATTTACAGAAGGTTTTATAGTTGTCCAGCAAAGACCACTTTCCATTTTCTTTCTTGATACTTAAGTGCATGTAACTTACTGACTCTTAGATTTCTACTTAATCTCATAGATGCCGCCATATGCCTAAAATTCAGCAGATGATCTCCATTTTGTCACCTCAATCCTAATCTTATTCTCATATTATCATCTCACTTAATGATTTGCAATGTATTTAGCACCCAAGCTAGAAACATAAGAGTCATATTAGATTTCTGTCTTTTCCTCAAATGCTGTATCCTATTGGCCTATCAGACCTACTGTCTTAATTTTGCCCTATCCTCATCTGTCTATTCACACTGATGCTATCTTAGATCACATTTTCATCACATCTTATGCAGAAGACTGCAAATAGCATCCTATTTTCTACCTCTAGTCTCAGTTTCTTCCAATCATTGGCCTTCACAGTTTCCATTCTTTCTGTAATGGAAATATGAGTATGATACTCCTTACTTAAAATGCTTTCCGAATCCCCATTCTAAGTTAAACTCTTTCTCATGGTATTAGGCCCCCTGTGATCTGGCCTTCCTTCTCTTCAGCTGCATTTTCTTTCATTTATTCTCATTTAACCAGGGTCCCAGCCACGCATAATTTCAGTGAGTTTAATGCTGTTGCATGTCTGTAAGCCACATGTCTTTTTCCTCTGGTCAGGACTTTCTGGAGTTATTTTTAAATAATTTTTGAGCACCTCTTATATGCCCAGCTCTGTGATAAATCCTCTTCTAGGTGCTGGTAACAGACAAAAAATGACAAAGATTGATCTCTGACACTGGGAGGCATGGAGACACATACTGAAGAATGAGTAATTTTATATAGCATCACTGCAGTGGGAACCATGCCTCCTTTGTTCACCAATGGTCTACCAACACCCAGCATAATGACTGCCACATAGTACCTGATAAAAGCATAATGTGTTTTAATAATAATAATAACACAATAGCTATTACTTATATAGTTGTTTATTTGTGTCAGGTATTGTTTAAATGGTTTTGCATATATTACCTTGCTTAATAACCAAAACAACCCTATGGAGTATATGCTATTATTGTCTCCATTTTACAAGTGAAATAAAGGCATATAGAGGATAAGCTGCTTGAATAAATTGTATCATATAAACACATCCTCAGGGTACAATGGAGACGCCAAAGAAAGGTACCTAACCCAAACCTCTTGGCTCAGAAAAGGCTTCTTAGAGCATTCTAGGCAAAGGAAAGAGCATAACGAGGAGACAAGGGAGCGCATAGTGTGTTCTGAGTTCTGAGTTGGTAAGGGTAAAGTAGGAAGGGAAGAAGAGTGAAAAATAATGCCCAGAGGTATTGCAAGTATAAGCAGGAGAAGGTAAAAAATGGAGCCAAGTTTCTTTAATTTTTTGAATCAATTACTCTAGACTCTGCATGCCCTATATTTATCTTTGTCCCCTCCTTGATTCATTTCCTCATCTTCTTGAGTGACTTATCTTCTTGATGCCTGTCCAAAATGCCAGAAGTTAATGCAATTCAAGCAGAGGAAGAAAGGGTATCCATTGTCTGTATTACTGTCAGTGCTTCCATTTGTACGTAGTGCTGTGTTGGATATCGTCTACCAGGTCCTCATCTTCTGCTGTGGGACAGGTTCCAGGCCAGGACCCATTGATGCTCCAAGCTCAGATCACAGGATTATAAACCGTTTTAGTTCCCATTTCCATGCTCAACATAATTATGCTAAAATGTATTAATTTAGAAAGGCTTCCAACATATGCTACACAATGTATTGAAAAGATCTCCTCAACAAATTCTTAGGCCCTTGTATTGAGTATATTTCTTCAGCTTTACACTCTTATCTGTCACAGGTCCATTTCAGAAGGTTTATCTAATTTTAAATTTTGGGAATTATGATCTGGAGTCTTAGTAATTTCTCAGAGTGACTTCTGATGTGAGTCTATCCAGTATCTCCCCATTGACCAGCTTTGCCTAAATGGTGTTAGGGTCAGCAACCTTTTGAGACAGCAAAAGCTATGGGTTACTCTTTCCTCACCTCCCTCATAGAGGGTGGCTTCTCCCTGCCTGTCCTATAAGTGGATCTAGATCACAAAAAGCCTCATCATACAAACCAAGGAGATTGGATTTCATCTAGCTGATGAGAAAGAGACACTGAGGGCTTAAGGCACTGTGATGTTCTGGTCAGGTTTTAGAAAGATGGCACTCTTTGTAGTGACAGGAGGATCATAGAGGAGCAACACTGAGGCAGGAACCCTCCTGAGGAGGCTATTGCCTCCTTTAAAGGAGGATTTCTTTAAAGGAATGGTGATGGGTGTTTGAGCAAGGATGATGTTGGAAAGGGAGTAGATTTCAAAGACATTGTCCTTCATGTGCTTTTAATTTCTGTTCTTTGCAAGAAATTCTCTTTTTCATTTTATATATCAGAAAATATCTAAGTATGCTTCTATATGGATCCTAGATAACTCTCTTCTAGTCAAGATTTATTTTTCAGAATAAGTGAGAAATAGCAGGCAAGAATCATTCTTTACAGCTGGTTCCTTAACTGTCACAATCATGGTGGCCACATATTTCAGTAGCACAGTGATTGACTACAGATTGTGATCAGTGGATGTTTGCTAAATATTTGAATGGAGTGAGGTCTCAACCAAGGTTTTCTACTTCTTAAAATATTGAAAGACTTCACTTAGCACTTTCATTTCTATTGTGTTTTCATACGGGGCATAAGGAAGTAAAGAAACGTAAGTGGTGAAATTTACTATCCAGTAAATAGCAAGTGCTCGTTTGATTGTAAAATCCTAGTATTCAACGTTTTTCTCATCTCTATAATAGTAATGATTCATGTGTCATTATTGTATGCATTTCAAAGCTTCTTATGTAAATGTAGGGAAATCCTATTTGACTCTGCATATGAGTTTTAATTGCACATTATACTTGATTTAATTCATAACTGTTTGTGGTTAATAAGCTATAGTGTCAGAATTGTTGTTAACTTAAAAGCAAGTGACTAGAGAAAATTAACAGCTAAATTATAAAGTCATTTCAGGATTTGAGATACTTTTAAACTTAGAGGAATAAGTAAATTTAGCAAGCAAAGTGGTAACATTTGAAATGAAATGGTTAATGTTCCAAGGCAATTGGGATGACAAACACATCTTGTTAGTTTCTTATTTAATGAACATGGTTCCACTGAAAAAAATCTGAAAATTTTATTATTATGAAATACTGTCACAGGCATAGTACAGAGGCAAGTGCTGTGTAGAGATTAATACAAAATGTCACAGTCCCTTCCTTCACAGGGGTGACAGTCCAAAGAAGATAGAGTGCTCTTTATCAAAGGGTTTCAAAGGAGTGAGCAGTCTAATTTTCACAGTTCTTTTTTCCTCCCTTATATTTGCAGCCTTTTGTAATTCATATGGTCAGAAGTATTTTTAAATTAATGTACATTTTTAATTTACACTTTTTCATGATCAGCCTAGTTCCAACTTATATTAATTTTCTATGTTTTGAAGGAAAAGGAAAAAATCTTACTAGATGTAGTTATTTCACCATTAAATGAGGAATTGTATTTTTTTCTTTTACTTTTTAGAAAGGCTTAAATACTTGAGGCATTAAGGTTTTTGTTTCCCTCAAATAGGTGTTTATAAAAAATATTTTATGCTCAGGATATCTATTTATTTTCATGTGGACACCTTCTGGGGCAAGGATTACTTGGAGAATTATTGATTTCTACCTCACTTAATGCCCGAACCTTTGCCAAAGTAATACTGAGGAGGAAACTGGAAAAATTAAGCTTGATTGTTTTAAAATCTTGTCAAAGGGATAAAGCTTTTAACGGAACAAAAGGAAAATATTTCTACCCAAGTAGCTCTGTATAGTGCAGCCTGCAAAGTGCTTGTGATCAAGAATATTGCAGGTGGGCTACTCGTTTTGTTAACCTGGGGAAGAATAGTTCATGGTTATTCTTAAAAAAAAAAAAAGGATCAGATTATTTTGGAATCATTGTTTCCCAATTGAGAGATGTAGAGATTAAATAAATTACTTTTAAAGGTAGAAATAGAATTGGGCTTTGGATGAAGGACTGATTTTAGAAAAACCGTACATCCTTTTGGAATAATCTTTTTTTTAGATAAGATTAACATTTAAAATTATAAACTGAGTCTGCTTTACTTAGTCTATAACTTTAAATGTTAATCTTATCTAAAATGTCTTCACAGAAACACCGAGAATAATATTTGACTGAGTATGTGGGCACCCTGTGGCCAGTCAAGTTGACACATAAAATTAACCATCACAAGGTTAAATGTGAATTTTATAAAACTTGAAGATTAATTAGATATAGGAGATGATGAAGAGGGAATGACTCCCAAGTTTTGACCTTGAGCTATTGGTTAGTGTCATTTGCTGAGTTGAGGACATGTGAGGAAAAACATGGGTAGTAATGATGTGGGGTAATGAATGTGAATGATTAAACCCAAGCTCTTTTGGATACACATGCATGTACACGTGTGCGCACACGCACACACACATACACACACACACAGAATTATAAAGTCTCTGATCAAAATCTCAAGTTCTTTCCTACCAAGTTTGAATGATAACTCTAAGTCAGAGCGTAGAAGAAATGTTTATTACTTGTTACCGATATAATGTAAAAAATGAGCGAGGGTGAGGTTAGGTCCTAAGGAGAGATTGAAAAGGAGCTTGACTGTACCTGGTACAGATGTACCTAGACAGGAATCTCGATACTTCCCACACAATGTTATTTTCGTTATATTCTCAAAGTTATGACTCAGATGTTGGAGAGTGATATGAAGTCTGATTGTTTTGTTGGCATTGCCGAAGATCGAACCACATCTCTGATTATGGGGTCATCTGTTCCTGGAAGGAATGGATATTCCACTCTCAATCATCTTAATGTGAGGTCAGTGCTAGAGAAGGAAAGAAGACTTGGGACATGTAGCTTAAATCCTGGAATGATGATGTTCATTTTATGTAAGTGAAGGTGATTAGTAGGGCTTAAGAATGGTCTTTCTCCTATTAAGCACAAACTTTGGAACTCCTTTTATTATTTATGTACTGAATTATTGTTTTCATTAGCTTTAAAAATGAAGTGTATAATAAGTCAATAATTCTCCAGACTATGTCAGTATCTCTCCACTTATAAAAAATTAGGGAAAGAGTAACCAAATAGAACTAGATAGAATAGAATATACAGTGGGGTTGTATCATAAATGTTTATTTACATGGGTTAAAATCTAAATACAAATGTACAAAAACATCAAAATAAAGCAAGAAAATAATTATTTGTTCATGAGGAAATAAAGAAATACATAGAAATGAGTGTTTAGTGTTTACTCACTTGAGCTGTCAGGCAGAAAATATATGCTGTAGTTGTATTAAAAGGTTTGATGGAATCCAGTGGTGAATTCTGCTAGAGAGGCTTCTGCTCCCTAACAGAAGAAAAAAACAAAAACAAAATCTGAAAACTCCCAAACAGTGCATAATTTGTTTCCACATTTACTTGGTTGTCATTATGTGGCTTCCTAGAACACCTGTCTAGTTAAACCATCCAGCAAGGCTCAGAGTGTCTCATTGTTACATTAGGTTACATTTGGTACAACGGTTACAGTTTTGGACAAAGATGAATTCACCCCAATGTATATGGATCTTTGTAGGAGGTTTCTCAACCACCACCTATCTCTCAACCACACTTTGAAAGTAGAGTTTAGTCAGCATGTATTAGCCTTGTGGCTGAGATATGTTGAACAAAGTACTGGCATGAATATTTTCTTTGAAATGGAATCTGAGTAACAATTATAATTTTGTATTCTCTTTCTTTCTTTCTTTCTTTCTTTCTTTCTTTCTTTCTTTCTTTCTTTCTTTCTTTCTTTCTTTCTTTCTTCTTTCTTTTTTTTTAGACAGAGTCTTGTTCTGTCGCTCTGTCGCCCAGGCTGGAGTGCAGTGGCACAATCTTGGCTCACTGCAACCTCCGCCTCCTGGGATCAAGCAATTCTCCCACCTCAGTCTCCCAAGTAGCTGGGATTATAGGCACACGCCGCCACGCCCAGCTGATTTTTGTATTTTTAGTAGAGACAGGGTTTCATCATGTTGGCCAGGCTGGTCTTGAACTCCTTACCTTGTGATCCGCCCACCTTGGCCTCCCAAAGTGCTGGGATTACAGGCGTGAGCCACCGCGCCTGGCCTAATTTTGTATTCTTACAAATAATTTTATCTGTCTTATTTGTCTATCATTCTGAAGCTATTGTCAGAGATTCCTTACTATTTTAAGCTGTCCTGAAACCTCTCATGAAAGATACATATTAAAATTAGTATTTCTTCTCTTTTCCACAATGTCTTTTATGCTGAAAGACACTTTTGTTTTTCTTTGCTGTGAAAGGCATTTCATGATATGATTGATCCACGGAAAACATTGCTCTGTATTCAGAGGTTAGATTCCAGAATTAACAGAACGTGAAAAACCAAGCTTAAAGTACTCTTAAAAAGGGCATATTGGGGATCAATATACTATGTCTCAGTAAGTTCAATAGCCAGTTTTTTCCAGTTGAGCATCAGAAATACTTGGCTTTCTTTCAAGGGTTGTGATATATGACAAGACATATCTTTAAATATCATAATCCCTCAACAGGGCTACTTGTGCTTATGAGGGCATAGTGTATTAACACTTCCCATTTCACACTCTGTCCAGGCCATACAAATTGGCAGATGAATCTTTGGCATTATTGCTTTCTTCTCAACTTACATAATTGAAGTTGTGTAAGTTATATGCGTTTACAGTACAACCCCACTGTAGATTCTATTCTCTCCAGTTCTATTTGGTTAATCTTTCCCTAATTTTTTATAAGTGGAGATACTGACATAGTCTGGAGAAAAGTTTTATAGTCAAGCAATAAATGTTTAATATTCATAGATGTAAGTTTGGGCAATGGTATAAATTTATTCTAGGATACACTTTTAGGCTTTAGGGGCACTAAAATATTTGGAAAGAACATCAATTGCTAATGATTCATTGTTTTATAAAACGAATTTTTTAAAAAATGAGATGTTGGGGGAATGAAGTATTTTCCTGGGCCCATTCTTACTACATTATAATAAGTATATTTTAGACAAATGACAGTCACACTCAGGTCACTGAAATCAGTATTTTAATTTTATTCATCATCGCTGGGAAAATGCCAACTTCCTGAGCTTTGCTAATGTCATAGGACTTTCAACTGTGGTTATTTTGGTTTCCTTACATATTCTATAGTGACTACTGAAAAATCATATTAAATATTTACAACATAAAATTAGTAATATTTATTCTAGTTTGTGAAACAAACAGGTAAAAGCAGCAATCAATATTTTCTTCTGTAGCTCATAACTTGATTCCTATGAGGCACAGCAGTTCCAGCAGAACTCTGGTCATTGATTACAGACTCACCTAGCTTAACTTGAAAAATGATTTTGCCCAAGCCTCTTGTCTGAGAAGCCTAATTCAGTCCTTGTAGGTATAAAATTATTACTGCCCCTTTAGCCATGAATGCCAATATTATTGGTGATAATCTTTGGTTAGTATGTTAGTATATGTCAGAATAACAATACTGTGAAAACATGTTGGCAAATCAGTTCATCTGACTTTGCGAAATTATGTGAAGAAAAAAACATTTTGCATTTAATATTTCATGATTAATTTAAGTAAGTTTTGAATAGGCTATAAATGAATTATCTTGATTTAGGAATGACAAATTTATTATAGCTTAATATACCTGTAAAAATATGTAATAAATTCTGTTATTTTGGCAGGCTTTGCTGTAAAATTTGGAACACTAAATGGATTATTTCTCTGTAGACTACAGATCTTCCTTTTGACATAGCTAGTCAATTCACCGTGAATCAGTTCTGATAATAGGTTATGCACCCATGACAAGTGACTAGAAATTGGTTACTCTCCATGTGACAAATGTAATCTAGAAATTGATTTTTTGTAACATTTTTCCCCGTATAGATTTGTTTATGACTGGGAGTAAAGAGTGTTTACATAGCACCTTCCACATTCATTTATAGACTACACACACACACACACACACACACACACACACACCAACACACCCCTACACACAGGAGGAGAGAGAGAACTAGAGAAAGTGAGAAGACTGTCTCTCATTAATCATAATTAAGTATAAGTAACAGCCATGAGCTTGAGTAGCATTTCATATTTTTAAAATTTGAAACATTGTGTCAATTTTGGAATTGAGAGGTCTGAACATTTTATAGTATCATTTCTTATTTTTGGAGCAATGATTTTCAATTTTTAGGGTGCATCAGAATCCCCTTTATGTAGAAACACAGATTTCTGGGCCCCACCCTTAGAGTTACTGGGCTGCGGACTCAGAATTTGGATTTCTTTTTTTTTTTTTTATTTTTATTATTATACTTTAGGTTTTAGGGTACATGTGCACAATGTGCAGGTTTGTTACATATGTATCCATGTGCCACGTTGATTTCCTGCACCCATTAACTTGTCATTTAGCATTAGGTATATCTCCTAATACTGTCCCTCCCCCCTCCCCCAACCCCACAACAGTCCCCGGAGTGTGATGTTCCCCTTCCTGTGTCCATGAGTTCTCATTGTTCAATTCCCACCTATGAGTGAGAACATGCGGTGTTTGGCTTTTTGTCCTTGTGATAGTTTACTGAGAATGATCTTTTCCACTTTCATCCATGTCCCTAAAAAGGACATGAACTCATCCTTTTTTATGGCTGCATAGCATTCCATGGTGTATATGTGCCACATTTTCTTAATCCAGTCTATCGTTGTTGGACATTTGGGTTGGTTCCAACTCTTTGCTATTGTGAATAGTGCCACAATAAACATACGTGTGCATGTGTCTTTATAGCAGCATGATTTATAGTCCTTTGGGTATATACCCAGTAATGGGATGGCTGGGTCAAATGGTATTTCTAGTTCTAGATCCCTGAGGAATCGCCACACTGACTTCCACAATGGTTGAACTAGTTTACAGTCCCACCAACAGTGTAAAAGTGTTCCTATTTCTCCACATCCTCTCCAGCACCTGTTGTTTCCTGATTTTTTAATGATGGCCATTCTAACTGGTGTGAGATGGTATCTCACTGTGGTTTTGATTTGCATTTCTCTGATGGCCAGTGATGATGAGCATTTCTTCATGTGTTTTTTGGCTGCATAAATATCTTCTTTTGAGAAGTGTCTGTTCATGTCCTTTGCCCACTTTTTGATGGGGTTGTTTGTTTTTTTCTTGTAAATATGTTTGAGTTCATTGTAGATTCTGGATATTAGCCCTTTGTCAGATGAGTAGGTTGCAAAAATTTTCTCCCATTCTGTAGGTTGCCTGTTCACTGTGATGGTAGTTTATTTTGCTGTGCAGAAGCTCTTTAGTTTAATTAGATCCCATTTGTCAATTTTGGCTTTTGTTGCCATTGCTTTTGGTGTTTTAGACATGAAGTCCTTGCCCACGCCTATGTCCTGAATGGTATTGCCTAGGTTTTCTTGTAGGATTTTAATGGTTTTAGGTCTAACATTTAAGTCTTTAATCCATCTTGAATTAATTTTTGTATAAGGTGTAAGGAAGGGATCCAGTTTCAGCTTTCTACATATGGCTAGCCAGTTTTCCCAGCACCATTTATTAAATAGGGAATCCTTTCCCCATTGCTTGTTTTTGTCAGGTTTGTCAAAGATCAGATAGTTGTAGATATGCGGCATCATTTCTGAGGGCTCTCTTCTGTTCCATTGATCTATGTCAATGGAACAGTACCATGCTGTTTTGGTTACTGTAGCCTTGTAGTATAGTTTGAAGTCAGGTAGTGTGATGCCTCCAGCTTTGTTCTTTTGGCTTAGGATTGACTTGGCGATGCGGGCTCTTTTTTGGTTCCATATGAACTTTAAAGTAGTTTTTTCCAATTCTGTGAAGAAAGTCATTGGTAGCTTGATGGGGATGGCATTGAATCTATAAATTACCTTGGGCAGTATGGCCATTTTCACGATATTGATTCTTCCAACCCATGAGCATGGAATGTTCTTCCATTTGTTTGTATCCTCTTTTATTTCATTGAGCAGTGGTTTGTAGTTCTCCTTGAAGAGGTCCTTTACATCCCTTGTAAGTTGGAATCCTAGGTATTTTATTCTCTTTGAAGCAGTTGTGAATGGGAGTTCACTCATGATTTGGCTCTCTGTACAGTCTGTTATTGGTGTACAAGAATGCTTGTGATTTTTGTACATTGATTTTGTATCCTGATACTTTGCTGAAGTTGCTAATCAGCTTAAGGAGATTTTGGGCTGAGACAATGGGGTTTTCTAGATATACAATCATGTCATCTGCAAACAGGGACAATTTGACTTCCTCTTTTGCTAATTGAATACCCTTTATTTCCTTCTCCTGCCTGATTGCTCTGGCCAGAACTTCCAGCACTATGTTGAATAGGAGCGGTGAGAGAGGGAATCCCTGTCTTGTGCCACTTTTCAGAGGGAATGCTTCCAGTTTTTGCCCATTCAGTATGATATTGGCTGTGGGTTTGTCATAGATAGCTCTTATTATTTTGAGATACATCCCATTAATACCTAATTTATTGAGAGTTTTTAGCATGAAGGGTTGTTGAATTTTGTCAAAGGCCTTTTCTGCATCTATTGAGATAATCATGTGGTTTTTGTCTTTGGTTCTGTTTATATGCTGGATTACATTTATTGATTTGCATATGTTGAACCAGCCTTGCATCCCAGGGATGAAGCCCACTTGATCATGGTGGATAAGCTTTTTGATGTGCTGCTGGATTCGGTTTGCCAGTATGTTATTGAGGATTTTTGCATCAATGTTCATCAAGGATATTGGTCTGAAATTCTCTTTGTTGGTTATGTCTCTGCCAGGCTTTGGTATCAGGACGATGCTGGCTTCATAAAATGTGTTAGGGAGGATTCCCTCTTTTTCTATTGATTGGAATAGTTTCAGAAGGAATGGTACCAGTTCCTCTTTGTACCTCTGGTAGAATTCGGCTGTGAATCCATCAGGTCCTGGACTCTTTTTGGTTGGTAAGCTATTGATTATTGCCACAATTTCAGAACCTGTTATTGGTCTATTCAGAGATTCAGCTTCTTCCTGATTTAGTCTTGGGAGGGTGTATTTGTCAAGGAATTTATCCATTTCTTCTAGATTTTCTAGTTTATTTGCGTAGAGGTGTTTGTAGTATTCTCTGATGGTAGATTGTATTTCTGTGGGATTGGTGGTGATATCCCCTTTTTCATTTTTTATTGCGTCTATTTGATTCTTCTCTCTTTTCTTCTTTATTAGTCTTGCTAGCGGTCTATCAATTTTGTTGATCTTTTCAAAAAACCAGCTCCTGGATTCATTAATTTTTTGCAGGTTTTTTTGTGTCTCTATTTCCTTCAGTTCTGCTCTGATTTTAGTTATTTCTAGCCTTCTGCTAGCTTTTGAATGTGTTTGCTCTTGCTTTTCTAGTTCTTTTAATTGTGATGTTAGGGTGTCAATTTTGGATCTTTCCTGCTTTCTCTTGTGGGCATTTAGTGCTATAAATTTCCCTCTACACACTGCTTTGAATGTGTCCCAGAGATTCTGGTATGTTGTGTCTTTGTTCTCATTGGTTTCAAAGAACATCTTTATTTCTGCCTTCATTTCATTATGTACCCAATAGTCATTCAGGAGCAGGTTGTTCAGTTTCCATGTAGTTGAGCGGTTTTGAGTGAGTTTCTTAATCCTGAGTTCTAGTTTGATTGCACTGTGGTCTGAGAGACAGTTTGTTATAATTTCTGTTCTTTTACATTTGCTGAGGAGGGCTTTACTTCCAACTATGTGGTCAATTTTGGAATAGGTGTGGTGTGGTGCTGAAAAAAATGCATATTCTGTTGATTTGGAGTGGAGAGTTCTGTAGATCTCTATTAGGTCCACTTTGTGTAGAGCTGAGTTCAATTCCTGGATATCCTTGT
The DNA here is from genome assembly GCF_009828535.3 of Hylobates moloch. Classification (NCBI taxonomy): domain Eukaryota; kingdom Metazoa; phylum Chordata; class Mammalia; order Primates; family Hylobatidae; genus Hylobates; species Hylobates moloch. Next base: position 62,283,332 of record NW_026652278.1, on the reverse strand, counting down.
TAACTTTCTGTCTCGTTGATCTGTCTAATGTTGACAGTGGGGTGTTAAAATCTCCCATTATTATTGTGTGGGAGTTTAAGTCCCTTTGTAGGTCACTCAGGACTTGCTTTATGAATCTGGGTGCTCCTGTGTTGGGTGCATATATATTTAGGATTGTTAGCTCTTCTTGTTGAATTGATCCCTTTACCATTATGTAATGGCCTTCTTTGTCTCTTTTGATCTTTGTTGGTTTAAAGTCTATTTTATCAGAGACTAGGATTGCAACTCCTGCCTTTTTTTGTTTTCCATTTGCTTGATAGATCTTCCTCCATCCCTTTATTTTGAGTCTATGTGTGTCTCTGCATGTGAGATGGGTTTCCTGAATACAGCACACTGATGGGTCCTGACTCCTTATCCAGTTTGCCAGTCTGTGTCTTTTAATTGGAGCATTTAGCCCATTTACATTTAACATTAATATTGTTATATGTGAATCTGATCCTGTCATTATGATATTAGTTGGTTATTTTGCTCGTTAGTTGATGCAGTTTCTTCCTAGCCTCGATGGTCTTTACAATTTGGCATGTTTTTGCAGTGGCTGGTACCAGTTGTTCCTTTCCATGTTTAGTGCTTCCTTCAGGAGCTCTTTTAGGGCAGGCCTGGTGGTGACAAAATCACTCAGCGTTTGCTTGTCTGTAAAGTATTTTATTTCTCCTTCACTTATGAAGCTTAGTTTGGCTGGATAGGAAATTCTGGGTTGAAAATTCTTTTCTTTAAGAATGTTGAATATCGGCCCCCACTCTCTTCTGGCTTGTAGAGTTTCTGCTGAGAGATCAGCTGTTAGTCTGATGGGCTTCCCTTTGTGGGTAACCCGACCTTTCTCTCTGGCTGCCCTTAACATTTTTTCCTTCATTTCAACTTTGGTGAATCTGACAATTATGTGTCTTGGAGTTGCTCTTCTCGAGGAGTATCTTTGTGGCGTTCTCTGTATTTCCTGAATCTGAATGTTGGCCTGCCTTGCTAGATTGGGGAAGTTCTCCTGGATAATATCTTGCAGAGTGTTTTCCAACTTGGTTCCATTCTCCCCGTCATTTTCAGGTACACCAATCAGATGTAGGTTTGGTCTTTTCACATAGTCCCAAATTTCTTGGAGGCTTTGTTCATTTCTTTTTATTCTTTTTTCTCTAAACTTCCCTTCTCGCTTCATTTCATTCATTTCATCTTCCATCAGCGATACCCTTTCTTCCAGTTGATCACATCTGCTATTGAGGCTTCTGCAATCTTCGCGTAGTTCTCAAAACTTGGCTTTCAGCTCCATCAGCTCCTTTAAGCCCTTCTCTCCATTGGTTATTCTAGTTATCCATTCTTCTAATTTTTTTTCGAAGTTTTTAACTTCTTTGCTATTGTTTTGAATTTCCTCCCGTAGCTCAGAGTAGTTTGATCGTCTGAAGCCTTCTTCTCTCAATTTGTCAAAGTCATCCTCCATCCAGCTTTGTTCCGTTGCTGGTGAGGAACTGCGTTCCTTTGGAGGAGGAGAGGTGCTCTGCTTTTTAGAGTTTCCAGCTTTTCTGCTCTGTTTTTTCCCCATCTTTGTGGTTTTATCTACTTTTGGTCTTTGATGATGGTAATGCACAGATGGGTTTTTGGCGTGGATGTCCTTTCTGTTTGTTAGTTTTCCTTCTACCAGACAGGACCCTCAGCTACAGGTCTGTTGGAGTTTACTAGAGGTCCACTCCAGACCCTGTTTGGCTGGGTATCAGCAGCGGTGGCTGCAGAACAGTGGATTTTCGTGAGACCACAAATTCAGCTGTCTGATAGTTCCTCTGGAAGTTTTGTCTCAGAGGAGTACCCGGCCGAGTGAGGTGTCAGTCTGTCCCTACTGGGGGGGTTCCTCCCAGTTAGGCTGCTCAGGGGTGAGGGACCCACTTTAGGAGTCAGTCTGTGGGTTCTCAGATCTCCAGCTGCTTGCTGGGAGAACCACTACTCTCTTCAAAGCTGTCAGTCAGACAGGGACATTTAATTCTGAGGAGGCTCCTCCTGACTTTTTGTTTGTCTGTGCCCTGCCCCCAGAGGTGGAGCCTACAGAGGCAGGCAGGCTTCCTTGAGCTGTGGTGGGCTCCACCCAGTTCGAGCTTCCTGGCTGCTTTGTTTACCTAAGCAAGCCTGGGCAATGGCGGGCGCCCCTCCCCCAGCCTCGCTACTGCCTTGCAGCTTGATCTCAGACTGCTGTGCTAGCAATCAGGGAGACTCTGTGGGCATAGGACCCTCCGAGCCAGGTGCGGGACACAGTCTCCTAGTGTGCCGTTTTCCAGGCCCATTGGAAAAGCGCAGTATTGGGGTGGGACTGACCCGATATTCCAGGTGCCCTCTGTTACCCCTTTCTTTGGCTAGGAAAGGGAACTCCCTGACCCCTTGCGCTTCCCGAGTGAGGCAATGCCTCGCCCTGCTTCAGCTCGCGCACAGTGCGCTTCACCGACTGTCCTGCATCCACTGTTTGGCACTCCCTAGTGAGATGAAACTGGTACCTCAAGCAGAAATGCAGAAATCACCCGTCTTCTGTGTCGCTCAGGCTGGGAACTGGAGACTGGAGCTGTTCCTATTCGTCCATCTTGGCTCCACCCCTCAGAATTTGGATTTCTAACTAGTTTTCAGGTGATGCTGGTCTGAAGTTTACGCTTTGTGTCCACACGTGTGCGTATGTGTATATGTGTAATTGACAGAAGATTTGATGCTAGATTCTAGTTTTTCTCTCCTTGTCCTCAGGGCTGTGTTTAGTACCCTTAAGATAGCATATTTGTAGTATTGGAAACAGTATAAACTATTTGGTTGAAATACTGGAGTAGAAAGAAGAAAGCATTCTAATGCATTACATTATCTGATTAATTCAAGATTACAAGGACCAACATTTTTGATTTCCTTCTTTGACATTGAAGATCTTTTTGATGTATATGTGATGCTTTACTTTCTCAGTAAATACACCATTCTATGAAAATTTACTTTATCTTTTATAATTGAACATTTTGCAATGCTCCAAGGTTGTTACTTCAAGGTGGAATTTTATTGTGTACAATTTTAGGATTAGTAGTGTAGATGGGTTAAAGAAAATGTGTTCAGATATCTGGCAGCATTTTGTTGTGGCTGTTAATGATTTAAAGTAAAAAGTTTATTGTTATAAGACAAAATAAAATTAAATAATGGTGTTAATAAACTGGAGTTGTTATCGTAATTGTATTATGCTGCAGTGGTGAATTGACTCTGCTATTTTTGTAGCTATGCACATAGAATAGATACTATTTAGTTGGCATGAATTAACTGGCCATTCATTGGAATAATTTTTTTCCAGGACTAGCATACATCAAGCAGATACTCAATAAATATTTGTTAAACAAATTAAATGCAGAGACCTGGTCTCTAGGGCTGTAGCTTATCAGTTTTATTCAGGAATGCTGGGTAAGGAGAGAGTGCTTTTTGCCTGCTTATAATTTCAGCCTCTATACTTGGTTCATCAGAATGCATGGTGCTTATTCACTGATTTACAGGAGTGTTTCTTCATTACCTATGGGCTGCACATACTCTGATACTCTAACAGCTGAGCCTTTCCAAATTGTATTTAATAGTATGGATTTGAGGTTGAAATTAGACTGGAATACACTAATACCTACCACTGCTGATACTGCATCAGCCCTATTTTTTTCCTTTCCTTAACAAACGACAATCAATTTGTCTTGGTAGAAGTGCTTACTTTTCTTAATATGGCTTTCTAAAAAAGAGCTGTACAATTCTGACACATTAGGTAGGAATATTGATGGTAATATATCCTGCATATGGCCTCATCAGACCGATGCTCCTGTAACTCACATTGCCTTTTCTTATTATTGAAAAATCTTTCCCTTTCAGGCAAGGGAGTATTAAAATCCTAAGTAGGAAGGGATCTGTTCTGCCCTCTATTTTGGCTGACAAAGACATCCCTTAATGCTTTTTAAATCTGGAAACAAATAATCTAGAGAGTCAAAATAAGTAATAATGCTCCTTTATTTTGATATGCAGCATTTGTTACTGTATTAGTTACGAACAAGATAGATTCATCCACACCAAAGACCAAATTGTATGTTTTAAAAAAGAAAATAGACTTTGCAAATGGACACATCTTCCCCTGCCCCATGCAGATAATAATCCATTTTATGAATTAATGGCTAATGAGATTTTTGTTCTTTTGACTGTATTCAGCATGCATTTGGTATACTTTAGGTTACTATTACTAACATCATTTCTTCTAGGTCTTCCATAATTTATTTTTACTTTTATTCTATTGAAGACTTTGTTATGTTATTGTAAATCTTTTTTTGGACAAAGGGTAAAGACAAAGTTAAAAAATAAAATAATTAAAAAGACTTTTTTAAAAAAATGAATAATGTACATTTTCTTAAAAGGGTATATATACTATTCATAACAAGTGGCTTACTGCATTTAGGTTTTCATGCGTAGAGTCTGCTTGCTTATCCTTTCCCTTAGGAGAGATGCTATCTGTAGCCCTTATGTGGTCTCTTAATTGACAGTCTAAAACTCATCCTCATCCCAACTGAATCTCCCTTCTTCACATCCTAGACTGCCATTCTAGGAAATTGCCAACAAGTTGGCCAAATCTGACCCTCAGCTTTTTTTTTTTTCTTTCTTTTTTTTTTTTTTTGCTCAGAATAATGCTGGCTAAGAGCATGCTACACAATTAAATTAGTTTCTAACATTTGAAAATTAGAGATTTCACATAAAAAATTCAGATTTTTTACCTCTCTAGAAAACCTGGAAGATATGGACCTATATCCCTGTTTAGCAACAGTTCTCTGGAGATCAGTGGTAGTTGTCCCTTTTAGATGGGACAAGGGCTTACCTCAGTTTACACTGCTCTCTATTGTTTTACAGACATTGAGGCTGCTGGTCAGTTGACATTAGCATTTGCCTGTTTATTTTTTTCATGCCCAGTACTTGCTTGACCCTCTGAACAGTTGAGGTTGTGAATTTTTTTTTTTGGAACTTACGTGTACTGTGGCCAGCACCGCGGGGCACTGAAAGTTATCCTATACTACTCAATAGTGTGTTCCAAACATGATACTTTCAACTAAAATAGTTTATCTTGCAGCCGTTATCTTAGAGGAATGAATCTAACGGCTAGGAGTTTCAGATTACATGGTCTATGGAGGAGGTATATAGAGGCTAACCATCTCTTTGGATGCCATTGTCTCACCCATGCAGTGGGTAATCTGCCATTACCATTTACAGTTTGACTCCCTTGATGCTCTATCAAATTGTTTTTGTTCACCATTTATTATGGTGTCTATCAGTGAGTACATGTCCAAAGCTTCTGTCATTTCCATACACTTCTTACAAAGCTGATAACTACAATGCTTACACTGAGACACTGTTAAACAAGAATAGCCAAAATTTCATCCATTGGTTGGTCAAAAATAATCTGCAATATGGAAGATGGTTTTTATGTAGCTTTATGACAGAATTGACCAGTTGGGAGAGTTCAGATAAACTATTATTAGTTAAAAAATTTAGAACAGAGTAAGATTTAAGGTGTTATTCAAGGGAATGCTTTGATAAAGGTTTTGGAATCTTGCTCAGTGAATATTATTGGTGTGGCAAAATTGAAAGAGATACAATGACAATAGAGACTTAGAAGAAATTATTTCAGAAATATTTAAAATCCCAGTTCCTGTTTGAAACCAGGGAAGGGATAACTACCAGCTATAGGCATGCTTTATTTGTACCTGAATGGTACAATATTGCAACTCACCTTTATCAACATCAGTTCTTTCTCCATGTAGTAGAATAATAACTAAAATGTAGTCTCTGTGTTTAGGAAAGACTTACGCATTATAAAACAGGACAACTTTTCTTTGCACAGTAAAGGAATCTCATCAGTCTGTATGTTCCTATAATATTCATCAAGAAAATGGGCAATAAACAAGATATATACAGTAGGTGAGATGTTTTTGTTGGCTTTTCTCTTTTGTAACTCTCCTTGTCATGCAGGAGGGTGCCCTAAAATATTGAGTCTTTTATTTTCTGGATAGTGCTCAATTTTCTTGACTACTCCATTTAGGGATCAGAAATTTCTTTTCATTTCAGAGGGTTTTCAAATGCCACATAACTTCTTGTGAAATGCAAAGTATTTTAAGATTTCAAAGCCATGGTATAGAAGAGCATTAACAGTCATTCAGGATACTTTTTCTCCCTGTAACTTGCTATTTGACCTTGAAGTGTCTATGTGTATAATGAAATATATATATATATATATATATATACATATATATCTTGCTTCATCGAAGGAAGCTTATAGAGTCTAATGCCATGTAGTTTGGATAAGATGGTTGGTTTCTCTTGTAGTATAGAGTTATAACAATTTGTGATCAAACTAACAAGTCATTCACTTGATTCAGGGTCGAAATATAATACACAATGGATTATGCAAGTAGAAAAAGTCATTTCATAGTAATTGCCTGACATTTAAAAACTGGAATTCAGTAAAAGCTGATTAAATTTATTTAATCATTATGGGCTCAATTTTGAGCAAAAAAGCAGATATGACTTCTCTTTGTAATTCAGCACAAAACTCTGCATCCCTCTTGTGTGCTATTTCATAGTTTTAGGTCTGATTGAGATTTTTTGGTTTTACCGTGACAAATCTCTTTATCTAGAGCTAAGATATGGAAATGTTCTCATTTTTATAAACACTATTTGGTTATCTTAGAATGCTCTGATTTGCAGTGGTGGATTCTGCCTGCCTTTAAGGCAGGAAATACTTGCAGTATTTCATGATCAAGGAACACTCTGAAATGTCCTTTAAAAATAAATTTGATGTGTCACATACCTTAGAGTATGAGTTTACTCCTCCAGAGATGGAATTAGATTTGCTGATGTTTAAAAATACCAGCATGATTGATTGACTATTTGCATTTGACCACCTGTTAATGAATCCTCCTTCACTACTTGTTTTCCCTTGCTAAAATTATATTTAAATCACACTGTTAAGAAAAATTAACAGACTCGTCACACCTCTGATAAGTGAATTGTTCTCCAAATTGTAAGTTTATTTTTTAAATAGATAATTGCAGACCTTCTGGTAAATCTCATTAGTAACTATGTTTGAGGCTCTAACAGAGGTTCATTGTTTACTTAATTGCCCAAAGTTTGCTTTTCACTGCAAGTCTTTGGCTTTAATTAATGAGTTTTTGTGTGTGTATGTTTTTTCATCTCCGGTAGTAGTATGTCCAATGATGTAGAGAAAATGTATAGCTCGAACAAAGGTTAACGTCTAAGTTTCCTTTTAACACTGAGATTCTGAAAGTCTATGAATTCTTATGTGATCATGGGTATATTACTTTAGATGTTTACATCTGAAATTTGAAGGTGGACATAAATAGAGAATAGAGATGCTTTACCAAATCTTCCAAAAAAAGAAAAAGAAAAATTCTCACTCTCAGTACTTCACACATATCTTCATTCTGTCAGTGGATTTGCTGGTTGGTAATTTTGTAGAGCTAATATGAAAACAAATTGATGTTTTTGTTAGTATTTGGCTTTACTCCAGTTGTATTGGCCTACTTTCTTAGTCCCAAACAGTCCAGAAATTGTATTTTTCTCTAAAATTTGGAGAAGTATCTAAGTTATATTTCATATGAGAAAATTTACCTCAGGGGTCATAATATTTTCTCTGGTACAAAAGATAAATGGCAGCGGAAAATGATGCTTTGGTTAAAAATTTTATTATATATTTCCACATAAGCAGTTCTGATTCTTATTAATTTTCATATATTTCAAATTATGATATAATTGATGACATTTATGTGTAGTTTATATGGACTAGGATTGAGAAATGCTTAGTTCATGAGAGGGGAGACATAGCTTTCTAAGTTCTTTTATAGGGCAGGCTCCAAATATTTTTATTAATATCATTTTTATTCTATTACTACTATGCTTTAGATAAAATAGGCACTCAGAAAATATTTTGGAATGAATGAATTATAACTGAAATGATGCTACATTTAAGTTTTCTTTCTATGGACAATAATTAACTTTGGGATAAGGGGAGGATATAATAGAGTTCATGCTATTATTGAATAGTGTTATGCCATCTTTCTTGTGAAAAGGGATGACTTTTAACTTTTCTAAAGCTTTGAGATCTTCAACATAAACGTTAACATCAATGAAATCCTTTAGAACAGAGCAAAGCAGAAGTGAGAAGGACATGTCCTTTTAAGTTTTATTCCTGCCTGAGAGGCATCTGGGAACACCAGTGAATGGATATTGGAGAGGAATGGATGATAATGGAAAACTATTTAGAAAATCATCAGCTAAAACACCAGATAATCCTAGCGTGTGGTTTGGGAAACCACATTCTTCCCCAACAGTGCCATTCAATAGAGCAAGTCTCTGGTGTGTAGAAATTTTCAGCAATAATTATTGATTTAGATAATTCTTTTGCATTATTCTTTATTCCAACCTTTATTGAGTATGCTTTTCTTCCTAAAGTGCTGTTTACTGGACAGATGTCTTAGATGTGTCCACTGTTGCCTGAAAGGCAATAACTATTTCAGTCAGTTATTAGCATGCTAAGAAAACTTGGGTAATTCCACCCACATCACATTAATTTGCTCTTGTTGATTATCTGCTGTAATGTGTTAAATAATTGCTCTTGAATCGGTCATGAAAAGCAGTCATTTACCAGTTTGATTGCTATAAATATCTATGAAGTCATCCAAATGTGCATCCATATTATTCGGAACTCTTCTAAGTCATTAATAAATATATTGAACACCTGTGCTAGGACTGATCCCTGAGGCACCTCATTATTAACCTAATTGCACAGCTTCATGATATTTCATTTAACCTTGATTTTACTATCAAACTTTTTTCAAACCAAGACATTTCAAATTAATAATAAAACTTTACCTTTTATCTCGTGATCATCATGGCTTTATAATTGAATTTGCACATTTAAAAAACTCTGAATGAAATACTTGAATGTTCATTTTTTTTAAAAAGTTCAAACAAAATATTTATACACTTGTCTCCCAGGTATTTTCTGAAATTCGACTTGTTTACAGTCTTCTTTTCATTGTTTTTCTTCATCAGCTATTTTTAATACGTTAGGGTAAAGAAACAATAATTCTATGGTCACAGTATTGTGGTTTTGGATACAATTCTTTTTGTGAGTCCCAACTCCTCAATGCTATTTTATTGCTAGCTGGTACCTCCATCAAACTGGAGCAGGAAAGGGAAAAGGAGATGGAATGTTGGCTGACATTGCTATTCATCAGCGAAGCTATCGCAAGTGAAGAATGAGGTTTGAACCTTCTGGTTTAAATCATACTTATGGAATATAGTTTTTTTTTTTTTTAAATATTGGAGCCAGAAGGGACTCTGAAGATCACATGGTTAAATTTCCCTTATTTTTCAGATAAAGAAGCAGAATCCCAAAGTAGTGAGCTGACATTGATCAAGGTCAAACTGATCAGATCCAGGGCTCTTTTTCTCTATTGTTCAATTCACGGCAGCCTGGCTTAGGTTTTCATCATCTTTGTTTCTTACTACCAGTAATTAAAATTTTCTGTCTTATTTATTCTGATAATTTTGAGATGAATCACATTTAAGCCTCTTTTAGACCATCGGCTATATCTAATTAATATTTTAAATCTCTAATTGTGTCTTGAATATAGTAAGTTCTCAATAAATATTATTGAATGCATGAATAAATTTAGAAGCACGCTGTTTAGTAGACTCAACAATATGTACATATATATGCATATACATGTGTGTTTATACACATATTAAGTAATGGCTATAGAATTTTTAGTTTTTATTTTACTTATAGATCTATATAAATCAAATAAACAAAATCATAAGGCATATTTTATATATTATATATATATTTTTTTTCAAAACTGACTTCCAGATGGTTAGGTGCTACGATCCTTAGATTTATTTCCACTGGCTGTTCTAAATAAACTGAGTTGTCCTGTGATGTTAACTGTAGCCTTTATGTAAACTTTATCTAATATCACTTGCTCTCAAACTCTCAAATTCAGCCAAATGCCCTCATAGATACCTGAGCTGTTTTGGAGAGTATAGGCAAAATTCTACATATGAGAAGGGCCCTTCTACAAAAACTAAGGGCAGAGAAGCTAAGATTCTTATTGAAGTTGGTTCCCAGGCTCCCTACCTCCCAAGGGAGGCATTACTAGAGAAGCTTCTATATTTATCTATTTTATATATTTATCTTACTTTATTTTTGATAGTAACATTTGAAAATCATTGAAATGCTGCTATTCATTGCTTTTGGAAGGTCACCGCTCAAATCAAATGGTCAACATTCTATTATCTGAATAAGTCACTCCTTAGAAGAATTTTAAATGCCATTGAGGTACATTATGTATTTCAGGTTCATGATTCATCTGCTTTGGGGAAAAGTATTATTTCCTGGCACGTGTTCAAATGCTGTAATTTAAGACATTTATAGTAAATTATTATATCACTGCTGCAAATGCAACTGATATGACCCCAGGAGTTATGCCTGGGGAATAGTTGGCTCATCTAGTTGCATCTGGCTCATTGTTCTTTAGCATGCTAGAGAAAAAGAAAAAAAACAAAGAAAAAATAACTCTTTAAATTTTTTTTGTCAAATACCTATGAAGCATAGGAATACTGAGCAGAAATGTAACTTAAAGAAATAATGTAAATGAGCAAGCAGAGAGGATCAAATTGCTAAACTTCTTTAGAGGTGTCTATTTAAATATTTGGCCTAGGAAGTGTCAGACGAAATGTTATTACAAAACAACTAAAGAGCAGCTCTGACCTAAAAGAGAGCCCCTTTCTGCTTGTAGGATCTGAAGACCCAACTTTTGCCCTCCTCTCCCCAACCTCTTAACCATTTCCTATCACAAAATTCTTTAAAAGTATTGGTGTAAACCTGTTATTGAAAAATGTAACATCTACAGCATGCTTCCAGAATCTATCTCATTTTTCTTTCCCTCATGGTCTTTTTCATGATCACCTGGGTGATTATAGTCGTCTTGTTTGCACTGTTGTTAGATTAATTGCTTCCATGAGGCTTTTGCATGAGGCATAGACAGTTAGTGTTGACATAATCTTGAAGTTAGTCAAATATTAGCCCAGAGAGGTAGGGACAAAAGTGGTGTGTAGGGACAAAAGTGGCTCCAAGAGATATGGTCTGAATTTGTGAAAGAACTGTGGAGGTTCTGAGCTGACACAAATGGCATACGACAAGACAGGCTATATAGGATTCTTAGATACGTAATCGCATCTCTGGGGTATCCAAATTTAAATTTTCCCACACTCTTCCTGGGGTCTTCTTGATCAGGGTTGACCCAAAGCTGCATTAGACTCCACATGATTCATGCTTCAGACCCAAGCCAAGATCTGAGAATTTTTAAAAAAAGAGGTAATTGAATTATACCCTTCAGGGCTAATTCTTAGCAGAGGAAAATCACAGAAGGTTGTATCCTCTCCAGGACACCTTCCCCACATACTACACACACACACACACACACACACACACACACACACACCTACCTTTGAGAACTGTCACCATGGTGATTTATTAATAGTGTGTTATATCTTTAAGTACTTAGGATTAGAAAAAAATTAAGAACTACTGATTAAAATTTCTTATTTAATTTTAGGTGTGTGCTGGTAGTTATGTAGGTACAGTTACGTCCATATTTATAGTATAACAAAAGTTGATGGCAGCAGGAAAAACAATAAAAAAATCTACAGAGACTCCAGAATAAATACATTTTGTATGGACTAACTTTACTATTAATAATTCAATTAAATTAGATTTTTACTCATATTTTTATATTGCTTAGATTTGTAAATTAATTTCACTCTATTGAGGAGATATCTCTGTTTTTACATCTCCATTTTACTTTTTGAACAGAATTGAAATATAATTCAGAACCTTGTCTAAGAATATCTAAATGTAGAGGCCTTATATTCCAAAATTTTAACTTATTAAATATACTGATTATAGATATATAATTAGTACATCGGTACGAATTCAGTCTTTAATTTTCTTTTTTTTATTTTTATTTTTATTTTTTGAGACGGAGTCTTGCTCTGACCCCCAGGCTAGAGTGCAGTGGCACGATCTTGGCTCACTGCCAGCTCTGCCTCCCGGGTTCACACCATTCTCCTGCCTTAGCCTCCCGAGTAGCTGGGACTACAGGCACCCACCACTACGCCCAGCTAATTTTTTGTATTTTTAGTAGAGACAGGGTTTCACCACATTAGCTAGGATGGTCTCGATCTCCTGACCTCGTGATCCGCCTGCCTCAGCCTCCCAAAGTGCTAGGATTACAGGTGTGAGCCACCGCGCCCAGCCCAGTCTTTAATTTTCAAAGAAAGTTGGTGACATAGGAATTATATAATAATTGGGAACAGAATTTAATATTTTGATATACATTAATTTTTTTTCTTTTCTTGCATCTAATATCTTTTTTGACTTTTTTTTTTGAGTTCTCCCCCTGTCACCCAGACTGAGGTGCAGTGGTGTGATCATAGCTCACTGGAGCCTCAAACTCCTGGGCTCCAGTGATCCTCTCACCCCAGCCTCCTGAGTAGCTGGGACTACAGTTGTGCACCACCGTGCCCAGCTAATTTTTTAAAAAACTTTTTGTAGAGATGGGGGTCTCACTATGTTGCTCAGGCTGGAAAAATACTTTTTAAGTATTTTCTAAATGTAAGCTAAAAGTCTATAGGTTGTCATTAAATGATTTGTACCTTGTTTTATTAACAAAGTTAGCCAAATTCCACCTCGTAGATAATAAACCATGATAATTATATCCAAACATTTGTTCTTCCACCTTCTCTGGTAGCCTAAATCCCTTATTCTGAGCTGCCTGTCTGCACCTCCAATCCCAGCCCAGTAAGCTATTATCATACCACTGTACTGCAGCCTGGGTGACAGAATAAGGCTCTGTCTCTTAAAAACAAAAATTGTTGAGAACTTCATTTCTAACCCTTGCTGACTCTTTTGAAAATAAACCTTGTTGGACTCTAATCGATCACCTGAGAATATGTTTCTACTAGTGGAGAAAGTCTTGAAATGTATCTCCTATTTTGCTTAGTGATCTTTATGTCTGAACAACAGCATATGAGAAGAGTAGAGTGCTGTGTGAGTGTGTATCTGTGGGTTTTTCCACACATCTTATATGTAAATTGCAAATAAAGGAACTAAAACTTTAAAGATGAGTCAGGGATGAGATAATGGTATGTGGGCATGATGTTAGGAAGAAAAAAATTAGCATCCTAAAGTTAAGATAATGCCACCATTTCAGTAAAAATAAAAAAAAATTCTTTTAAAGAATAGTATCTCTGGTTTATTTCCTCATTTCTACCTTTTACTTCTCTAATTTCAGAGAACATATTACAAAAGACATATGATGTAGGATTAACAAAACAGGATTAGAAAAAGTATATAAAAAGTATTTACAAGGGAGAAAGCTGGGACACTCCATTGGAATTTTAACATGATCACCATGATAGCGAATGTAACCTAGTTCTGGGTTTCTGAGCAAAGGTATAGAGAAGACAGGATGTGTTACAGGCCTCTTCACTGGGGATGAAGCATAACCATTTCCCAAGGGAATCTTTTTTCCAGACCTAGCTCTGAAGTACATTACTCACATGTTTTTTTAAAAAAATGATATTCCATAATGTGATGGATGTATTTCTCAAAAATAGTTTTGATTAAATGTAGAAGAAAATCCCTGAAGCCTTTTTCCTATATAAATGTGTACTGCTGATTGAGGGAAGAGTCCAGTGCATTTACAGAGTGTTATACAGCAAAACATACAAATTGTTGAATGTAACCCTGCAAAATTAATTATAGTGTTAGAATTGGAACATTCAAAGGAAATGTTCCTCTCTGCTCTGAAATTTAGAAAAAAAAATAAAAAGAAAGAAAAACGAATGAAGTCTTCTTGCCTTGACTCTTAAGACCAAGAATTATTTTTCTCTGAAATACAGATCAGCTTCCATTATCTTACTTTATCCTTTCTGCTTACCTTTATCTCAGAAGGAAAACAAGGTAAACTTGACTAAATAAGTGCTGACAAGATTCACTTTATAGTGATTACATAAATGTATTCTGCAGCTACTTAAAATTCATATTTCAGACTCTAGTTACATACACTTAAGATATGGATAAATTCCACCAGGCAAAAAGACAGAAAATTGAAAGGAAAAAAACAGACAAGGGAACCAAGTCAGTAAAAACATTTTAATTACACCCCAAGCCAAAGGAACATTAAAATTAAGGGAAAGCCTGGAAAAGAAGAAATTTTTATGGAAACATATGATTTTAGATCAGGTATAAAATAAGACAGTTATAACATATCCATAATATATTGAAAAGGGTGGAACATGAAGGTGTATTATCATAATGACCAGTTATAAATAAATCAGTTGTTCATTATTTCCATTGAGAGAACAAACTGACGACAACATCCATTCAACATGTGAATGATTCATTTAATAGCTTTTCATGCCTCATTTCTGACACTTTTTTTGGGAGGCTAAAAATACTGAAGTGATTGAAATATACTGTGCTAAAGTGACTTGTACATAATTTGTTACTCATTGGTACTTTTATTTCTAAATGATGATTTTTTTCACCCCATATTGAAATAGCTTAAATGCTAGTTCTTCAGGATTTGCTGTGGTGAGAAACTTACTATTGGAATTTCCTAATCAGTAACAGGTAAATTAGATGGATGCTTTGCATGTATTAAATTATAATGGTATCCTGGGGAGACTGGCGTGTTATCTGTGATACCATGACTCTGGAGAGAAATGGGAATATCCTGTAGTGGATTTCTTTTTATCTTGCCATCTATTATAATAATATTATATTAAGTATATGGAATACACTCCAATAGATAACTTTCTAACACATATTGGCTTGACAAAAATAATCTTGATATATTTTAATTTTTTTAGCAATTGTCCTTAACAAGCTTTTGGACCTTTCATAGAATACCACACATAAACAGTCATGTAAAACCAAGACCTTCATTATTCAAAGGATTTGTGAAAGTCCTAAATTGAGCCACGGGCAAAGAGCTGTTTTTATGAAAAATGTCAAAGGATTTTTTAAAGAGGAGATTCAGCCTTATGTGAATTTTCTTAACCTCTAGTATATTCAATCTATTGAAAAAAAGAAAGACTTACTTTGGAACCTAGGTTTGGTTGTCAGGTCTGGCACTGAGTGAATTATAATCTTATTTATGTTATTTGGTGAGCTATTAGCACTCTATAATGTTGTATAATTGGACATTTCATTTTTCAAGATAAATTAAGCTTTTCCTCTTCCAGTCTTGTCACTCACATTGTGTTGGCACATATGTGTATGTCATATGCTATATAAAACTCAAACTGAGAAGGAAATACTGAAGAAGACATAAACGTGAAGAGGAGAGGAAGAGTGAAATAAGCAGAGTAATATATTATTCTCCCTGTGGTTGACTTAGGACCCTGCAACTCTAACTGTTCTTCGCTTACTCCCTCAACAAGTTCACCTGTGATCTGTCCTAATGGAATGGAGAAATTTAAGATGTATTTATTCCACTAATTCAAAGGAATGAAAACTTATTTAGGTTAAATCTTACCTCCTTAGAACCATCTCATTATAAGTGTAAGATTTAATTTTTAATCTATTTCTTCTCTTTTCCTTATTTTCTTTTTTTGAAAATTATAACAGATATTTTCAAGGCAGGATTTTGAGTAATTAATTTATAGCAAATGTAATATACACTGGGCAGTTCAACAAAAGTAATAAAATATGGCCTGTCTTCTTGTCATCATTAGCCTAAAATGTTTAATTATGCAGATGTTTTAATTAAAAAATTATCACAGGTTCTTGCAAAGTAGGTGGGGTACAAACCTGAAAAGGAAAGGTAGAGATCATCTAAGATACCTTATGAACCTGGAATTTTCAATCAGCAGATGGAGATTTAATAGTATTTCTTAAAGCCTTTCTGGAAACTGTCCGATTGTTCAATTACTTGCCATCGTCATTCCATCCTGCTCGCCTTCTAGTCCACTCAGGAGTGTAAATGTCAGTATTTCACGCTAATCTTAACAGTCCCAGAGCCCCATGAAATAAAAAGCATATTGATTTTTTTTTGTAAGCCAAGTGGAGTTTCCCAGACTAGATTTTCAGCCTCTTAATTGGAATACAGAACAATTGTGAAACTTAAAAAATCTAAAGGTTGTTATAATTTAATTTATTGTCACTAACAAATTATAGACTCTACACATATAAAAATAAATTCAAAACATTCACATTAAGGATGTTTTAGATATTTAATAGAAGTAGTTGTTGTCTAATGAGTTCAGTTTTACAGGCTCATTTACTACCACATAGCATGTACTACCCTGTAGAAAACTATCTAGAGTGAAAATTTATATTTTTGAGAAATAATTATTTGAATACAGTATACATTTTATATATTGGGGATTCTCATGGCTGTCTTTGCCATACTGCACACTCTTCATAATCCTCAAGAGTGTTTTTGAATATTAGGCACAATTCCCTCGGCATTCATTAAAATAGCATTATTCATGATAACTTTCTTCGAGTTAATACGGATACGTTCTGAAATTCTAAAATTAAAATATATTCATTTTATTTTTCTTTCTTTTTCTTTTCTTTTTGAGATGGAGTCTCTCTCTGTTGCCCAGGCTGGAGTGCAGTGGCGCGATCTCGGCTCACTGCAAGCTCCGCCTCCCGGGTTCACCCCATTCTCCTGCCTCAGCCTCCCGAGTAGCTGGGACTACAGGCGCAGGCCACTGTGCCCAGCCAATTTTTGTATTTTTAGTAGAGGCGGGGTTTCACCATCTCTTGACCTCGTGATCCACCCACCTCGGCCTCCCAAAGTGCTGGGATTACAGGCGTGAGCCACCACGCCTGGCCTTCATTTCCTTAAGTAGGAAAATCAGAAAACTATGCCTTGAACTGGTTGCTGAATTCACTGATACTACTTTGGTTCATCTTAATGCAAAGTGCATTCCTGAAAATTTAAATTAAAAAGTGTCATAAGCACAAAATAAACATTGGAATCCTTTGAGAGTAATGGTATTCTCATAAAGAGAAGTGTTTGTTAAGGAGAGAAATACTTATTTAAAGAAGCAAAGAGTCAGTGGTACCAAACAACTTCCAAAACAACTGTGCTTATTGGTATATCAGGCAAATTCACCACCTTACTGATTTTTTCCCTACTTTTTAAATGAAATATTTGATAGTAATAGAACAAAAGACAAAAGACTCTACATATAACCTAATTCTCATTCATTTTCATATCAGTCTTATGCCATAACCTGTAGGTGATGAAAATTTAAATTGCACAGCCCAATATACCCTTTCTACATGTTGTCACATATTCCTGAAGTTAGAATTGTGTTATAGGCTTTTTAACCCACATAGGTATCATTTTAATGGACATTTTTACAAACAAAACAAAACAGAAAACTTCTGACAGTACATTATTTATTAATTACTTTAAGTTTATTCAATAAAATTGCATATTTTTTATTTATCATGGAATAGCTAAATTGAATCCTTTTCATTTGAGGATTAATTTGAAAAGATTGTGGGAAGGGGTAATTTTTTCAAAATTTTATTTGACATATATACTAGAAAAAACTGAGTAGCTATATGGAGAGAATACTAGACTCAGAAACTATTTCAGAGTCCCAGTTCTCCAGATGATAATACCCACAGACATCTAAAGACTTCTAAATTTTAGTTAGGAGCTGGATGTGGAGCCTGTAGACAGACCTGAGTTTTATAAATGGCAAACCTAAAGTTTCTCAAGTAGCATTTACTCTGTGAGGGCTTTTCTGATTTTCAGCAAATCCGATCATTTCACAGCATCATGTACAGACTTCATTTTTAGAAATATCACATTGAGCCACAATTACTTATTCACTATAAGCATTTGATCACTGTGTCTCACATCACAGTCACTGGAATACCATAATAAAAATAAATGCTTATTTTATTTATTGATTTGAATTAAAAATATCAAAATATCATTATATAGTATAGCATATATAGAAGACAAGACACATTGAACAAATACCCGTGAATGAAAACTTTTATCTACCAAATAATCACAGAGGTAACTGTAAATTAATAGTCCAAGTGATGAGCAGAATTTGATGAAGAGAATATTTCTCAACTTTAAAAAAATTCAAAAAAACTAAAGTAGCTCCTTATGTATCATGTTTCTGATTAGAAATATATATATTTGACTGTACTTTTTAAATGACAACTTTACTGACAATTATTTGTACTTTTAAGGCAGAAATAATTCTGCATATTCCTAAATGTCAGTGCATTCATAAATTAAAAATATTTCACTCTAGTGAAAAATAATTATAAGTAAATGTACATTCTAGTACGAGTCTATTTGCTATTGTTGCAGGACTTTTCCTTATTTCAGCTAAAGACAGGCCTCTTGTCCCATGGCCAGGAAAATTCAGGTTCACAGACAATTTGAATGGTGAGTAAGTCAGGGTTTTATTGGGTGAAAAGGGAGAAAAGGGGGGAAACAGGGACTCTCTGCAAGGCCAGAGTCCCTGCTAGAGTACTTCCTGCTTGGCTGCTTGAATCCCAGGTTCCACACAGGAAGAGGAGGGGCCAGGCTCTTCCTTGCTGCAAATGGACTGCAACCTCTGTGTGACTGCACGCGAGTGCACGTTCCCAGTGTGCAGACCGGTTTGGAGTTTTGCCAGGGACCCCCTCACACCTGGCTGTCTCACTATCACCTAAATGATTTTAATCATGGTCTTTAATAATATTCTACTGTAGTTTCTTTGTTTGTAAAATGTAGCAATCAAAAATGATTTTTATTTTTACTCTTTGAAATAAAAATTCTGGTTAATATTCACCAATACTAACATAAAGACTAAAAAGGTTGAAAAGAAAAAGTCAATCAATCTGAAGGCTGTGTTTTCATTTGTGCCAAACAGTATTTTGACAGAGGATGCTACAATTATTAGCTTCTAAAAAGTTGTTTGATTTAATTTACATAATTATTTGAAATTAATGCCATTGCCTGGATCAGTCTTCAAAATGTTTTATGAACATTTTATTGAAACTGACATAACATTTTAAACAAAGCATTAATATGCTTTTCCCCCACCTCAAAAAGATAAAATAGAAATGTAAAGAGAATTAGAGTTCAGAAAAAATGTGGGAAATATGTAGGCTTGCCTAGAAAGGCCAAGAGATGTAATGTGGCTAGAGTAAAATTTGGCTCTGAACTTTTAGGCCATCAGGACAAAAAATTGAGCCTGGTCTTTCTCTTCCAGAGAAGCATGAATCTAACAAATCCTATCGGAATAATAGATGTCAGTAAATAAAAATATAATATTCTCCCTTCACTGCCCTCTCATCTTTGTCTTGCCCATCTGAATACTGCTAGTTTTAAGTTCTATGTCATTTATCACTTTTGCCTTGAGATATTCCCAACAAACTTATTAACTTTGATTTTATCTTCTCCTAACTGCTGTTTACGATTGCAGGTATTAAACTTAGTTTTTGAATTTTATTTCTGTTGAATATGGATGTCTTTTCTCTTTGCTAAGACTGTAAGTCCCTTGGGGACAGGGACTATATCATACACTCATGTATCTCTAAAGTTTTCTTACCTTCCAATAGGCATATATTAGGTATGTAATAAACACATCAATTATATTGAAAAAATGTCTTCAGTGATAGCCTTAAATAGGTAGAATTTTGAACTTAACATTGGGGTCTATACAGTGGACCTTAAATGAGCAGTTAGAGGGGTCAGTTTTTCAATATATCAGTCAACTGGATTTGAATCCTTGCTGGACAATTTAATAGCTATGTGTAATGTAATTGCTTTGTGCATCTTTTTCTTATCTTTCTAAGGGAAAAACAATGGTATCTACTTCATAGGATTATTATTAATTCTGTTTGCCATATTAATGTTGACTGAATGAATGAACACCCATAAAATGCTTAGAAAAGTAAACATTCAGTAAGTGTTAGTTGTTATTTTGTCTTAAAGTGCTTGGCATTAAGCCATTCTTTCTGAAAACAAATGGACATTCTTTGTGGTAATTACAGAACACAATCAGTTGTCTGAGATCTGTCCTCAGAAAGCAAAAGTATATGACAGCAAAACCATGTTTTCATTACAGACAATAGTATTTATATTCTCAGTGGCAGAAAAGCATGCAGTTATCTGAAAACGATATCAGATTATTAAGTTAAAAAGAAGTGGCCCCAAATTACATTTCAGTTTTATATTACATAAAATGTTTATCTGCTAGAAGGCTCTTCTTCCAATCCCCCTGTGGTATTACCAATGTGCTATATCAAGTTCACACATTTTATCCCATAACTGGATCCAAAGGCAAGGGAAAAGCTGCTAAGGGCTACAACCCCAATTATGTAATTCTTCCACAAAATGATGAAGTGTAACAAGGGTTCATTGTTAAATAGTTGCGTGTCAAAGCCAATGTTGGCTCAAAAAACTCAGGTTTGAAGTTTGTTAAAGAGAAAACTGGCAGGGAGTTTTGAAGGATGTCCAATACACTGAACTTAAGTTTCCGTCACATCCAAAGGTGAAAAAATGTTGACATCACAAGGATCTCAAGCTTTTCTCCAGATAACATGCAAGTTCAGAGATGTTCAGTGTCTTTCCCTAGAC
This sequence comes from Hylobates moloch, assembly GCF_009828535.3. Lineage (NCBI taxonomy): Eukaryota > Metazoa > Chordata > Mammalia > Primates > Hylobatidae > Hylobates > Hylobates moloch. The sequence goes on along the minus strand of NW_026652278.1, from coordinate 62,262,588 downwards.
CTCTCTGGTATAAGTGTTGTCAGACTAGAGCTGGTATGGGCTCTCAGGCTTTTGCCTCAAGGCAATAATTTTCTTATTTTATAAATGAATATAAAATAAGACCTCTAGAGAGGACGTTAAAAATCATATTTCCAGCTCCCCATTGTGGTGGCCATTCCACTCTGATAATTGTCTTATGATAGAAGAGAAAAACAGCGGTAACCAATCTTTCACCACATTTTCATCAGACTGTTTAGGGCATTATATTTATGGATCTGTAATTGAAAGCAAATATATCATTGATGTAAAACAGCAAGAACAGATGGAGTATATTTAAAATTACAATTCATTTCTCAACATCAGATCTTGACTAGGTGTATGTGAATTAATGTAATTACTCATATGGTTGAAGCAGCAATTCAGAGTTTATAGTTTTGGATCATTTCAAATTTGACCTTGGAAAGATCATGTAGCATTTAGTTTAAATCTTTTTCCCTGTCTATTCAGTTTCTCTCTAGAGAAATAATAGAAATAGTTCTTGGACTAATTTTTATTCTTAGTCTCTCTTTTGATAGAATTAATTCCATCTATCTACTTATCTATCTATATCTATCTATCAATCATCTAATATGTATGCCATCACAAATGCCACATTTCTCTTTTATCCTCAATATCCACGTTAGCCTTTATGATGACACTTGATGGCATAAATGTTATTGTAAATTTTAATAATGGGTCTTAGTTTTTAAAATTACTTGCAGATTATTTAATAATAAATCACATTCCCTTCACTTACCTTGGTATGTGTAATTTTTGTCTTCTTTGTTGTTTTTTACCACATCTTCAACCCAGATACCAGGAGCATCTTTGTTGTCCACAATCAGAATTATTCTAGATATTTCAGATAACATTTCTGTATGGTGGTAATGGTGCCAGAATGAGAAGACACAATGATATTAGATCCAGGGTGCTAGAATTTCTCTCTTTGCTGGATTTATTGTTTTAAATTTATAGCCTAGTTTTTATCACAGTTATAGACGTGATCATTTTTAGTAGGAGGCATGACTTACAGAGTGATTTACTGGCTCTTGAATGCTGTGTGTATTATAGAAGTATGTTTTTCATGGATGCTATATGTTCAGATCCTGTGATGGAGTAAAATGCCAATGTAATTAAACCAATGGGATTACTTGCACTTGTGGAGTTCAGGGAGAGATAGAAGAGATAACTCAGTGCTTTAATAAAAAGCTCCTGAGACACTAATGGAGTCGAGAGACTATTTAAGAATCATTTGTGAATAGCCGAGACTGAGGAAGATGTTTTTCAAGATGTGAGTTTAAAAATAAATTTCAAAAAATAATTTTATTTGTCCATCTCCACATAGTAATGAAACAAGGAAATGATATTTATTTTATATTTAAACTACATATTACATTCTGAGTAGGACAAGTAGAGTCTGCCTTGTTACAAAGGTTATCTTTTCAGCCTCTTTTGATGTAGTGTGCTTCCAGATCCCATATCATCTGTGTAAGTTATAATACTCCTATAAGGAATATTGCCATTTAAAATCACTCACAGGAAATATTCTGTAGCCCAAGCCATGTCATTGCCAGTTACAGTTTGTGACCATAGATTACTGGTGTTTTTCTTCACCTTGTCATTTGTACTTGGTGACTTTATTGACCATTCATCCATATAGTTTTTGCTAAAATTGGCGACATCACCTCTTTTTTTCGGCCAGTTGAAGGTTATATTATTGATACTTCTTTATCAATTTTGGCTGTAATTTTGGCTGTAAATTTATAAAAGAGCTAAGATGATTGGAAATAAAAATATGACATCAATATTCAGGGGTATTTATGTTTTGAAGGACTTTTCTTTCAAATGTCTACTCTTTTTAGGAAACCATGTATAAAACTTCAAGAAAATATTGTTTTTTTTTCTATTAGGCTGCTGGTTTAGGATATTGAAGGAAGTCTCTACACAGTGTAAGATAATATTTCTGTTTGGAAATAGGCAAATTCTTTTTCTGCTGTGTTTAGTATCCCCCCCCCCCCCATTAATATATATAAGCCTCATTGTATTGATTATAATCTCTTCTCACTTTTGAAAATATGCCATGGTGGGGGTAGGAGCACATCCTTAGAGCCTAACAAATCTAGATTTGAATCTTCAACTCCACTGTGTGAGCCTTGGCAAGTTATTTAATTACTATGAGCCCTATTTTCCTTTCTTTAAAATTGTGGTTATACTTCTTTCCTAAAATGATTTAAAAAATGAGACGAGGGCATAGTGGCTGATACATCATAATTTACTTCCTGCCTTTCTCCCCACTTCCAGCTTTTCATTTGTTATATTCATGGGTGCAACTAACAAGTAACAAACCTAGCTGCCTTAAGACTGTTTTCAGATATGCCTCTCGAAAGAGTTAATGGGGAATAAAATCTATAAACAACAGTCTGTCAGGAAGCAACCTGAGCATTTTATGTATAGTTGTTTTTTGGTATGCTTTCCTCAGTCAAGAAAAATGTTCAGTCAGGCTTAGAAAACTAGATTCACATTGATATGGGAAAGCACAAGAATTCACAATTTTACATTAGAATAGAAAGCAATTGAATGATTTGGGAAAAGTAAATTCATTTGAGCAATATTTTTCAAAACTTAGCATGCATTAGTATCACCTCAGTCATGTCTTAATGCATATTTTGAGATCCATCCCAGTGATTCTGATTCAGTAAATCTAGTATTGACACAAGGGATTTGGAGTCAACTTGACCTCTTAATAGTAACTTCAAGATATAATAGGTGGCAAAATTTTAAACAAATAAAATTATTTGTCAAATTTATCCATCCATGTTGTCTTACTACTATTTTCCATATTAATCCAGATAAAGTCAGTAAGAGAAAATGACTGAAACTGCTCATATCGACCAACTGAAAACCTGGAGTCAGACCATCATTTCCTACAGACTGAGGCAAAGACTGTCTTGCAGAACCTTTAAACCATGCATTACAAGTGTGCTGTGTTATAATAACACAAGATATATGGAAATCAATTTAAAAAAGATAAATTAGCGGGTAATATTTTAGATTAGAAAACAATTTCAAGGTTCCTTTATCACAAAGTCTCTTGATACATTTGAAATATTATTTGATTTACACAAAACAAATTTTCACTCACCTTTTCAGGAAGAGAAATATCATATAACACAAAATTTATAAATGAGAGCTAGGAGGAAGAAACTTAGTAGCCTAAGTCCTAGATGGCTGAGGCACTCTGCTGCTGTAAGATCACTGTCCTTCATAGAATAAAAAAGTCAATGGTGGACTTTTTAAAACGTAAATTTTACCCTAAATAAATTAAATATAAGTTGCCTCCTATCTCACAATAAAATATAATGCAAGTCATGAGAGACCTTCAAAAAAGACCCACCACCACTTTCGTGTGTGTGTGTGTGTGTGTGTGTGTGTGTTTGCTTGGTTTTAAATTTTCAAACATTTCTTTCCCATTAATGTTGATGATAAAATGAAGCCCAATTGTTGATTGTCCAGGTACCCTACCTTTGGGGTAAATCAGAATTTTGAAAGCATTGCTCCTGGGTCCTTTGCCCTTGGCACCTCCCTATTTAGGGACAGTTGGGGAAAATTGGGAAGGTCGTGGGAGGAGCTGGAAGCTCTTTCTTATTGCAAGACCAATTCATCTGCACCTTGAGACTTTTTGATGAATTAGAAGATTGTTATATTACCCAGCATTATAAACTGTTAAGAGCTGTGCCAATATAAGATGTTATTATATCTATTCTGGAAATTTTTCGCCTTTTCTCCTGAGGCCAAATACCTGCCAGTCCCATAACCTCTTTTTTCGCATGCTCTGACATACCCAGAACATCTGCATTTCTTTTATACAGTTTAATAACAACAATTCACATCAGGTATTGGTTTTCATGCATTCAGTTTCTTATTTTGAGTGTTTAGTTTGAGAGATGATATCTGTCTTCCAGTCAGGAACAATCAAAAGCAAATATATTTTTACTCTCATATACAATAGTTTTATTTTAGAAAATATTTTTTGCAAAGAGATTTTACTATTTCTAAGCAGTCTATGGAGTCAGAGAGATCTGAGTTCAAAATAGGATTATGTGATTAGTCTTGAGTGTTAAATTTGGGAATGTTTTCTTTACTTGTAAAAATGTAATTTGTATTAAAAATCTGTATAGTTTCATGGTTTTCCAAAACATTCAGGAGGGACTAGAAATAGAGACTTGACAAAATGAGTTGATCAGTAAAATATATTATTTGCAAGTTAGCATATGTTTTAGGTTCTATACATCAATTTGGATGAATTATATTTTATTTTTCTTATAAGGAGAATGGAGAAAATTGTTCTCTATTATTACAAGTAAAAAAAAAATTTCATGGTTTAAGAAGAAATCTTGCCAAAAGAAAAAAAGAAAAAGAATTTTATATGTCTTCCTAATTAGCTCCGAATTGAACATGTGTTCAGTTGACAAAGTGTTGAACATGTGTTCAACCCTGTACTATGGATCTCTTTTATAATTATGCAGTCTCAATTTAGAAGGTCTTTGGTTTTTTTTCTTGGGGTTTCTTTCCTTGTGCTTCTTTGATTTTATGTCTGTACCTTGGGGCCTACATGCAATCCACATCTTGGGAGCATCTGTTCTGCACATTCACAAATGAACTTGTATGTTAAGAAATATGTGACTTGTTAAACTTTTTGAACAGAGTTTTAATGTGAGAGCCCAGAGTAAAACACAGAAATACTTCAGTTAGCTAATATTTTACAGATGGAGAATTGAATTAAAATAGGGATTACTAAACAACATGAATATATATATATTCTTTCATTCTATCCATTATCTCTGGAAGTTCTCTGGCTCTGATCAGAGAAAGAAATCTTTTAGTACAGTGGAAAGACTAACAGCCTGTAAATTTTGAGAATAATTCAACTGCACCAATTATTAGCCCTGTGTTTTGGGGTGAGGGCTCAACTTCTTTGAGATCAATGTGTCTTTATAGGGTTGTTATGATGACAAAATGAAATAATTTATGTAAAATGTGGTTTGTGAACTTCAAAACACTGCATAGCTTTATGGTTTGCTGCAGCTGCTGGCTGTTATTGTAACCATGCTGGGTCAAACTCTCCATTTTTCAACTCCAAACATAAGTAAACATTTCAGTTGTTTAAATCGGTGAGGAATAGACAGGAAGGGAGACATAGGAATAGGAGTTAGAAGGAGGAAATGGGAGATTATCGAATGCTGAAAAAGAAAGATTAGAAATGCAAATTTTAGACAAAAACTGAAATAAATTGGAAATATGTGATAAAGATTCCAGACACAGTCTTTCAGATTGTTACCACCCTCACCCTTAACCTGGACATGGCAGAATAAAAATTAAGCAAAAATAATAATAATCATCATCCAGCATTTTTTTTTCTTGTTAAAGACCCTTTTGGTTGAATTTAAAGATGAGAAGTCTCAAAATTCCTGGCTTATTTGGTGTAGCTTAGGGCCTTGGTTGCACAGAGCTGGGGTTCCAAGGTGATTGTTTCTATTTATAGTTGTTCACTTTAGATGAATTTAAAATATTTAAGAAAGAAAGTGGTTTCCTTCAGGAAATCAAGGGCATACACTTGTAAGACTCCTTGGAACCTTAACATTTCTAAAAATCATTATCAATTTGACTGTGTCTAGAAATAGGTTTATTAGCAGATAAACCTATTTATTAACAAATATGTTAATTTGTGCTTGCTGACACAAATTAATTCTTCCTTTTCTATCTTTGCAAGGACAACTTCTAATGAGAAAACTTGCAAATGACATTTTGGTTTACATAATAAATAAAATTTTGCATTTGATTTTAGACTCACAAATCATAGCTTTATAACCCTTTATAAATTCGCTAACGACGTAAAGCCAAATTTCAATGTAGAGAATTAAGAATAAGAATAATACATCACAAGGCAATTAGAAAATGGATAACATAAAGATTAAAATTAGACTTAAAATGACAAAAGTTTTGAATAGCAAATAATTTATGCAAAATATGTTACAAAATCTGGGATGCTAAATAGTTGACACAAGTACTGTTTGACATTTAGTTTCATTTGAATTAGTAATAGAATTTGCTTCTTCCAACATTTACATCTTTTTTCTTTCTGACTTTATATATTTTCAACAAAAATTTACTCCACAGTTTTTAAGTTCATTCTTGAAGCTGCTTTTAAATTTGCTGTGACAAACCTGCATAAAACTAGATTTTATAGATATACTTTCTTTGGAAGAGATAAAAATTTAAAAGTTTGACATTGTTTTCAGTTATTCTTTTCTTCATTGTTTTGATTGACCCCTGTTAGACTGATGTATTGTCAATCTACTTTTGATGGCATGAATATAAAATGACAACATAAAAAGCGCTTCTAGTGCAACAGTAATTGAAACTTGCAGTTTTCTATTAAAAAAAAAAACACAAGAATGCATGATTACTATTGATAAAGTAACACTAGTTTCAGACAATAACCTATGTCAAGCAAACAGCACAAACAAGTTGATTATTTCAGCTTCTGAAGACTCAGGTTTTCTTAATTTGATTTGAATTAACTTTATAATACAATCGTATAATCAATATATGATCTGGGCTGGTGTCAAATTACTCTGAGTTATTTCTTTGATAATTTGGAAGTGAATCCCATTATGGATAGCAATATAAACAATTTAGAACATATTAAGGATGTTTACAGTCTACTTGAGTGATAAAGTTCTCCACCATGGCTCATATCTATATTGAATGAGCTGTACATGTTTAAAATTCTTCCTCAGGAGAGAAATGATGTAGTGCACAATGCAAAAAAAACCTCATATGTTTCCTTTGAAATGTTTCCAAAATACTGGTCTCACAGTTCTAAATAAAAAGTTGTCTTAATAACCAGGCACACGTTGCACTGACTGATGGTTACTTTTACGTAAACCGCTATGGGTTAATTAGGATAAAAATTGCTACTGTACAATTATTATGCACTATACTCCCACCTTGGCCTGCAAATAATGAGATGTAACAAAAGTTTTTATTTGTCACTGGCAGCTGCACCTTTTAACTGTATCACAAAGTCTGTTGCTGTGGTTACAGCCTTTGCTTCCAGTGATGTTTTGTCCATGCTTTCCCCCAACCCTTAACAATGGTTACTCAAAAGAATGAAATAATGAGTCATTCATTCGGAAGTATGTTAAAATATCCCTCTTTATCATTACATTTCACTGCTTAGAAACTAGGCTGTAATTCAAGGCAACAGTTAAGTCTGAGAACTGTTAAAAAAATCTTTGATTTTTTTTCATTTTTAAGAAAAACCTGTCTATGTAGTTGAAGAACCTCTTACAAGTCTGAACAATTAAATCCTTTTTGGTTAATGTATTATTTCTGGAACAAGTAGATAAAATTCTACGCAGTAAGCATAATAAAAATCGTGCATGTTTCGCACAGCACAGAATTTTAGAGTCAAGGTTTCTGGGCAAAAAAGCAGTAACAAAACAGTCCTTACAAAACTGAGTAACTCTGAATAACACAAGAAATAATTTTTGTTAATTTAAAATTTTAGAAACTGAAATATGTAAAGTTTTTAAAGTAAAATGTAATTAAATTATGGTACTGTACATACCAGTTGTTTCTACAATTGAAACTTTACAATATGAAAAATACATTAGCTTTGTACAGTTTTTACAGGTAGGTAGGATGAGTTTTGAAAAAAAAGATTGTTTTATTTTTCAGGGTCATACTCTGTTTAAGTCAAAAAATACTGCACAACTTAGCTAATTACAAAGTGTAGACTTAAAACAATTCATGTCTTCTTTATTTCATGAATCAATCTTGGATTTTTTGTTTATTTGAACAGGGGATTTTGTGTTTTGTTTTTAGAGTCCACAATGAACACATCTTCCTCATTTTGTCCTTGAGGTTACAAAGTTTGGTAGCAACCCCTGGCTACCAGTGATCTCAGTTAAGCTAGCTGCTGTTTATGGTCACTGATTCGGCCAGCTGTTGTGATTGTGCTCAGGTCCAGCTCAGTCTCTAGGTGTGTTTCCATCGTATCTTCCTGTGCATTCGTTTCAAAGGACTTATGGGAGAGAAGTTCATGATGCACCCCACAGTAACTTATTGTGGGCTGGTCGTATGCCAGAAAGGTTGACACATTCATTGATAAAGGTATCTGGGGAAAAATGACACGAGAAAAGTCAGTTATAAAAATATAGACAACTTTAGGGGAAAGATTTAGAGACTGAAGTGCTGACTTGACTAACCTCCATGGTTATATCTGTGGCCCTGTGGCCTAGGTGTCCCCGCATTATCCCACTAATGCCCCTATTCTCATATAGTGAGATCAGTGCAACAGTTTTAAATCCTGGGATGAAACTGCTTAATTCTTTACTAGAAGATTCAGATAAGTAGTAGCCTACGTGGTTCTGAAAATGATAAAAGATTTATTGGAATAGTCAGAAAATTGCTTTCCCTGACTGGGAAAATAATTGTATTTTTAGAACTGATAAACACTGTTATTATTATTATTAGTGTTAATTATCCTATTATTTGGTTAGGATACAATAGAACAAGAGTGATTCTCAAACTTTAGCATTGATGAAAATCACCACCCACTTCTTTAACTAGTCAACCCCCTGCCAGCCAAGTTTTTCATCCAGTAGGTCTGGGATAGGTCCTGGAATCCATATTTCTTACAAGTTCCTATATGATGCTGGGCTATTAATCCACACACCACACTTCAATAACCATTGCAGAAGAAAATTATCTAGAGAAGCCATTCTGGCTATTCTTACCCATAACTTCTTAATATTTATTTTATCATAAAGATTCCTTAAAATATTAATGTCTGTAGTTTGGTCCATATATCTAAAATTTAGATGAGCTTAGAGAATTCCCAGGAAAAATCTATGGTTCCTATGAAGGTCCAAAAAGCATCAAAGGATGATGCTAGTTTGAAGGAACCAGTAGTATACATGAGGAAGGGACTCCCTTGCCAACTAAAGAAATCAAGTTCTAAAGGTGAGGGAAAAAGCAAGCATGACTATGGTGAGAAGAAGGGAAACATACATGTTACAGACAAAGGGAAGCCTGAAATATAATCAGATGTCAAAGTCTAGAGATATTTCCCATTTCTTTTTCAATAAGATAAAAACTTGTCCTAAAAAGTAGGCAGACTTCAGGAACCTTCAGTCCTGATCTTGGTTTAATATCCTAATTACTAATTCATGCTGTTAAATTCTCTGGAGGATAAAAGCTTCTGCCATTCTTGTTTGGTGAACAGATAGAATGTATATTTGTTTGAGCACATCAGACTAAATTCCTTTCTGATCTCAGCTGAGATTAGAGTACAACGCTAAGAAAAATAGAAGGCCTAGGTATTCTTTTTTTATTAACTGCATCTTTACATTCTTTCCCCTTCTCTCCATGCATTAGAACCATCTTTGCCACTTCTGTTTCCATCCCTACAGTTCTACTTACATGTGTTTCTACTTCAGTGAAAATTCCTGGAGCAAATATTACCGTTTATCTCTTTAATAAAAGTAATCAAAAAATAAAAAATAAAACTAATCACTTCTTTTAAGATTATTTGCTTATAATATGAATATTTCAGCTATAAAATATAGAGAGCTTAGTTCTTAGAGAGAGAAATATAATCCAGTTCATTAAATGAAATTCCGGAGTAACTCTTCCTATTTATGTGGATTTTTAAGATTTAAAACATGAAGTTATCTGATGTGTGAATGAAAGATATCATACACTTTAAAAAATGGTCAAGGCAACTGAAAGATCATAAAGAAAATGCTTAGTAATAAAATAGGATACTTCCATTTAAAATAAATAAGAATCTTGTTGTCACAGATGAAATAGGCCAGATAACTAAAATATATTTTTATGTAAAAGTAAATGTGCAGCATGAATAGATTTGAGTTATAGAAGAGAACAAAAATAGAACTGTTACTGAGTACAAGAGTTTTACATTATCCTCTGGGAAATCAGTGCTCTGTAATGTGTTATGGGTCATATGTCTGTAGGATTTTATATATTTGTTCTTATTCATCACGGAAACTTATGCCTCATATATGCAGAATCATTTCTGGCTTACTTGGAATTAACTCTACTGTGAATAATTTGTAATTTCTATGGTCATGATTTATGAAAAATAAAAAACCATGATACGTTTATTCTGTGTGTGTGTGTGCACACACAATTTCCTGCTTGATTTAACATATCGAGGCTACTGACTGACACGCAGAGTTCAAGTCCTATTTTGAACCATTATCAATTAAATAGCTCTGATGATCTATTTTAAAAATCCCACATATTATTTTCTTTAGTGAGTTTCTTACTGTTGGATATGTCTTATTTTGAAATACTTTATGCCATGATTATACTGTTTTATTATAAATACACATTTTTTCACATTTTAATATTTCTGAAATTAGGATTGAACTTATAAGCAATGTGAATGTTTAACATATATCATTTCCATGTAATTGAGAGTGCATTTTAAAGTTGATTCTACCTTATTAACAATAAAATAACATAGTAAGATGTATCAGTAGGTAGAATGTAACAGCTAGCCATATCTGAATACAACATCACCGTAGATTTTTCCCAGGTTGACCTAAATGATTTTGAAAATTTAAGAGAGTTAGCATTGGATATATACCCATGTGTATATATAGGGGTACACACATACAGATACATATATAATATATAAACATATGTATATACACATGTATGTATAAACTTAAAGCCAATTACTTATAGTTTCAAAATCATTTAAATCAGGTATGGCAAATGCAAATTTTGGTGATACATCGGTTTTGGACCACTTTTACATACTCATGATGTCTATATAAGATTCATGTAAATATAGTATACATACCTATGGATAGATACATGATATGGTATATGTATGCACATGTGTGTACCTTTACTCATAAATTTTTCAAATTGTGTTCAGGTCTTTGTTGAATTATGAATATTTTGCACTGACAATTTTATTGGAATGTCAAGTAAGATAATTTTTTAATATATAAAATATTTGGTTAACTTTAAGTCATTTCTTCCTCAATTTTTAATTTCTAAGTATTTTACACAGATGTAGTACAAGGTTTTTTTTTTGTTTTATTTTTATGTTTATTCTTTTGTGGCTAATCAGATGGATAAAAATTATTGAAGCTGTATGATATATGAGGCACCATGCTTGACAATATGAAGAACCTAAATATCAGTGGAAGGACCAAGTGATTTAGGTATAGAATATGTTCAGTAATTTTCTTTTTAATTATACACTGTTCCCCCATTTACTATAAATAATAATTCACTAGATATTTACATTAAATACAATTGCTATTATGTATTTTAAAATATGTAGAATGAAAATAAATTTTACTTAAATTTAAAAGACCTAGTTCACTGTTTAATGAGATGACACTAAAAGGCCCTGCTATCTGGAAATACTTATTTCGTTAGAATATCCATGTAGGATATCCATTTAGGAATCCATTGATTCCTAAATTTAATAAAACTAAAAATAATCTCTATTATCTAAATTTGTAAGGGAGGGATATTTTTGCTTCTAATTATTTATAATGAGAAAATTACTTCTTTGTCAGAGCAAGTCTTCCTCATGAAAAATATTACATATATTGTTTGTAATGTCTTTTCTTCTCTATATCAACATCATATGTTGATTACTTACTCAGCGTAGGGTATTAGGCTTTACATAAGTTAATTCAAGTAGGAAGTCAGATGCTAAGTGTGCAACACATTTTCTCCTCAAGTAGCAGTGCACTACCTGCTGCCTGACATCACGGTATTACCTTAAGAGGTATTCTTTGGTTCTTCCATGAAGAGATTATCTGTCCCTTTCAAATTATAGTCAGTTGTTTGAGAATATGGCAAATGACAGTTTGTGATAGTGCCATAATTTGAAAAAGGAGTGTGACTAGGATGAAACCTATTTATGTTTCAAATAAACTAAATCTAAAATGATAAGAAATTAAAATCCGCATATGGTGTTTTTCACACCAGGGTAAATACCTGATGCAGAGGTTTGGGCAACGACTGTGAATTCAGCAATCTTCTGTTGGGGGTAGTTTCAGTTTTGTTGGGGGGGTATGTCCTTGCACCAAAAAATGACTGGTCGCTGGGTAGTAATGGAGAGGCTACCAGCTGGCATTAAAAAAAATCTATTTGACTCAACCTTGTAGATCCCTTCCTGTCACCAACTCACAGTAAATTCCGTTCTCTTCACATAACCATCAAGTGACCTCGGGTCCTTTTATTCTTTTCTTTCTTTCACAGTAACCTCTCTCTATTTCTCCATTTTTAGCAATTTTTATTAACATGGTCTCTCCTGCTATTAGGGTGTTCAACAGTACAGTCCCAATTTATGCTTATCATCCCATTTTGACAATAAATGACTTAGTCAACCTAACTGAACATTACCCAAATACATTATTTCATAAAATAAACAGTTACCCTAGGTGTCTGAACTAGCTAGTTGGAATAGGCTCAGGGAAGGGGAATAGGAAATTTAAACCTAATAAGGCATTTGCTTCTCCAGATCTTTTGTTGGAAGGCTCTATTTAAAGTGTCCATTGAATCTTCTTGTCATATGTTTTGAGAGTTAAGTTTCTTTCCATGAATTTACCCTGCTAAACTCCTATTTATCATTACTTCTGGTTTCTTTTAATCCTCTAAATCACTGTTTTCCAAGAAAGGTAATTATTCTTAAGGCTATGAATTGCGGAGATTCAGGGATATAAAAACTTACTCTCTAGAAAGCATTATTATGTATACTCTGAGCTAAGAAAATCATTATATGCTATTGTAATAATGAGTAGTAGTAACTGACCCATTAGTTAGGAAATTCCCTTAGGAAAAATTTTGATTCTGCTAAACTAGTAGTGTCTTGACATCAGTGATATTTGCCCTAGCAGTAATTTCCCAGTGATGTGCCAAGTCTCATATCACTGTCTCGTATCAACATCAATGCCATGTACCTTTCACATAAAAACTACAAAGTTAGATGATTAAAAATAACTAATTACTAATGGTCTTTCTCCCATTCATATGTAATATTTGAGTTTGTGATTATAAAGGAAAAGAATAGTTTTTTAAAGTTTCTAAGCTGTGATTAAGTAAATAATAATTTTTACCACATATTAACTATGTAAGTAATATCTAGGTATATTTGTACAAATATCTGTGTATATGTATGAACATTCATATGAATTTCTCATAATTAGTTGGTTAAGGTCACTCAAGAATCTCTTCTGTTGGATAGAAAAGATTATTTTTGAAGTACAAAATACTCTGAAGAGCAGAAAATGATAGTCTTCTTTTGTGAAGGAATAACAAAAAAGCTATGTTTTCCTTCTCTAGAATTCTCTCTCTAGTTTGCTTGGTAAGTGTTATTTCCGAATAGAGATTTTAGTACGTATAAATATTTCTACTGATTGAGAGAATTCTCATGCTCTCCTCATATATCACAGGGGAAATCTTCCCATTTTTGTAAGGCTGAATGTTATCTAGTAAGTTTTCTAACTCTCTAGGTTGTTGAAAAGATGATATTTTACGGTTTTTGTAAATATCATTTTTGATCATCTGCATACAGTGAAACAGACTTCTTAATGAAGAAATTCAGTTTTCTAGATGTAGCCCTTACCACTATCAAGATATTTTTCTGCATTTTATCTTGAAATTCAGAGGTGTATTATCTTACTTTTATTTTTCATCTACTAAACTTAAGGGGTTTTCAGTTGAGTTTATTTCTACCTACTAACATATAAAATAAGAAATAGGCATTTCAGTCTTCTTCTAGTTAATGATATTTCTCTAATTTGTCTTTAAATTTGTTTCAAACTGAGCTCATTATCTCTGAATACAAACTGGTTCCTCTTCCTTGGTCCCTATTTTGTTCTAGGGAATACTTATTAGATTAAGTCAGCTTAATCTACTTATTGCCCAACTACTTTGACTCCCTGTCTCTTGTTCCAAATGCCCCATGATTTGCCAGTTACTTTCTTGACATCAATGACAGGCACACACATCTCTCATCTCTGTTACCACTGTCTTGGCTCAAAGTATCATTACCTTTTCACCTTAGTGACTATGACTGGTCTCCCTAATCTGTAGAATTGCCAATAAAACTGGGCATTTATAAATTTATCCTGGAGGAAATTAGCTATATTTTTAATTTAAATGTAAGCAATATGTAGAAAATAGTAAATACTTTCTTCTTTTGTTTTCCTTTTTTTGGGGGGTGGTCATTTCTGAAGCATTATTCTTTGTCTTTGGAAAGAAGTGGGATTTAAAGTATACTTTATTCTGGGAAATTAGCATCCTTAAATATATTATTTACATATATTCCTTAAATATATACATGTATATATTTATGCATGTATGTTTGTGTATGTATCACACTCTTTAAATTCCCAATTTACTTAATGTTTTAATTTCTAAAAAATACACTTGCTGATGACTTTATTCTTGTTCATTTTGATGCCTCTACTCTGTTTCATTTATATAAGCTGATTTTCATAACTAGCTTTGGGTTTTGCTGAGGTATGCACAATTTGATCTGTGTTTGGAGATTGGCTAGCAACATTAATTTTGTCCTATCAAGCTTGACCTTTATATACAGACTGGTAGTTTTACTTAGAATCAAAATAGAAAGCTGTCCCTTTGGTATTATTTGAGTAATATTAAGAAACTCTTGATTGAAAATAGCTTTTCTACCGGCTTGACTCCCAGCTTGAAAATTTTGTCACTAATCACTATTTTGGTTTCTAAGTGTTGAGGCAGTTGATAAAATGTAAGTGCTAGATGAGATAAATAGTGTAAGCAATTATTACACTGCAGCTTGGGTCCCTGGCAAAGTGTCAGGGACGGCCTAGATGTTACCTCAGGTTCTACCTTAGTTTCTTTAGGATTTCTGCAGCTGTTACTCTGCCTAGCCCCCTGAAGAAGCTGTGGGCATTTGTTACATCTGTCAGTTGATGCATGGCCTGGACACGTCTCTAATATCCTCTTCATTATTTTGATTCATTAAACATTTACTATGTAGCACAGATACTATACTACATGCTGGACAGAGGTTGCCTATTTTAAGCCTTCTAAGACTAACAGTTGAGAAAAGGAAGACTTAGATAGTTTAAATAATTTGTATAAAATCACTTCTCTAGTGAGTTGCCTAAGTAGTTGCCTGCCTTCTTAACCACTACATTTTGTTGCCTATCTATCACTCTATCTAATTCTTACTGGCCTTAGAACCTAGAGAGCTGAACACAATATAGGCATCTGATTCTCTGTAACACTAATTGTCAACATTTAGGTCTTATTTCCATTAGTGTGAACATTAAGATTTCCTATGTTTATATGTAGTTTTATGATGCTGCTTTGCACATTGCGTCTTCAGGAAAGAAACGTAGTTTATGATGGATTTAAGATGTGGGTAAGATAGTGACAGCTCAAAATCAGAGTTCTCTGCTTCTTACTACACTCATATTGACCAATAAAAGGCATAGAAAAAAAGAGTCCAATCTCGAAAACACTCAAGACTTGGACAGGAACCTGAAGTATACTCCTGGATACATATATGTGTAAAAATGTTCAGGAAGACCTTTGGGGTTTTTAAAGTTAGATCCCTGTGTTGACTTAGAAATTGGCGGATGTTTTCCAATTAAAATATGTTAGCTTTTCTTTTTAACAAAATGTGCAAAAAGAAACTTGAATTAATCTGTAGTTTGATTATTTTGTTTCATATGAAACTATACTTGTCTTGAATTTTTTCTTTATGTAAAACATAGCTAGTCAGGTGCCGCAGAAGTACAGGACTGGGAAATGGAGAACAAACATGATGAAGACACAATTTCTGCTCTCTGGCAAAATTGTAGGCTTGTGAAAGAGATGAACAAATGGTGCAGGATAGTAAAGGAAGGCAATGGATGGGGGGCCTAGGAGATAAATACAGTGTATGTGTTTCTGTGTACACACACACACACACACACACACATATGTATACACACATATGTATACTCTGATTGGCTGATTCAACTAACTATATCATTCATTCTTTGTGTGTGCCAAATGAGGTAGCCATCTTTTTTCTTTGAAAATAATGTTGTTTTTGAGATTTATTGGCAAGAGTCCATATTGCTGATAAGTGATTCAATATTTACTTTATGGACCCTCCCACAGAGATAATATACTTTACTTTGAAACTGATTTGTTTGTTCAAAGAGCAATCTGTCTCCTGGAACTCTTTAGCATTCCAATGGTTAATTGGTGTGAGTACAACAGGCTGTTGGATCATTAATTTTAATTATCTTGATTCTACTAGTAAATTATTTTTTAAGAAAGCACTTTCAAGAAGCACATAATTAAGAGCCTGAATTTATGTTGTCTATCTTTAAATTTAAAAACCTAACATTTGAAAATACCTTTACAATTCTTAAATGTAATCCAGGCCCTGGTACTTAATTTTTATATTTTCTTAAGAGCTACATTGCCAACTAAAGTAACAATTACTTTAGTAAATTAATAATTGTTCAAATTATTCATTCGTTAATTTATTTACTCATTCCTTCAACGAAGGTTTGCTGAATGCCTTCTCTGGGCCATATGCCAAGTTCTTGTCCTCAAGGGTTCTGGATGGCACATAAGCCATTCCAATACATGCCTAGCAAGCGGAAGAAAGAGGATTCCATGTAGGAAAAGCATTTCTTATCTCTCCATTTGGCGTCTCTCAATTTTTCACTCATTCACTCACTCACTTACTCTCTCACTCTTGTTCTTGCTTTCTGTCTCTTTAAATTGTCATAGTATTTCCACATGATATTATTGTATGTCTGTTTTTAGATTATGTCTTTATTTGCACAGATCTTTTATCTCATATTAGACCATAACCTTTTTGAGCACAAGAATCTATGACTGATCATATTTCTCCATGCCTTATATTGTCTCACATGATTCCTTAAACTTATTAAGCACTATATGTGTATTTATTGAATGAATGAATACTTAAATGAATGAAATAAAAGAGTAAGGGTTAGTTAATATAGTCTGAGAAGAAATCACAAACCTCCATCCCCCAGTGACTGGGCTTTATAGGAACTATATGACTGAGATAATCTATGAAAATCGAATTATGTAAGGATCCAGGCCATTATGACATTAGCTTAGAGGTAGAGGGCTGAAATGAGTGAGCAGAAATCCACATTAATGATGAGGCACATAGCATTGCATTATGATGCTTGAGATCCACTTTATTTTTTATTTGATTTTAATTATTTAAAAATCCTTTATTTGTATTTAAAAGTATTTTATTTTAAACTTATTTTAATATATTTATATTAGAGAAGGTATGAATTGTATATCTAAATGTATAAAACTTTTAAAAAGAATATTAAAAATAAGATAATCATCCCTTAATTTGGTGATTTTCCCCCTATAAATTGCAAAATGTTATGTCTGCACTTTATCATCTAATAACTTCCACAATATCTGTGTTTTTCAAACTCTTTAGTGCTTCCTAGAAGCACTGCTCATGATCTCCAGGAGTTTGATGCACTTGCCAAATTAGCTTTTCCACTAATGGACTCTGCCCTGGACCCTTCTGTGTTAACCTCTGTTTTATTTTTGTAGTGCCAATGAAAAGTGATATTTCTCTTTTACTGAGGCAAAGCAAAATGCCCCAAAGTGTGTTGATTTACATGTAAATCTTTCTGCACAGCCCGGTGCCTGCTAAATTGGTACTATTGCCAGGTAAAGTGATGAGACCTAAATTGAAACTATGGCTCAAAAGCCTCACTAATCTTGGTGCTGTGTTTCCAAATCTGTTTCTTCATACTGCTGTGCAATGAGGTGCAATTGCTAATCAGTATGAAAACATCTCATTCTTCTTTTCCTTTTTAAATCCCCTTAGAAATTGTAGTCACAACAGTCCACTGGAGGGTCTTATAATAACACTACATCAGTTAATGTTTTTGGTCTAGGTTCATATAAGTATGGCAGAATGAAAATTACATTATATTAAAAATTATAAAGCAAACAAACATGTAACAGATACTAGTGTTTGGAATTGTTATAGAAGCAACTGGTGGAAAGAACTCTCCATATCTATGACTGATAGGGTATTCTGGTCTCATAGAGAGGCTCTATGTGTGATTTCCCTGAACATTGGCATTTATGTTTGTGTGTGTGTCTCATGACTTCTAATAGCCCACTTGCTTTCCAACTGGCATTTTCTTCCTTACTATATTAATGTAGTCTTCACATTCTTTATAAAACAGACTACATTTTTGACATGCCTGATCTAAAAATAGTTCGTCCTGCTTTGGCAGGACTTGGATATTGCAGAGGAGCATTTCAGGATTTGCTGAACCCAAGCAGCTGACATCCAAACAGGCTTTCAAATGATGTGATTACTTACTGATAAGCATTGAATTTCTCTTCAACTTCATTACTAAATTAATTGAGAATTTGGTTGAGATTATCTCCCAACTAAATGAAGTGATATTCTTTATGCATCTGCCAGGTTGCATAAAAATCTTGCACCTATTTTAGTTCAAGTAACATTTTTTAAAGAAAATCCTTCAGATGAGTTTCATTTTGTAGGGATGAGGTCTTGCTATGAATTTCTTCAAAATTTATATTTATATCCACATAAGTATGAAAAATATATGCTGTTTCTTCCACCCCTTCATCCATTTATCTATCCATCTATCCACTCATTCATTTATCCATATCATATCTATCCATCGTTATTGAATATCCTAGAGATCGCGGGTGAATGAAACCAATTCCCTGACTTTACAAGCAAGCCATTTTAAACAGCATGTTCCTAGGGTGGAATTATGTGTAGGATATGACGGGAGTGGAGGGAAAGTCTTCTGCTGTTACTGTGAGGCTTTATACAGATAACGTCATGTTTAAGCTGGCCAGGTTGGTCTTATTTATATGTTGCTGTTATTTCATTGATATTAACGTCACCTATCTCTCTAGATTGTAAATTCAGTAGAGAATAAAGACTTCTCAGGGCTTATGCAGGCTTGCGTATTAGTAAAAGTTTGAAAATTCTTGAGAGTGGAAAGACTGGCAGGGAACTTAACAGATTATAACAAAGTTTATGTATTTATATTTGTAATGAAAATATCGTAATAAGGGATGAGCTAATATGTAAAGGTAAACTAATTCATTATTTCCAATTTTTATATGACACAAACATAAACTTTAAAAAGTAAGTCTGACAATACAGCTCTTATGCAATAAAATACTTCTTGTTTATATTAATAAAGATCAACTTCTAAATTTTATTAGCACACATAGATTATATGAGGGTGACTAACGTTGACTGATTGGAGGTAATGTTGGAGGGTGATGTGGTGAATAGCTCTTCTCGGTGTCTTACTTATGTTTTTTACTTTTAGTCCCTCTCATTTTTTTTTTCACAGTTACAGCTAGCATTTACAAATTAGGGTTCAATTTTTTTTACTTTATTTCATAGGATGTAGTATTTCTTTTGTTTCTTATAAATAATAAACAAGAAAACTAGTCATATTTTTGATTACTATCATGTGATCAGCCACATATACATGTAGATAATTTTCTTTCAACTACGGCTTTGATCAAAACTAGTTAAAAAATAAACTGCATAAAAAATGTGAGGTGTTATTCTTGATAGTGTATCTTGTCTCATTAACAATGTAATTATTTGTTTTTCACTCACATTTCAAAGTAGATATCAAATGCAATTAAAAATTAAAAATAATTCAGACCATATTTGGACAGTAAATTTTAAGCTCAAGGTTAAGATCTTCAGTATCATTAGGATACGCTACTTAGAGAATATGTTTTAACTCCTGTGACATGTCTTGATATTTATAACATACAAGGCACAAATATAACATAATATGAAGGAGTTTTATGTAATTATTTTAAACTGGTTTTATTATTAGATCCTATCATTCATACTGCAAATCTATAACCTGAATGATATAAAATCAGCAATGAAGGAAAGGATGAACCTTAATTTATAAACATAGTCTAGGCATATTTTTTATGTGATACAGCCTTCTCTATGAAAAAGCTTAATCTTATGCTTTTATGAATAATAGCAATAATTTATTATTTCTCATTCTATTTACTCTGTTATTTAAGTGTCTATTGTAAAAGTTGTCAAACTATCTGTTATCCAAGTAGTAAGATTGGAAAGGCAGGACTGATCATGAATCTTGTAAAAATATATGGTTAAGGAAATCTAATGTAGGATCAGGAAATTTTCTAATCTAAAGGGTGAAAATGATTTTTTCTCATGGCTAAGGATGTTCTCCTGTGAATGAAATTTAGAGTAGAATTATAAACAATATTTAAATTAATATATATTTTAATATTTGGTTCTCCACTTCAGATTTAGCTTTAAAATGTATTCATGGTGTTGTGATAGTCAATTAGATAATATCAAAATTTTTAACTTGGTAATGGTTAGTGACTGTTTCCCGATAGGAGCATCTTTGGTATTGTCTTCCTATTATTTTTCCTTCTCTGTAAGTATTTGTGGAATTCTCACTCCAGGTATAGATTTTTGCCAACCAGTTGAGGATAACTCAAGGAACAATACATATGAGGGTAGATTGCCTAAATCTCCAAGCTTCCATTATCATTCTGAATATATGAATACCAAGTTAAAAGTGATAAGTGAATTTGAAATTAGTTATAAATATAGGTGTTTTAATATATCATATTTTGTGCTTGTTTAGAAGGAAACACTGGAGCTCCTGATCCTACCTTCTCCCTGAAAAGTGTTGCAAAGCAAAGCACCTCTTCTTTGAACTGGCATTAACCTTGGAAACCATTATATTTCCAGCTGAATTGACTGTGTCCCTCTCCCTTCCTAATAGAGAACTGATTAGATTTTTCTTACCTTTATTTTTATTCTCTTCATATGCTTTTTAATTTTGCTTTGATTACTTACATTTTAATAAAATATTTGTAGCTTTTGCAAGTAAATCAAACTCTTAAAAGTATGTAATGGGAACCATCTCAATGTCTATGGGGAGAACTAATGTATTTTGAATGCCTTGGCTGTTTATTTTAGTGATTTCTTAATTATTTATTAAGGGACGTGAAACAGACATATATGTATCATTGATAGGGTAGAGGGAAAGCCACATGGTTGCTTAATACATGCACAAGTTCTTATTGTGAAACTGGTATCACTGTCTAGTATCTGAAAAATTCTTAGCTTCCTCTCAAGGAAAATTAAAATGTACAAATTAAGAACACACAAATTCTAAAAAATAAAAACAATTCACATATTACTCAAATGCAGTTAAAATTAGCACATTGTTGAAATGTGTTGAGGTAGACAATGAAACATAACACAGTGGGCTCGGGTTATTCTGCTTTAGTGGGGCTGGCCAGGAAGATAGGAATATACTTTTTTTTTTTTTTTTTTTTTTTGCACTGAGACAAATTTCCTAGATGGTAGCCCCAAGAAAGAACATTGAATAACTTATTGGAACTGTTTCCTAATTGTTATATTGATTGCTTGGTCTTCATAGTGTATTAAATGAAAAGGCAGCTATTTGGCTTATATTTGTGTTATGGTGCTAAGCCTGCACTTTAGACACTTTCTTTTTACTTGAGGACATTAGCAATGTGGTTTCGAAGAAAGAAAGTTTTTTTTTTCTCAAATTAGGTAGACCTATGGATATTTAAAGGGATTCAAAGTTTAAAAGGCTGAGTAATGAAGGTCTTTATACCAGGATGCTTAGTGGTCCCCTGATCACACTTGCCCCTCCTGACCCGTAGGTGAACACCTGCTTTATTGTGAGAACACACGGATGGCTTCTGGTAGAACTCAAGACTATAGCAGAAATGCCTGTCTGGTTCAGCAATCCAGTTAATGCCTCATGAGCACTTAATTTCATTGATGTAGTTAATATAGGAGGTGGATAGCTTCTAGTCAACAAAATCTGGTGAATTGCTTGACTCATAATATTGTGGTCCATCCCCCAGACTACCCAGTTTAGAACATGCCTCCAACCAGTTTCATGACTGATATCTAATCCTTAGGATCTCTTTTAACACTCATATTCAGAAATTCTCTTCTCTATGCTGATGTAGAAGTACTTTATTTTATCTTTAGAAAAAAGGACGTATCTTTGGGAGAAAGGGCCCTTCTTGGAAATAACATATTCCTATCTAATTCCTGCAGGGTTTCCTGTTTTCTCCTGCGGGCCGGCTGAGTTATTCAAAGACCTTAGTGCTTTTCTGAGAGGCTTGTGAAGTAATTGAGAATTTGGTAGGAAAGAAAGTGATTCTCAACTTCTTACTATAGTAAATGCATTTCTAGAGACTACAGCCTTAAGTATAGCCCTTTGCAAAATCTGCTTGGGGGTTTAGGGTTTTAAACTTATGGCAAGAATGATATTGATTAGGCATTTTCTGCCTTGCCCATTAGCTCTTCCTTCTGCTCAGTGCTCGCGAAATCACAATTTGTGCCATGAAAATCACCAAGGCAATAAATCTAGCACTTAACGATTTCAATGCATTATTGAGAAGAAAGCACAGATGGACTACAAGGGAGCAAGCAGTGGTTAAAACCAACTAATATATTTGATAATTAATAAATGTAACAGGGGAAATGAACAGCAAATGAAGGAGTAGCAGATCCAATTTTTAACTAAAATGTAATATAAAAATTCTCTGTTTTTTAATTTTAAAAAATCCTCTCTATAGCATTGAAAGAAAATTGTTTGGTTCTTGAGAATGCTGACTGCAATCTGCAATCAACTTTGGGTCCAGCTTAAACTTCTAACAAAGGTAGCCTAGGTACTCCTATTTTGTGAACATTAAGTTTCAGGAACTGTGTTATGTGCTGGTAATTCAAAGATAAAGCATGAATACTGTTTTCAAGGAGCTCTAAGTCCTTAATAGGGATCCATGCATATAAACATAAGTAGTGAGTAAACTAGTGAATAAACAGGGCTATATACTGGCTCCAGAGGAGGGCATGATCACCTCTGCTGGGCTAGGATCAGGAAAGAACTCAGAGGAGAGACTCTTGAGCTGAGTCTTGAAGGAAGACAAGGAACTTGTTCAGAGAAAAGTAGGAAGACTGTTCTAGGCAGAAGTGCAGAGGCGTGAGACAGCATAGCTGGTCCAGGAGACTAGAACTACTCAAAATGGCAGGAGCAAAGAATGTATATGGAGCAACAGTGACAGGTATACATATGAGAATACAGGCATAGCAAAATGGTAGGCAAGAGGTGATGAGAGCCTGAAGTCAGATACTAGCAATGGGGATGGAAACAGTGGGTCAGTTTACATCATTTATTAGATTGGTGACCTTGGGCAAGTTAATTAACCTCTCTGAGCCACAATATTGGCACTGTTAAATGGATATAATAATCTGCATCTTACAGTTTTGTTGTTAGTACTAGAGAAAATATATTTGTGTTTCCTGAAATAGTAAGTTCTCAATAAGTGAAAGAGATGATTATATTACTACTGATTGAAAAACTCATATGCTCTCTTCTTTTTCTACATATTTCGCTGCTTGTCACTCTCATATCACTGTTCAATATATACCTGAAATGAGCTTAGAGAATTAAGCATTTTAAATGCCCTGCCAACAGTCATTTCTTCAGTAATTATTACTGTTGCCACATTAATCTATATTTGAGATGCAATCAAATTGAAGTGCTAAAAAATTTATAAGCTCTGTCTGTCAGAACTGAAGGAAGAAGAGAGAAACATTTAGACATTATTAAAATTGTTGGCTTATTATTGGAAAGCATCATAGTTTAAGTGCCAAATGTCCAACTAGGGTAAATATAAGGGACTGAGGATTCTAATATAGGTTGCTGATTTATTGTTTAGCTTTAGGTAAGTTACTTCACCTTTTCTTTCTTTCTTTTTTTTTTTTCTGAGACAGAGTCTCACTCTGTCGCCCAGGCTGGAGTGCAGTGGTGTGATCTCGGCTCACTGCAAGCTCCGCCTCCCGGATTCACGCCATTCTCCTGCCTCAGCCTCCTGAGTAGCTGGGACCACAGGCGCCCGCCACCACACCCGGCTAATTTTGTGTATTTTTAGTAGAGATGGGGTTTCACCGTGTTAGCCAGGATGGTCTCGATCTCCTGACCTCGTGATCTGCCTGCCTCAGCCTCCCAAAGTGCTGGGATTACAGGCGTGAGCCACCACTCCTGGTCATTACTTCACCTTTTCTATGCACATCTATAAGATGACGAAGATGATGCCTATTGAATAAATCCAATAAGCAAGCTTAAGCATAGGAATGATAAATAATAAAACATAAATTTCCTGTCTGAGGAGAAAAAAGTATCTCATGTCAGTAGATGTATTGCAATGCTGGGACTTAACACTCTAAGTGGGAATTATATGCAGAATTCAGTTTTTTCATTAACATCAGTTTATTTAAATGTGTTCCTGACTTCCATAATTTTGTGCCATACTTCGGTAGTTTTGTTTTACATTGTAAACAGCAGATTCTCTGTGAAAGGTAGAAATTAACCTGCTGATGCTTCTCTTTCCACCCCCATAAGATACTGTAAAATAAATGGAAAAATACCATTTCAAAACCTAATCCAGCAGAAAATGGCTCTAACCTGCAAAACAATCCAGTAGTTCATGTAAAAGGAATAATTTTCTTTCTTGAGAAAAGGGAACTTTTTTAACGAAATACAAGCACTTGGGGCTGTCACCCCTTCTGGTTCCTCTTGCCGTGCCCTGCCTGCCTTTCTAGATCCCAGCAAGAGGCAGGTTAAATTCTGTGTGCTGTAGGAAGACTTTGGAGAAAACAAAACAAAATCAAAACCTTGTACAACAACCCTCCTCTAACTACAGCAATTTTTTTATTTTACTCCTCTCTTGACACTTCTTACATGCTGCTGTGTGTTAGTGACTATCTTTTTTTGTTTTGTTTTGTTTTGTTTTTTTCTAGATGGAGTCTCGCTGTGCCACCCAGGCTGGAGTTCAGTGGTGCGATCTTGGCTCACTGCAACATCCGCCTCCCAGGTTCAAGAGATTCTCCTGCCTCAGCCTCCTGAGCAGCTGGGATTACAGGCGCCCACCACCACGCCTGGCTAATTTTTGTATTTTTAGTAGAGATTGGGTTTCACTATATTGGCCAGGCTGGTCTTGAACTCCTGACCTTGTGATCTGCCCACCTTGGCCACCCAACGTGCTGGGATTACAGGCGTGAGCCACCGCACTTGGCCGTGACTATCTTATTGTTATGTTTTATCTTCCTAATTATAACACAGATGCTTAATTATAACACTTTGCCTTTTCTATTGTTTCCTCTGATCCTCGGGAGATATTTGCGAATTTATTGGCTTTGTTGGGGTTTTCTAAACCTAGAAATAAATGTTTTACGTAGATTGCTCATCTGTTAGATATTATATCTAGGAACTGCCCTATTGCTGTGTTCCTTCTGCAACTGTGGCAGAGAATTGGCAGCAAGCCAAGCCATGGCTTACATGGACATGATGTCTGCATATATGATAGTTTCTTAAATTCCTAGGACTCTTTCCCTTGTTCTATAACACAGAGTTTCTTGTGCACAGCATGTGCTCATAAGTTAACCTTGCATACATCCCCACACAAAAAATACAGCCAGCAGAACATCAGAGAAACCAAACGGGGAATGCAAATCTTGTCTCTGAAACTTATAAATATGGATTATTCCTGGTCCTCCCAGATATTATGAATTATTGCTGGCTTGAAATTCATAGTGTACATTCTAGTTGAAGTGGATTAAGAGTGTCTTAGAAATTGTATCCAAACTTCAGAAAACTCTTAATGGGAGCCAAATTATGCCAGTGTTCTAAGTCACATAATCAAATGAAGTGGTCTACTGCATTGCATTGGCATATTCTGTCTCTCTCTGCTTTTGCATTGTCAAAATTACAAGTGTCCTGCTAGCCTTGCTCTGAATTTTGAGAATTGTGATGTTAAGAAGACATCAGAGGGCCGGGCGTGGCGGCTCACATCCGTAATCTCAGCACGTTGCGGGGCTGAGGTGGGCAGATCACGAGGTCAGGAGATCGACACCATCCTGGCTAACACGGTGAAACCCCGTCTGTACTAAAAATACAAAGAATTAGCTGGGCGTGGTGGTGGGCGCCTGTAATCCCAGCTACTTGGGAGGCTGAGGCAGGAGAATTGCTTGAACCCAGGGGGCAGAGGTTGCAGTGAGCCGAGATTGCACCACTGCACTCCAGCCTGGGCAACAGAGCGAGACTCTTTCTCAAAAAATAATAATAAAAAAGGATATCAGAAAAAAAAATTATAAATCATAAAAATTGCCTTGACTTTGTTTTCCTAAATAATTTAAGGGGAGTAACATTTTGTTGGTCCCTCTCTCAAATATTTTTCTTTCTGATCATTTTCTTTCTCACTTCCTTACAGAACAAATATTCACACACACAAACTTTGGAGCAATTGTGCTTTAGAGCTTTTGACACTGTATCTTGGCCAGTTAGTATGCACTATAGTGGTACAGTCTTGGAAGTACACATAAGTCTTTCCAGAACTTGAATTGGGGGAAGGTCACTCTTCATGCCTATTTGAGGATGTTTACTGAGATCAAGCAAAGAACCTAAAAGTGGTGTTCTTTTATTTGGAGACTTTCAGAATACCTTTGTTAGAGGTTATTACTCCTGAGAGAGAGCTGTTAAGCTGACTGAAGTTTGGGTAACTGGGATTGACTCGGTCCAAGTATGACCCTGGTCTGTGGTCTAGTTAGTATGTATCCTACTAGCTCAGAATTATCCAAAGTAACAGATAGTTATACATAAAATTGAACTTTCTAAGCTGTTGGTGAGATTTGTGTTGTAAATCACTCATATTCTCTTTCTCTCCCCTTCCCTTCCTCCTCTATTAATCTAGAAATCTAGATAAAAAGATTTCTATGTTTTCTTTATTAATTTTGCTCTTATTAGTAATTTTCTCTCTTTTCTTTATTAATTCATTCATTTAATACGTGATCATTGACTATGTATAATATGCCAGCTACTGTCTTAGGTGCTAGTGAGATGAACGAATAAATAGAAATAGATATTATCATAAGGGGATACACATCAGACAATAGTTATACAAATTTAAGATTACAAATTTTGATGTTGGTTACAGAGGAAAAATAGAGGGAACCATTCTTTCAGGGAGTTGCATCATAGAAGATTTTCCTAAGAAAGTTTCACAAGAGTTGAGATGAATGAATCAAGTAGAAAGTGGGAGGAAGCATGCTTCAAGCCAAGGTAATGCTGTGCAAAGGATGAGAGGCAGGCGGGGGACAGAGAGTCCAGAATGGTTGGACTGGAGACTACAGGGATATGGCAGGATGGGGGAGTGGGGCAAAGGGACTGAGTCAGGTGGGACTCAAAAAGCCATCAGGGCCACTAGTTCCTTGTAGGCCATTTTATAAATTTTTAGGGATTTTGAAGGATTTAGACTTTATCATAAAGCCAGTGGAAGCCAATGAAGGATTTAAGCACGAGAGTGATAAGAACTGATTTGCACTGACAAAAGTTCATTCTGGAGAGGAGGGATAACGAAGGTCCAGAGCGAACATGTGCAAAGCTGTTCAAAGGCTACTGGAAGATCCATGAGAGAAGCAAGATGGCAGTGTGGATGCAGGGAGTGGCCACAGAGATGGAGGAAATTTAGCAGGTTTCAGGAGTGATTGAGGTAGAGAATCAGGATTTGCTGAAGGGATTAGGAGGTCTCAGAGGAATGTTTAGATTTCTGGATGCACAAATATCTTCATGTTGGGGGCATTCCCTGAAACAAGAGACAATGCAAGTTGCTTTGGCGGTGAGTTTGGTGTTAGACGTGATAAAGACGAGATTTTGACATAGTCTAATGGAGATGTCATGGAGGTACTTTGTTCAATTCTAGAGCTCAAGAGAGAGGTTTGGGCCAGAGGAATTAGTATGACAAACAGAGGATATGTCAATTGATTTTATTTCAGTAGAGCATTTTTCTAAAGGTAAGTTGAACATTCCTTTTGAAAGTTTCTCTTGGTTTATTTTGTAGTGTTTTTATTTTCCCCCTTACCTAAATTTACAAATTCAGTCCCCTGTACCAGGTTCGGTTACCTGGAATTTCATTCTACCAATTTTATTTTCATGCCTTATTTATCTTTGGTTTGAATGTAATATGACAGTGAAACCTGTTATTTGTATTCAATTTTTAAAGAAACGCTTTCAGATTTTAAAAGTCAGGCTTCTCTATGTCCTCAAATGAATCTGACTTACTTTATAAGAAGAAGGGCTTGGCATTCTGATGGAGTCCTGGAAATAGATTCTTGGAGACACAGCTATGTGTTGGTCTTCCTACATTTGTTTCTGTGATTGTGGATTATGATGCAGGTGGACTTTGCTCCTTTCCCCTGTGCTATGCAGCAAAGTGACCTTGAGCAAGCTGCCAGCCCTACTGGATCATGATTATTCATATTTTGAGGACAGGATTGAAGTAACATGATCTCTGAAGTTTATTTTAGCCTTAAGATTCAATGAAAAGTTAGCATTAATCCTAGGAAAAGAGTTAGAGATAAGGATGGTGGAGTGCAGTTATTTTAAGTGCTGGAAAAGTTGTAGCTCTCTGGAGGAATTGAATCTTCTGAAATTATTCACTTTGTAATACAGCGGAGCTTAAAAGGTCCACCCTCCCATCTTTCTACATATACTTAAAGGCAGTTAAATCGCTGCTAAAAATGTGAAATGGAGGTGTGAACATTTCTAGAGGCAATTAAGTAGTTCTGCATTTTACTGGTAAATTCTATCATTCTTTAAAAAAGAGAGATAGAGGTTTATATAAAAATGGAGAAAAAGAAAATTGCATGTGCAGATGTAAAATACCATCTGTGCTTCTGGATTCTTTCCATGCTCCACACCTTTGTTGAAAGAAATTGTTGATTGAAAGCTCAGATTTTGCTGGCTAGTTATAAAAGCTTCCTGTGTTGCTTATCATGCATTTTAAAAATAGATGGCTTTGAATGTGTGAGTTAATTTTTAGCCTCTTGACGAGGCCTCCTAACTCCAGAAGCATGCTTTTAGTGAACCCACAGTTCAGTTCATATTCAATGCAATTAATAGTACTGGGCACTTACAAGGTGCCAAACTTCAGAATGTCATAGCTTCCTTTTTCTCCTAGTGGTAAGTTGGGCCCATCTGATTTCCTAGACTGGAGCACTTCGTCTATATCTTACTTTGAGAAAATATTAAACATTGGCAGAACTGCAAGTATGTAGTCTCATGACATTGGAGAATCTTGTCTTAAGTATTTCCAACTTCACCTTTCTTATCTCTTTTCCATCTTAATAGTGGCAGGTGTCCTACTTGTGCCCAGACCCAAGTCAACTCTGCTCTCATTTACCTCTTACAATGAATTTAAGTAAAACTGGCATCTCTCTCAGGGTAGCTCTTTTCCTAATGGTGGAATGAAATACTTGTTCTTGTTAATACAGTTTTAAATGTAACCATTGCTTTACCTACTTATGGATAAAGTAGGCTTTGATTTTTTTTTAATTTAAGATTTCTGACCATTATATTTTTCTTTAAAATTGTTCAGTTAAGAGCATTTTAAATAGTAGTGTGTGTGTGTGTGTGTGTGTGTGTGTGTGTGCAGAAATCCTTAGAAGCAAAACAAAACAACCAAATTTGTATCCCTCTTCTCTGAGCCTTAGTAATTACAAATGTATCTGAATTGTTCAGGTACCAAACAGCTCTGGGAAACAAACTTACTATTAGAAGCTGAAGATAGCTATCTCAAATGCCAAATGCATCTTTAAGTACCTAAAGAGAGAGAATCAATTACACAGATATTGCTTAATATGCAAAAGGGAGGTAGAGAGCTACTCATTTTCAGCATGAAGTCTGTGTGTTAAATATAGACCATTTTAATAGGTAGCTTGATTCTCAAATGTGTGCTTTTCATACATAAATGAATTATAATTCATAATATACATACATACATACATAAGTGAATTATGTTATGTTCATAATATTAAAAATGTGTTTTGTGGTTTTATATACATGTCTTTAGCTGACATAAGACAGAACTTACACACATTTCTCTTTGAATAATAGAAATGTCTATTCTTAGAAGGACATTTTCTCTAGATAAATTTGTATGATAAGAGTTAAAGTGGGCTGGGCGCAGTGGCTCACGCCTGTAATCCCAGCACTTTGGGATCCTGAGGTGGGTGGATCACAAGGTTAGGAGATCGAGACTATCCTGGCTAACATGGTGAAACCCCGTCTCTACTAAAAATACAAAAAATTAGCTGGGCGTGGTGGCGGGCGCCTGTAGTCCCAGCTACTCGGGAGCCTGAGGCAGGAGAATGGCGTGAACCCGGGAGGCGGAGCTTGCAGTGAGCCAAGATCGCGCCACTGCACTCCAGCCTGGGCGACAGAGCGAGACTCCGTCTCAAAAAAAAAAAAGAGCGAAAGTGGCATCCGGGCACGGTGGCTCATGCCTGTAATCTCAGCACTTTGGGAGGCGAAGGCGGGTGGATCACGAGGTCGAGAGATCAAGACCATCCTGGCCAAATGGTGAAACCCAGTTTCTATTAAAAATACAAAAATTAGCTGGTCATGGTGGCACGCACCTATAGTCCCAGCTACTTGGGAGGCTGAGGTAGGAGGATCTCTTCAACTAGGGAGGAGGTTGTAGTCAGCCAAGATTGCGCCACTACACTCAAGCCTGGGGAGAGAGGGAGACTCTGTCTCAAAAAAGAAACAAACAAACAGAGTTAAAGTGGCTACTTGGCATTATTTTGGTAATTCAGTAGATCTGAGTGTAGCTGTGCGAGATAAATATCTGTATCCAAACCTAGAAACTGACATTAATTACATTTTGTTATTGGTCAAAAGTTACTTAACATTTTCCGAGTTAACTCATCAGTAAAATGTGATTGAATTGTGAGAATGAATTCAGGTAATTGTGAAACAAAGACTTAGAAAAGAACAAAATGTTCTTTTCATTATGCTTAGCATTTTTCATGAGCCTTTATTAATTTTGGAAGCTTTCATTTCATTTTTTTGATCTCTATTTTGTATAGTTGCTTATCTGCCTTTGATTTTTTTTATCTTTTGTTCATGTGCTTTTAAAAACACCTCACCAGATAACTTCTTTTGTATCTCTATTATTTTTTTGTGTGATTCTCTCATTTTTTTCTCTTTATTTTGTATCTCTATTTTTTCAATATGACTCATTTTTTCTCTTTATTGGGCTTAATCATAGCATCTAGGATTTTGTTCATACTTGACAAACCAGAGTTTTTACTGAAGATGATGATCAGGATGGCAAAGGATTTAAATATAAAATATAAGTTTAGAATTTGGTGATATTTAGACTGAAGGAAAAACATATTTAAGGGAGATAATCTTAAATAGATGAAAAAAAGCAATACGGATGAAGGTAAAATATTGTTCCAGAGTTCAAAATTTAGACAATTAGTAGAAAATATGGGAGAGTCAATTTTGTGTCAATAGTTTTAAAAACTAGAGCTATTAAAATGTAATAGCTTTGATTTTCAAGTAGTCATAGAACCAGTTTTTCTGTACAAACCAAATAAATTAGATATAGTTCCTAGAGCTGTGGAAGCAACAAGGACTAAAAGAACTAAAATTTCTGAAGGGAAAATTATTCCAAGGCACGCATGTATTTATTTCCCTGAGGGCATTTGCTTATTCTAAGTGTGGTCTGAGGACTGGACTTGGCCTAGGCAGAAGGTGTCTTTTGGGAGTAAGAAAAGTTAGCAAAACTTTTAGTGATACTGCAAGGCTGGAACAAACTGGAGACTTGAGGGATCTAAAACACACAGCTTTCTCCACGGGATGTTTGCTGTGTTCTGAGGCTGCATAGGAAGCCAAAGGCTAGACTAAAAGCTTCTAAAAGGCAGAGTTTCCAAAAGGCAGCAGAATTTTAGTAAGAAATCAACAAACAAAAGGACTTGGCAGCCCGGAGACACCAAACTCAAACATACCATTGAACTCTTTTTGAAGATATTTACCAAATTTTGTAGCTGTTTGGGCCCTAAGATAAATAAATGAGCTGAAAACTTCTGAAAAAGAACTTTTTCAGGGCCCGGAAGATAAAGATATACCAGGCTTTCAATCAAAATCCAGGGAGTGTCATGGCTTACAAGTGTAGATAAACAAGGGGAAGACTACATTCCACTAAAACTGCAATCTAGCCCCAACCCAGCTGAGTCCTTGGTTGGCTTGAGACATCCAGCCTCTCTCTCTTCTGCTTAATATTGAAAGTGAGAAACCTGCTCTGGTGGAAGATATCATTTTGAATTCTGTAGTTCTTCTATAACTAATTTCTGTCATATAATAAAAGAGTAAGTAGACATACAAATAGGTGAAACTACATGACAAATAATCAAAAGAAAAAGTACACATTTGAAGCAGATACATAGATGATCCAGATATTACAGGTAACTGGCAAGGACTTAAAAGGTGGACTAAAAAACGTGAAGGAATAGAAAATTCAATTAGAGAAGTGGGACACATAGAAAATAATCAAACAGGTTGGGCATGGTGGCTTATGCCTATAATCCCAGCACTTTGGGAGGCTAAGGTAGAAGGATCACTTGAGGCCAGCAGTTCCAGACCAGCCTGACCAACATAGCAAAAAGCTGTCTCTACTAAAAATACAAAAGATTAGCTGGGCTTGGTTGTGCATGTCTGTAATCCCAGCTACTCAAGAGGCTGAAGCATGAGAATCACTTGAACCTGGGAGGCAGAAATTGCAGTGAGCTGAGATCGTGCACTGCACTCCAACCTGAGCAACAGAATGAGACTGTCTCAAAAAAATAATGAATAAAAATAATAATCAAACACATATTCTTGAACTGAAACAAAAAAAAGTCCTACCTCTATCTGAAATTAACAGTTTCTAGAGACATATGGTAAATTGGGCACAGTATAATACAAGTTTAGTGAACTGAAAAAATACTCAAAGCGTAGAAAGAAAAAGGGAAAAATTAGATACTGTGTAAATGGTATTTGTGTTATGCTAATTTTTTAAAACATTCGTAAAAATGAAGTCCCAAAGGAGAGGAGAGAATACAGGGGGAAATGCATTTTTTGAGGAGTTAAAGCCAGGAATTTTCTAAACTTTTGGAAAGACCGCCACACACAGATTCAAGAAGTTTAGCAAAATTGAAGCAGGATAAATACAATAAAAACATTCATAGAGACATTTCGGTAAAACTGCTGAAAACCAGATAACAAGATCTTAAATGAAGTCAAAGAAACAAACAAAAATTTTAAAGAGCTCTAAGTACAAGACTGAGAATTGACTTAACGAAAGAAGTGAGAAGATAAATGAAATGTAGTGTTGAGTAGCCGGGCGTGGTGGCGGGCGCCTGTAGTCTCAGCTACTCGGAGAGGCTGAGGCAGGAGAATGGTGTGAACCTGGGAGGCGGAGCTTGCAGTGAGCCGAGATCGCGCCACTGCACTCCAGCCTGGGTGCCTGGGTGCCTGGGTGACAGAGCAAGACTCCGTCTCAAAAAAAAAAAAAAAAAAAAAGAAATGTAGTGTTGAGAGAAGATAACTGCGAACCTACAATTCTGTAACTAATACAAATATATCTATCAAAAATATGGAAACAAAGATATTTTCTGACAAAAAAAAAACCCGAAATACAAAAACAGAGAATTAATCAGTATGAGGCCTGCACTAAAAGGAATACCAAAGGGAATTGTAAGTAGAAGAATGACCCTAAATAGAACCTTGGAAATATCTGAGTGATTGAAGAATGCTGGAGAGTATAAATACATTTTATACAAATGAATGTGAACTATATTGAACAATAAGAGTGATGCCAGAATAATATGTGACATCAATACCATTAAAAAAGTAAGAAGTGATAAATGAAGTTTAAAACTTCTAGGTTTAGCAATTCTGGGAAGATAGTGAAAGTAATAATTATATAGAACCAACTCAAGAATGCCTGTTGTAATTCCTCAGGTAAACACTAAAAGAACAGTAAAAGAAAGTGTGGTTAACATGTTACTACAAATAAATAAATGGATGTTTGATTAATGCAGAGAAAAGTTATGAGAAAAAAGATATAGTAAACAGGGCAACTAGGCAGGAAATACAGGAAAACATAGCAGAAAAATCTTTCTAACCCTGGAGTAGGCAAGGATTTCTTTTTTTTCGTTTCTTTCTGCAACCTCTGCCTCCCGGGTTCAAGCGATTCTCCTGCCTTAGCCTCCCAAGCAGCTGGGAGTACAGGCACATGCCACCATTCCCAGCTAATTTTCTGTATTTTACTAGAGATGGGGTTTCACCATGTTGGCCAAGATGGTCCCGATCTCCTGACCTTGTTATCCCCCTGCCCTGACCTCCCAAAGTGCTGGGATTACAGGCATGAGCCACTGCTCCTGGCCACAAGAATTTCTTAATCAAGACACAAGCATAAAAGAAAATATATATAGAGAGATTGGTTTATATTAAAACTAAGAACTTTTGTTCATCAAAACATACCATTAAGAGAATGAAAAGACATTCACAGAGTGGGAGAAGATATTCTTAATACATACATCTGACAAATGATTCATTCAGATTACATAATGAACTCCTACAAATAAAAAGGATAAAGACAAAAGACAATCCAATAAAAAAGTGAGTAAAAGTCTTGAACAGACACTTCACATAAGAGAATATCCAAATTGTCAATATATATGTGAAAAAGAACTTCATCAGTCATTATACTAATGCAAATGAAGTCAAAATGTGATAATACTACACACTGACAAGAATGACTAAAGTGAAAAAGGCGGAAAATATGTGTTGGTCAACGACGTAGAGCAATGGAAGTTCTCATGGTCTGCTGGTGGGTGTATAAATGGAAACATCTTTGGAAAAATTTTGAGGGCATCTACAATGCATATCCCGTGACCCAGTAATTCTACTTCTAGATATACATGCAGGAGAAATATGTACACATGTTAACCAAAAGATGTACAAAAGTGTTCATAGCAGCCCTTTTTGTAATAGTGCCAAAACAGAAATGCTCATCAATGGAACCTTAGGTAAAAAGAAATTTGAATATTCATACAGTAGAAGTATACAGTTGTGAGAGTGAATGAACATCAGCCATGTATAACAATGAGTAAATCTCATAAACATAATGTTGAGTGAGACACAACATTCAGACACAACAGAGTATATACTGAGTGATTCTACTTATAACCATTTCAAAAACAGACAGAACTAATCTATGGGGCGGGGCGGGGCGGGGCGGGCTGCTGTACTGCTTGTAATATCTGTTTCTTAGTTTAGATATTGCTTACGCAGATATATTCAGTTTATGAATATTCAGCATCATGATATGAGTACATATAATATATATAAAATCTTATACTTCAAAAACAAGTTAATTACAATGAGCGTTTTTTGAGTTAATAAGCTTCCTATTCTTGGAAATATTCAAATAAGTTGGATGATTACATGTAAGGGAAGGGATTTCTGCATTGGGATAAAAGAAATGCACTAGATGATTATCCAAACTCTTTTTAATTCTGAGATTCTCCAATTTTTTTAAAAAAGGGTATACTTTGATCATTCATCTGCATATTTTTCTTTTTTCTTTACTAATCAAGTTTGAGACTATAGCCTACTTTCACTGTTGCCAGTTTACCTCCCATTTCCTCTTAAACTCATACCACTTTTTTCTTCTTCTTTTTCTTTTTCTGTTTCTTTCATATATATTTTTACATATATATATTTTAAATATATATATATATGTTTTTTTTTTTCTCCTGTCTTGCTCTGTCACCCAGAGTGGAGTGCAGTGGCAATCTGAGTTGCAACCTGTACCTCCCAAGTTCAAGTGATTCTCCTGCCTCAGCCTCCTGAGTAGCTGGGATTACAGGTACCTGCCACCAGGCCCAGCTAATTTCTGTATTTTTAGTAGAGACAGGGTTTCACCATGTTGGCCAGGCTGGTCTTGAACTCCTGACCTCAGGTGATCTCCCTGCCTCGGCCTCCCAAAGTGCTGGGATTACAGGCGTGAGCCACAATGCCCGGTCCAAACTCATACCACTTCTTAATCACTGACCACTCTAGGAACAAATCTGGTGGATTATTTTAGTCTTTTTCTAACATATTTGGGTCATTTGCTGTTGATAACTCATTTTCTTAAAACTCTCTCCCTTCGGTTTTTCTGATGTCACTCTCATTTTCTTCTTGTCTTTTTTTTCTCTGATAATTACTAAAATATAAGAACTTTCCAAAGTTCTGTTCTTGACCTGCTTCTCATACTGTAAAATTCTTTGTGTGATTTTAACCACTTTAAGACCTCACTCACTATTCACCTGTTGTTAAGTTTCAAATCTGTGTCTCTAAACTCAGAACTATCCAGGGTTCTAGTCTTAGATATTCAACTGCTTAACAGACAGATCCATCGAATGTCTCCCAACGTAACACATGCAAGACTGAATTCCTACCTTTCCCCCAAACCTTATCATCTTTTATTATTCCCTTTACCTGGAAATAGTGTCACCATCTATATCTGTTTTATGCAGCCTGGGAGCTATTTTGGACTCTCCAATCCCTCCCTTTCCTCTTTCCACATCCAGTCACTTCCCAGGTCCAATCCACCTTCTTTTTTAATATTATATATCCTTTCCCCCTTCTTTTCTATTTTCCACTGACTCAGCTTAGTCTAGCTCTCATTATTTCTCTAAATAGTTTCCAAAAAGATTTGTCTTCTAATTTGATACTCAGCTGATACATTCTGCACAATGAACCCAGCATTTATTTCTCTTACTAGGATGTTCTTTAATTCTTCACTTGGTGATTGATTACCTACTCATTTGACACTTGGTTTAAATGTGGGTTTCCCTGTGAAGCCAGGACAAACCTTTACCCAACCTGCCAGATTGAATTGACACCTCCTTCCTTTGTGTTGCCAATGCACCCCGTACATACTTTCAGCCAAGCATTTGTCATATTTCATTGCATTTATTCATGAGACTGGGAGTATGTCTTACTTATCCTGTTGTATCCAGCACACAGTGTGCCCAGATTGAATGAATAAAATAATGAATGAATGACTGCATGAATGAATGAATAGGATAATTGAGCTTAGTCTGAATCTATGTTTTCCAGTTTCTTATTTTGAATCACCTAAGAGCTTGTTAATAATACCGACTCTTAGCTGTTACCTAGGATGTACTCTAAGGAAAAAGCTAGGAGATTCTTTTTATTAGATAAGCTTGGGGAACATTAGTCTAAATTATTATCTTAATTTATTTACTTATCTTTCAAATAGTCAGCATTTTTATGCACATATTTCTGATCTGAAACCTGCCAAACTTTGTGGACTAATCACTGGTCCCGAAATGAATTATGGAAATGTAATTATAGGGACAAAGTAATTATCTTTGCAGCATTAGATAAGGGAAAAAGTGAATATGAGCAAATCATTTTTGGTAGGGGAGGGTTAGTAACTTTTTGCTTAGTATATGGTTTATTGCTCAATAAATATTAAACATGCAGTATTAAAGTGGTTACTGAATTATTCCATTTGTCATAAAATGATTCTAATACGAACAGACAAATATATAAATATACACACATACTTAAAAATTGTTTTACTTCTGTGGTATATTTCTCCATATAGTTTGCTAAGATTTATTATATGACATACTTGTGTCATATGTGGTTTTTATTCACATTTATGAACACATAATGACTTTCTGGGAAAAATATATCCAGATCACACAAATATACTCAAAGCATTTTCATTCAGAAGTGGTTGCCACTTTTAAATCTGAGATTCTCTGAATTGGCATATAATTGCCTATAAAAACATAAATTTCACTCTGTTAAATTAAGAGACAAGATTCACTTTAAAGAGGGTTTGTTATTCAGCCAAATAAATATTGCTCATGTCCAAACTTCCATATTAATTTACCATTACCATTCATTTTAAAATTAAATTAAAGGCAGATTTTTAATATAACATCACTATTTACATTTCCTTCTACTAGATGGTAAGCTGGAAGAGATGTGTCTAAGTACTACATATAATATCGAATATTTTAGTTCACAAACGAAACTTTCCAAAATGAAGAATATAAAGAGTAGAAGGCAGAAAGGAAGAGGGATAATATTTGTTCAACAATTATTCCAGATGAGAAAGCCACATTAGGATTTTTTATTATTTAGTGATGTGGGGTTTCAGTGTAGCTGCAGAGGTTGTCAGTCTAGACTTGATATTTCGGCTTCTGTAATGGTTGGTGTGTATGTACCTTTTTTTTTTTTGTCAAGAACTGCATGACTAACTGTATCTTAAAAAGCAAAAGACTTGGCCAGGCGCGGTGGCACACACCTACAATTCTAGCACTTTGGGCGGCCGAGGCAGGTGGATCATGAGGTCAAGAGATCGAGATCATCCTGGCCAACATGGTGCAACCCTGTCTCTACTAAAATTACAAAAATTAGCTTGATGTGGTGGCGCACACCTGTAGTCCCAGTTACTTGGGAGGCTGAGGCAGGAGAATCTCTTGAACCTGGGAGGTGGAGGTTGAAGTGAGCTGAGATGGTGCCACTGCACTCTAGCCTGGGCGACGGAGCAAGACTCTGTCTCAAAAAAAAAAAAAAAAAAAAAAAAAAAAATGACTTCAGTGGGCACAGCAGTGTGCTATAGGGAAACGAGCACTGGTGATGGTATTGAGAAAGTTAGATCTTGTCTCAGCTCCCTCATGATCCCCAGATGATTGAGAGAACTAAAAGTTTCACACAGACCCTAAATAACCTCATAGATCATCAGTTCTCTAAAATGAGCAATTATTATTTCTAATAATATTTTGTCACAATATGACAATCATAGTTGACATCTGTATTCTTGACGGCATATTTTTTTTTGAATGATAGCCTGCTCGAGGGTGGTATTTCCTTTTCACACTTAACTTGTCTATATCCCTCTTTTAGTTGAGGTCCTACTGAATTATGTCAAAGACAAACCCCAAAATCTCACTGGTTTAGCCTAACTTGCACATGTGAAATTCAAAACTGGTGTTCCTGGTCAGTAAGAGGCTTTCTATTTGGTCATTCACATATATGCCTCCTTTATCTTGTGGCTTAGTTTTTTATCTAGGACCTTGGAGTTCTCTTCCTGTGGCTCATGCTTGGGGAAAGGGCATGGAGGACCAGGTGCTGGAGAATTTTATTGGCCAAGACTGGAGATATCCCATCACTTCTTTCATGTTAGAATGCAGTCGTATTGCCATTTCTAACTGTAAAGGAGAATGGGAAGCTTATACTTCCTGTGGGCCCAGGAAGAAGATGGAACAGATGTGGTGGGAAGCTAGCTAGTTTCTGTCATAATACTTTTTGATATTTATTTTATTTTCTCTGTCACAAGATTAGAATAATCTACTAATTTATGTAAAAGGTTGAGAAAATAATCAATGCCCTTATACCTTTATTAATTATAAAGCCTCCTCATTTTCATATCTTTTTATTGTTATCACAACGCTGTGAAGATAGGAATTATTAACCTTGATTTTTAAATGATGAAACAGAGACTCAAAGGAGTTGCCCAAGGCCATAGAGCATGTGTATGGTCAACATGGGATTTGAAACTTTGTCTCCCGATATATGTCAAATATCCTTTTCTTCTAGGAAAAAATAAATACATACAGTTTATCAGGTGTGAGAGGGGACCATGGTGCCTTGAATTTCTTACCTCATGTCATAGGATCATGGGCATTGCTCTGTTTTGGGGATGTCATATGTCTACTGAGGCTTCATGGGACTTGCTATGTAAGACCATAAGTGTTGGTGACATATGGAGGCTGTGGAAATTATATGGCCCTTTTATAACTCCAAGGAGAGTTTGGGCAGTTACATGCATTTTCTTTATTGAAAGTTCTTCTTGCCTCATATAACTTTTTTCTCCTCAGAACTAGCTTAAAGGTACCTGCAAATACATACATATAAATTTCCCAGAGAATTCATCTGTCCCTCTGACTGAAAAGAAGTTACCACATCTAATGTGTGTGAAGTAAAAGTGAGATTGAAATTACTGTCATCTTCCATACCTAACTCAAGAATATTATACACTTAAATTTCAATTAATACCTCACACAGTTCATCTTAACTGAATTTCTGACTCCCCATGTAACTTAGCAAAACAAACCCTGAAGAACTATTTTTTCTTTGCCTTCTGTGAATAACCTTATTGACATGGACAGAAATTAAAACACAAATGATGACTAAGGGGAAAAGTCAAAATTATTTGGTTCTAATTATAAATGTTATAGAGAAAGCTTGCTGACTAATAATTCGGTGTCTATAGATGATGTAAAATTTGTTGTGAACTTAAACATCCTTTAATTCTTTTTATAACAATTTATTCTAAAATACATAAATTTATGAAAATTCTATAGATTTTGGTATTTTCAGTTACACTAGTACTAGCAATAAATATGCTGTACATATTTTTCATGGAGCTTCAAGGGATGGATCATTGTAGAAAATGAAATTAAACCTAACAAGAATGCTAATACAGAGTGTAGCTTCAGACAAAGGGCAGACTCAGTAACCCAAGACCTCAGAGATTACACCGTCATGTTGAAATTTGTGGAATTTTAACAATTCAGATGTTCTAATGATGTAAGATGAAAGATAAGTAGTTATCATATTCATGAAAAAAAACAAGTTGATAGGCTAACACATCTGGGAAGATGACTCAAGGGCTAAATAAAAATAAGTAAACTATTAAGTGAAAAGCTGAAGCATCAGGTATATTATACCTGATTTTGCCAAAGCACACATGCATAGAGGGAGATGACTCTAAAATTCCATCCAACTGACTGTGTTACTTTTGTTGTGTTGACTAGTTGACGAGTGTGTGTGCAGAAGGTAAATGCACCCATAAATAAATCAGTTTCCTTCTAGAGGAGGCCAGAGTATTTGATTGATTGCTAGCATCATCCTTTTACAATTTTCTACCTTTTTAAAGTCTTTGTGGGATTCAACACCTTAGAGATCTTTTCCAAGCCACCTCTCAATAGAAATTTCTACTGATAAGATAGTATATAAGAGTTTATATAGAGTACAAGTAACCTTCATTTGGCTCACACCAATCATCTGTGTGACTTTATACATATTAGGTGTCTAAGTATTTATTCTTGAAAGAGCACTGGTCAGTGGGTAAAGCCATGTCATATGCGTTATCTAAAACTAAGGCAGGTATTTACTGATCCCAATCCTTTCACTGGTGCCACTTCATATCTGACAGTGATAACCTCCCCATTTAAACTTGGTAGGTCCTCTATTACCTGCCTGTTCCTGCCAGCTGGAGTGATCTCTTGACCCTGCCTCACTATTGGAACTTGGAGTACTCATAACCTTTTCTTTAATGAATTTAACTCCTTGATTGAGACCGCTAACTTTTTAAAGGCATACATTTTTATCACATTCAGCTTTATCTAGTTTGTTTCTCAGTTTTGTCCTGTCTCAGGCTATGTTGTTCCCCAAAATCATTTAATGCAACAAATGTGAACTAATACATCTTTTAAAAATTGGACATGTGATCTTGCATCAGAGTTATTATAAAGCACTTCTTACTAGGCATTGCTTTAAGGCTGTCTTGAGCATCCACACTTGGTAACTGGTAACTGTTTTTCTTGTAAGCCTGTATTAAAATAAGTTTTCCTGGTAGTCTGATAATGAGTTCTTATTGGACATACTTCATCAGTCAGGGTTTGGTTAGGAAAATAGAAGCCACACTTAATATTTCAAGTCAGAAGTAATTAACTTTAGGAAATTAGGTGCTTTCCTAGCACTGGAAAGCCTAAAAGACAACGATCAGAAAAAAAAAAAATGATTAACTCTCAGCATATGAGAGAGCTGAAAAAACTGCAGGAAATTGCTGCTAATCTTGGCTACCTGGGCACTGAAGTTGGTGATTTTCAGAAGCCCACACAAACTTTAGGTCTGGACACCTGCCTTCCAGCTGTTTTTGGAGGAAAATTAATTTTTCTTTCTCATCTGCCTTCCAAATCTTTTGCAAGTGTACCTCATTAGCAGAATCAAATTTGGAACCATGCTGGTAAGAAATTCTGGGAGTGTAGCTTCCAGGCAATGCATGGAAAAGTGTATAAAGGAGCAGAGATGATGCAGAATTGATGATACAATTCAGAACATTGGCAAAGAAGAATGTTAGATAAATATTGAGGTCAAATATTGATGTTTCCCCCACCCAATTTTTATGTTTTGTGTTCTAAGTTTGCCTGCCTTAATGCCCCATATCTACACACAGACACACAGACACACACACACTTTCAACCAAAAAGAATGGCTAGAAAAATATTGAAATACAATGAATGCACTTAATTTTTAAGGTTTATCACCTGCATACTTAAGAGATAATGCTAAAGCATGAGTCATCGTTGACATTTAGCACCACTAATTTTAAACCTATGCAGATTATTGCTTTGAGGAATAGCACTGCTGGCATGTACAGAAGAGAAGACATTTTCAGTAAGTGATTTTCCTTATAGGAGCTTATATGCTATAAGTTACAGTAAAGAATATGGGCTTTTGATCACACTGAGTAAGGTTTAGTACTTGAGTGACTTTAAACAATTTACTCTCTCTGTGTTTTAACGTTCTTATCTATAAAATGGGGATACAAATATCATCCACCTGCCTCAAACTTTGTTATATGATCCTAAGAGATAATGTATATATATAAAGTGGTTCATATTAGTGAGTTCTCAAAGATATTATTACCTCCCCTTCCTATCAGTTCTTCAATGTTCTTCCTAAGGGTTATACTCTGGTTTTGGGGAAGTAGGTTGAAAAATGTGTGGGTGGCTATTTCCTAAGATTGATTTTTTTTTACAGTAAATAAGCTTTCTTATAAATTTTCTAATACTTTGCACCAATTCTATAAAACTTTGCATGAATCTAGAACATAACTTGATTCTTTATCAGTAATCTTAAATATTCTCCCTCCCATCTGCTTATCTGCCAATGAGGAATTTGTTTTGTAATGAAGCTGTCCTTTCTTATTAAGGATGAAGCTAGAATGCATCAAATATTTAGAAACAGAGATACATATTAGAATATGCACACAACTGCTGAAATATCATTTCTCTTTCATCATCACTTTTATGTTGACCAGATGTGAGGACAGGTAAAAGGAATCACTTCTGTTGAACATCCTTTCTCTTCTGCTAAAACATTGCTACAATTCACAGGTAGCCTTCCTATTGGCCCTTATATTCATTTTTTGATATGCATGTTAAGGGACAAGGGAATTGCAGCCTCCACTCCAGCTGAAGGTGCAGAACAGAGATAAGAAGACCAAATGGTATGGAGAGAAGCAGGAGACAGAAAAATAAAAACCCAGGACAGGGGGAGTTAACAGTATAGGAACTCTGATATCACATCTAAAAATTACTTTGCTGATGAACCAAATGTTTCTATTTTGTAAATAGTGGTGTCATCATGTAGATGACATATTGGTGTAGCAATATGTACCTGATGTAACTTCTTAGGGAGGCAAAGGAAGGACGATAAGCTAATACTTCGGGAGACTGAAGGTAAAATGCTTTCATTCAGTTCAGCTTCTCTGAGTCTTGGTAGTTATTAATATGCCAGGTATCATAGAGGAAGCAAGGTTATAACTCTCTCAAAGCTCTGTTATTTTTCACTATTCTGCTTTTCCCCAAACCATTAATTTTTAGCCTTAGTTTTTTATTGATTTAATAGAATTAATGAATTTTTATTTCAAGTGTATTAAAATAAAAATTCATTGAGTCACTAAGGAAGGTTCCCATGAATCTTTGAGGTTATTTTGACAGGTCACTTCTGGATGCCTTTTTCTTCATTCACACGGCTTTAGTTTGTTGTACCAGTCAAGATAGGCTAGTCTATGCTGCACTATCAAAAACAATTAAAAAAAACTAGTTAAAGTCATAGCTTAATAAAATAAAAATGTAAAAATGCATTTCTTTTTCATGTCATATATGTACACAACCATTTGTACTGGGAGACCCACCTAGTTTTAAGGACCATAGTCACTCAGGAACCTAGGCTGATAGAGGCACCACAGTTTTCCAGCTACATCATCTGGAATGATGCCTAGACTCCTCACTGGCCATGGTAGAAGAAGAGAGAGAGACAGACAGGAACCCATGGCAAAGAAAGAGAAACTGCCAACTGCACAGGAGATTTTTGCTACCTTAACCCAGAAGTGACACAAATCCTTTCCACTAGTGCCCATGAGCTAGAATGTGTTATCTGGTGCTGCCTAACTGCAAAGTTACTGGGATATTTAGAAAACTAACTGGAATATTTGATGAGCATTGCTATTTCTGCCACAATTGGAAACGTTTACTTTTATGTACTTGAGTATAAATTAAAATTTCATGAAAGTGCTTCAATACTAGAACATATTTTCATATACTATAGCATGTCTTCTGTTTAGTCACTTGGCAATTAACTGTATACATTTACAGAATTTTTTTTAAAAAGACTTTTTTTTGAGACAAGGTCTCTGTCACCAGGCTGGAGTACAGTGACACAATCTTGGCTCACTGCAGCCTCTACCTCCCAGGC
Source organism: Hylobates moloch (assembly GCF_009828535.3). Taxonomy (NCBI): domain Eukaryota; kingdom Metazoa; phylum Chordata; class Mammalia; order Primates; family Hylobatidae; genus Hylobates; species Hylobates moloch. Next base: position 62,217,916 of record NW_026652278.1, on the reverse strand, counting down.
CCAATTGATCCTCCCACCTCAGCCTCCCAAGTAGCTGAGACTACAGGTGCGTGACATCACACCCAGCTAATTTTATGTATTTTTTGTGGAGATGGGGTTTCACCATGTTGCCCAGGCTGGTCTTGAAATCCTAGGCTCAAGTGATCCACCCGCCCTGGCATACCAAAGTGCTGGGATTACAGGTGTGAGTCATCGTGCCTGGCCTAAAAAAGACATTTTTATCATCGTGCCTCACCTAAAAAAGACATTCTTATTAGTGCTAGTTTTATCTCCCTCAACGTATTTGTAGAATCTTAGAAACAGAAAGTGTCTTCTATTTTTTGGTGTCCCTATGGCACCTAAACTATTTACATATCTTCATTGCAAAATGACTTAATAGCAAAATAAAGACATATATGCTATTATATATGCAAATATACATTAGTATAAAGAAAAGTCATGGACTCTTAATTTTGAGACAGATTAACATAGCTAAACTGAAAAGTTCATTATGCATTTTCAGATTTTTCTCCATTCTGATTCCTTATTCATGAAGACCAAGTTTGGATGCTCAGAGAAACCATCACTTGACCATCAGAAGACAGTTTTACTTTCTCAAGGACAGAACAAACTGACTATGACAACTTTAAAAAAAGGAAATCATTTGAAAATCCTTTAAGACTCAGTCATTTTCCAAATGGCACCAAATATACTTTTTCTTTGACCACATATCATCCTTATTAAAACTTTTCTGTGGCTAAATTTCATGTTACCTTCGACCTAAATTCATTCTTGCCATCAAGTGCCTCTTACAATCTGTCTGTGCCCAAATATCCCTCCAGTTTTTGCAATTAATTAACAGTTTTCAATTCTTTATTTACTCCTTATTTTCTTAAATCTCATTGGTCTTAAAATATTATTTTGCTTTTCTCTGCTGAAATAGAAGTCTCTACCATTTTTGACATCACTAACATGATGTCAATTTATTTAGCTAATTCAAATCAAGGTTCTATGTGTTTATTTTTGGAAAATGGTGATCTGTTTCATTAATCTTACAATGTGACCAACTTGGGGGCATTTAGAAAGTGCATGTTATGTTACCTTGTTACTAGAACTCCAAAATTAGACTGCATGGAGACCAAGATAATTATGAGTAAACGATTAGATTCTCAAGACTAAGTGGACTCATTTGTGTGTGCAGATATTTATCAATCCTTTGTGAGAAATGTCCTTCTTAGAAGGCTGCATTAGCAGAATTTAAAGACTAAAGGAAGGCAAACAAAATTTTTAGTCAGGCTAAAAATAATTGCTTGCCTTTGATGATTTATGGCTTACAACGTCCTTGATGCCTACCTAGAAGATAGACAGGCCTAGTCGTACTAAGTATCTTCATTTTATGATCTTAGAAATTGATATGTGTCTAAGAATCATTAGAAAACAGCCTAGAACTCAGATTTTCTGGTTTCTAGACACTCTGTGACGCAGACATTACAAGTCTAGTCACGATTCCTTAGATACACAACAGGTGACCCTTGCAAAAAGGGAAATAGCTTGCACTACTTGTATACTGTGGTCATACTTCATGTTTCTACATCAGCATGTTCCCTAAACTTGTAGAAAGTGCTCTCTGTGCTTCTGCACACAGAAAAAAAAGGGGCCTTGCAGGGCAATGGAGGTTGTGAATGATACCTTGTGAGGAGGGATATAGTTCATGGGCCAGTCACTCAGTTCTGAATATAGTGGAGAAGGGGCCAATGATATTTCTTTAAAAATGCTGTGATTTACTTCAAATGTTGTTTACTGCTAATTTTCTGCTGTTGTTTGAAAGTAGTGATTTACAGCCAGAAATTGAACCTGTTGCGGATTTTAAAAAAGAATAAGAATTATAAAATTTCTCTTGAAACCAATTAATAGATAAGGAAAAAAATATGATATCTGACAAAAGCCTAGAACAAAGTTCTGTAGTAAGAATGATGTGATAGATTAAGACCAAATATGGTATCTGCATAATCCCAGAATACTTTTGTAAGTTGTTGCAGTGTAGTGGTTGGGGGTGTTTCATGAGATGCTGTGATTAGAAATGTGATCACAAAATAATTTCCTAAGATTATAGGAACTGTAATTTGAGGTATAAAATATATTACTGCATTGGATATAATAGCGAAGAAACACCAGCATGCAAGAAAAGATTAGTTGAAAGACATGCCAGGTCTTGGGGACACTGTACTTTTCTAAGTTTGTCTGTGATATGGGGAACTTTGGGCAATCACATATCTTTCCTGCTGATTGCCTATCATTCTGGAATTATAGGAAATCACTTCTGCAAAGTGATATCCTTGTGAGCATTACCTTCTTTGAAGTCTTCTTTGTAAGAACTGATTTGTGCGGTAGAGTATGAACTCTCACACTTTGGCTTGAATCTTTGGTGGTTGTTTTTCTCAAGGGATGGCAAAAGAGACTGAGACAGTGTGAAAGGATGAATAGCTGAGAGAAGAGTGAGAGTGGGAGAGAGAGCGAAGAAGAAGCTCATCATGGTGGTGGTGGTAAAATGGTGATCAGGACAGGGCTGAGGACCCAGTTCAGCAAACTTTCAACTTTCCTGAGGGTGCTTCTTCAAGTAAACCAACCTCGTGTTGCTGGGTCAGTATTCTCAGTCTTAAAAAAGAAGTACATCCTGCCATTTGAGACAACATGGATGAACCTAGAAGACATTATACTAAGTGAAATAAGCTAGACACAGAAAGAAAACTGCTGCATGGTCCCACTTATATGTGCAATCTAAGAAATTGAATACACAGAAGCAGAGGGTAGACGGGTAGGTAGCAGGGGTCCGAGAGTGAGAGAAATGGAGAGATGTTGGTCAAGGGGTACAAACTAGTAGTTATGAATAAGCTCTGGAGACCATGCACAATATGGTGACTATAGTTAGTAATAACTTAGAGTATACTTGACATATGCTAAGAAAGTGGAACCTAGGTATTCTCCCCCCCCCCACACACACACAGAGTATGTGACATAATAGATATATTAATTAACTTGATTGTGGCAATCATTTCACAATTTATATGTGTATCAAAACATCACATTGTATGCCTTGAATGTAAACTCTTTCTATTTGTCAATTATATCTCAATAAAAGTGAAAAAGAAGATTTCCTGAAACTGAAAGACAATGTTTAGATCAGCTAACTTTTCTAACCAATTAGACTAGAGAAGAAGCCAATCCAAGAGGAGGCAGAATTGCTAATGTAGTGCTTAGTGACTGTGACTAATTAGAGAACTTAATTAAGCTGTCAAGAAGGAATAAAGATAATCAGTCTCAGTCAGTTCCCACTCTTTTGCACCCAGAAGCATGAGCAAATTCACTTTCTCCCAGGCCACCACATAATCCTTGCTCTCTCACTTGATATTGATGTAACCTCATATGCACCTTCCTGAGGTGGTGCAGGTTATACAAGTAAATGACACACTTTGTCTTTTGTTTCATCCTGCCCTAGCAGATTTATTCATATCATAGTTGTCATATAAAGTATTTGAACTTGCTACTTTAATTATAGCTCTTGAGATCATAGTGATTGAAAGTTATTGTATAATGTAATTTTGTGGGTGGAGGACTGTTTGGTTTGTGTTTATTTTTCTGTCACCACTTAAGTTGGAATGCCCTTATTGTTATCCTTAGGAATGTGGATATTTTAGAAAGTTTGTGAGTGTCCTTTGATGCTATTCAAACCTGTCCTTTGATACTTAAGAAGTACAGTGTTTACAGATACAGATCAGGAGTGGATCTTGGTTTCATAAGCCTGAAGCTTATACAATTTAAGAGACCCTCGTGAAGAAAAATAATGCAAAATTGTGAACATAAAATTAGATGCAAAAATGGGTAGTAGGAGCATTCCTGTAACCCAGTCCTACATTGGGAAGACTAACAATGACCAACTATGCATAGAAGTAACTGCAAGCCAGAGAAATATTGCCTCACCCAAACCAAAGGAATTCCCAAACATATTTTCCTTAACCAGGTCCTAGTGGGTCCACAGGCACTCCAGTTCTTGAATTAGAACTTGTATACCAACCATATTTTATTAAAGCTCAGTTAATCAACTCTTATGTGATATAAATTCCATGAATGGGAGACAGTATATATTTCAGGCTGTAGGTAGACTACCCTTTTATTTTCTCAGAGGATATAAAAACATGATATTGTTCTTTCCAATACTTTACAAGCATTCTTCATCTCCACCTCAACAATATAATACACATATATTATGTGTGGCAATAGAACATAAGAGGTGAGGCAAGAGTACAGTATTATGCTCATGAGGAAACACATTATCATCACTGTAAATAAAACCTGAAAATATTCCTCCTAGAGCAGAATTCCCAGTCAATAACTAAATCTATATTCATGATGGATTATACAACAGCCATTTACAATGGCAATTTATCATTAGGGATATGGAGGTTGTTGGGGAAATTTAAGACACCCCTGATATCCTTATGGCTTTTAAGAACCTTTGAGGTACATCTTTTATCCTCTGCCCACTGTTAGCTCTGAGGTCTGAAATTCCCAAGCCTTACTCCCACAAAAATACCAGCAAATTCTTACAAAGAACAAAGCCCATGGTAAGTGATATCCTATTCATCTTTTCTGAAGCATTCCCTGCCTTCAAAATATTGTATTGATTATATTTTGGGTCATATTAAGTTTTTATTGCTTAGAAAATTTTCCATAACTTTCTAGCCTGCAAATGGCACTGTCTCCTTTCCAGAACTGCAGTTTTCCTTTTTCATTATCTTAGTCTGTTTAGTTAAAACAACACCTACCTATTTGTTTTGTTAATTATCCCTTCGGAGCAGGAACTGTGTAAAGTTCTGTTGTGAATCTCTGTCTGTGACTGCTTTCTGTGTCTATAGTTTGACTGCTGTCTGTACTCTAGCCTCATAAAATCTTTGCTTAATGAGTTTGTTCCAATAATATGAAAACTCAATGGGAAATTATGAGAAATTTTAATACTTGTACTAATGGTGACACCTATGGAAGGGATAAAAAACAAACTAATGTTCCATGTGGGGTGCCACATTTTATGTGGAAAGTTGAGATGCAAAAAGCCTATGCAACTGTCTCAAAGATACATAGGTAGGAAGTAGTAGAGGTGGAATTTGCACCCAGGATGTGCTGACTCTAAAACATGTCGGTCTTTCATTTTCACTATTTCTATTTGATAAAATAAAAACTGCAATGTCCTAGTTAATGAGTCTCTTTATAACAAAGTCAGCTATATTTTATTTTTTAATTAAGATTTTTAGAGGAAAGTTATTTTATAAACTAAGGGGGTTGACATATATGTTAGATTTAACATTATAATGGCAGTCATTTGTAAAACATTTCCTATAGTTGCTATAATGTACTAACAGGATCTCTCGGGAAATGTTGGACTCCCTACCTCACAACTACTCAAAAGAAGTATTGGTGAACAGTTTGGGTTACTGAGTTGTTACCATTAAGAGAGATAAGATCTCTCCCCAAAGACACCTGGAAAATTGAGAAGTGTTGTACTTCGATTGTACAGAAACAAGGGTAAGTGGTGCCAGATCTCATTCTCAGTGCCTCTCCCACTTTGTGACATTGTTTCTGTCTCCCACCATTGGAAATACTGCATCATATTGAACCTGGAAGGAAGAGTGGTAAGAAAGGAATCATATGAGCATTGCCCTTTTCTATTAGGGAACCAATAAGGCATTAATAGCCAAGCATTTACTTTAAAAAGTCGCCATTGTTGAACCCATATTAGTGTATTTTGGGGGAATTTCATGCTATAATGAAGCATTAGGCCAGAGATTGAAGAAGCTCAGATTGACTTGGTGGATCAATGGTGTGATCCTGCTGTCTTCGTTGGTCACTTAGCTTTGTGTAACAAGAGAGCTTACCCTTAAAGGAACGTATAGGTCACATCTCTGCTTTTGTTACATTTCAGTACTTTTATTCTACATATTTCTTCCTGATGTTCTGGGGTAAATTTTTATATCTCCACATTGTTGACAAATTTATATTATTGGGGTACAGCCTTTTTATTTATAAAGTTTTTTTTTAATAACCAGGAGGCACTGACTGATCTTGAAGTACCTCCCGAATTATCACTGCCTTCTTATGTGAATATGTGGAATTATAAAGGAGCCATGGATACTAAGCTGCTTACTTTTGAAACTGTAAATACTAAGTGTCTATAATCTGCAAAGATGGACAGAATTAAGGAAACTGGTCAGTGGGCTCTTTTAGAGATATTGTGTAGGGGAGGGAGTTACTTTTCCTAAGATATATGGATGACATAATGTCATTAGGGAAGGTTAGCCAGAGTCTCATTGACCATTTGGGAGGCAATCATGACAACACAGCCCTTTCTAGCACAAGTCATAGATATACAAGTCATGCTCATTTACATCTGTGGTCCTTGGATTTTGTTTTGGCTTCAAAAGATTAATCTCAATGGGAAAATGAGTCAATTCCATCTTGCAATTCCTTTAGCAGAATTCTTTTCATACTCCTTTTCTCCATTGCTTACCACCATTTATTTTTTCATTTGTTTTTGCTCTTCAAGGACTATTATTTACTTCCTCAAAGATATTGACTGGTAGCATTTCCAGGAAATTTACAATTTAGAAAAGGATCCTCAAAGAGCAAAAAGTGCTTCAGATGAAAACAAATGAATTATGCTGTTTGTGTGATAGATAATGGAGGAACTATTTTTTTTTTTTTTTTTTTTTGAGATGGAGTCTTGCTCTGTCGCCCAGGCTGGAGTGCAGTGGCGTAATCTCGGCTCACTGCAAGCTCCGCCTCCCGGGTTCACGCCATTCTCCTGCCTCAGCCTCTCCGAGTAGCTGGGACTACAGGCGCCCGCCACCACTCCTGGCTAATTTTTTTGTATTTTTAGTAGAGACGGGGTTTCACCCTGGTCTCGATCTCCTGACCTCGTGATCCGCCCGCCTTGGCCTCTCAAAGTGCTGGGATTACAAGCGTGAGCCACCGCGCCCGGCCGGAGGAACTATTTTTATTTCAAGCTTCTTCAAATGATATGCATATAGATACTGACTGATGGGCAGCCTGGCAAATATAATCTAAAATTATTAGTATTTGGTTTTGAGTACATTATAAAAATATACTGCAAGTCTGCCAAAAAATAAGAATTACTAGAGATACTCTTAAAAAATTCCAACTTCTTCTATCTCACCTCAGATCAATGAAATCAGATTTTTCCAGTAATGTCCTGCAAATTTGTATTTGTATTTGTATAGTGTTCTAAGATTAGCATACTTGGAAAACACTGCATCCTAGCGTGTAGGTAGCCTTATTTTCTCATGCTTGTACTACAGTTAATTGTGTGAAGGTTGACCAAACCTTAATATTCTAAAAGATGGTTGGTTCCCAGAAAACAGAACACTATGATAAAGTAATTATATTACCATTACAAAGCAGTATTACGAAGTTCTTCATGTTTTAGGGGATGGTGTAGCTCTAGCTTTTGTATGTGTTATAGACTAAATTTCTATATCTGCTCTTTAATGTTATTTTTCTTTACAACTTAAACACATAGTCAGTGTAAGTACAATGAACATACTTTGAGGTAAATGGTTTGGCGCTTTAGGTGTGCCAAATGAGTACTATTATTGCTTCAGCTGTATTATATTTAGAATTTACAAAACTTACATTTAGGACTAATATAAACATTTATTTTTTGTTTTTTTGTTTTCATTCAGCAGAATCAATAAAACTTAAAAAAAGAGAAAGGATTTGTAAGCTTTGTTTGTTTGTTTGTTTGTTTTTGTAGTAAAACTTGTTGGCTGGCAGGATGTACCATTATGTAAAAACTTACCATTTAGTTGTTAGCATCTTCTCCCTCCTCCTTTCTCCTCATCTTCTTAATAGAGATGCCCTAAGCATATTTTAGAACCTTTGATGGGGCGGTTTGGGACAATGCCACAGATGGGAAGAATGGGATCTGTTAGCATAAGAAATACAAATATTTATGATAATGCTCTCTTTCTTGATCACCATGCGCTCTCTGCTGTGGTGTTTTGCACTGTGAGACTTGGGGAAATATTATTTGGATTAGAATAATTTCTATTTGTGAAGCCCATTTCGTTCTAGGCCTAAGAGGGAACAGCCTAGTGAAGCCCATGGAATAGACAGTAAGGCATTGGCTGCTTAGTGCTTTTAATGAGAGAGAGAGAGAGAGTGATGAGTGGGTGTGAAGATTCTTCTGTGTTATCCCACCTTGATCATCTGTACTGAGTAGGAAGAGGCAGTGCTTTGCAGTCAAAATTTTCTCGGAGTTAAAAATAATTGACTTTTTGGCTGGTACCACAGATAAGGTAGAGGACCTAGCAGGGAAAGAAACCCCAATGCTCGTAACTAGGTAAGCTGGTTTCTTTATCTAAAAAATAGACTCTCAATGACCCCTCCAAACAAAATCCCATTTAAAAATTTGTAGGTTAGGCCAGGCGTGGTGGCTCATGGCTGTAATTCCAGCACTTTGGGAGGCTGAGGCAGGCGGGTCACCTGAGGTCAGAAGTTTGAGACCAGCCTGGCCAACAGGGTGAAACCCCATCTCTACTAAAACTACAAAAATTAGCTGGCTATCGTGGTGCATGCCTGTAGTCCCAGCTATTTGGGCGGCTGAGGCAGGAGAATCACTTGAACCCCTGAGGCGGAGGTTGCAGTGAGTAGAGATGGTGCCACTGCACTCCAGCCTGGGAGAGAGAGTGAGACTCCATCAAAAAAAAAAAAAAAAAAAAAAAAAAATTGTAGGATAACTTCACTCCTCTTGTATAAAGATGTGTGGGCCGAGTGCAGTGGTTCACACCTGTAATCCTGACACTTTCGGAGGCTGAGGTGGACAGATCATGAGGTCAAAAGATCGAGACCATCTCAGGTCATGAGGTCAAAAGATCGAGACCATCTCCTGATCGAGGCAGGAGAATCGCTTGAACCTGGAAGGCGGAGGTTGCAGTGAGCTGAGATCGCACCACTGCACTCCAGTCTGGGTGACAGGGTGAGACTCTGTCACAAAAAAAACAAAAAAAAAAAAACCCAAAAAAAAAAACCAAAGAAAAAAGAAAAAAGATGTGCAAAGAAGTCGGATAGCATTTCTTGGCTTATTAGCTGTTAAAATGTCCAAGGGAAAATAGATCAATTGAAATATCTTTTGGTGGCTACTAACTTCCCTTTCCCTTAGATTGCCATAGATAAGACATAGAGTACAATTGTGAAGGCATTTAAGGTTAGGTGTAGGAGAATTCATATTAAATTTTAAGGCTGTTGAATTGGGAGAAAATTTGGAAGTAATTTAGTTCACGTCTTCATTTTTCAGAGACAGACTGAGAACTGGAGGAATAATAATTCACCCAGGTAATGAGATCTCATTCCTGCCAGGGCAGAATCTCCACTATGATTTTGGCTTTGTGGCATTGCTTGTATCTCTGTCTTTATTTTATTGGTTAATTTGTATCTGTAAATATTTTATCTTCCCATATTGTAAGGTTCTTGAAAACAGAAACTGTGTCTTATATGTCTTTGTAACTGTTCCAAGAGTTCAATAAATAAATGTTTGTTGTTGTGGGGGCTGATTTGTGGGACTCCCCAACTTCTGCAAATAATGTGATTTGTGCTGTCGCCATGGCAAATAAAGAATAATTTTTGCTATGTATGTAAGTAATCCAAACAAAACTTTGCATAAGTATTTTAAGAAACTAAAATATCAGAATAGATGAGCCATTGAATAAAAATCAACATCAATCACAACCTACCTCATTTTAAATAAGCTACAAATCGAAGCAAATAATTTGATGCAAGTGGTCATTTCTGCTTTCAGTCTGAGAGGAAGTCAATAAATTCCTTTTGCTGTTACAAAAGTAGTTTAAATTCCATGCAGGACACGAGTCTGGGCAATCACATCAGCCTCAGCGTACCAAAGAGCCTAGAGAGACAGCAGAACAATGTCTCCCACTCGAGCTACAGAGGGAAGGTGGTCTTAGGTTTTGCTGCAATAACTGGAAGGTTAAATTTAATTTTCAGTCAGAGCCTGCTGTTTAAGCTCCCTGTCTGTTCTGCAATCTAAGCTGAATGGGTACTTTTTTTTTCTTTTCTAATATTCTTAAGTCATTTGGAGAAATCTAATACTTATATTTTCAAATTACATCAGCTTAGCTAAAGATATATTTTCCACTCTATAAAATTCAGTTGCAAAAAGTAGACCGAACGCTCAAGAAAGGGAGAGCAGGAGGCCTAGAATATATAAATTGTTTGATATTTGACAAATCAGTTACTGTGTGTGGTGTGATATGCAAATTAAGAATAATGCTTTCCTCTTATCTGCATTGCAGATTCTTCAGGGCATATTCTACATGCATTCTGCATGCATTATGTGCAACACAGCATCAAAGTTTAGTGCAAGGAATCCGGGCAATGGAAGTTAGAGGAAGGAAATGTATATTAGTTTTATATCTTTATGTGGAATTTATGCATGCCTAGCCGTAGTCAATGAATTGGTGAGATCAGCATCTACTAACTTATAAATGGATACTGCATTAAATAATAAATTTAAAGTTGTGAATAATGTATCTCTTAGTTTTGAACATATTTAGGGATTGATTTCTGAATGTGAAACACAGCATATGCTAAGACTAATGCTTAGAATAACATACACTAATACAAAATGTGTGTGTATATATTACGGTATTTATAATATGTATAAAACACATGCACATACCTACATTTAATCTTTGACTTTTGTTCTATTTGTAGTACTACACAGAATCTGTGCAGTAGTAATTTTTGTGTATAGATTGAGGCTGAATAGGCAGTTTTCTATGTAGAGAATTCGTACTTGTCAGGGACTGTTTTCTTCCTAAAATTCTACCCCTGCAAATTCAGGTCGTTGGTTCAATGGTTGTTTTAGTTTCGTTGTTTATTTTCCCTTTTTTGTTCAAGTTAAACACAAAGCAACCTGGTGAAATAAACCCTTGAAGTTTTATCATCTCAACCTTGGTGGAATTAATTATCAGTAAACTGGGTGAGTAAATTTTTGTAGTAGGAAATATATATATTCTTAGAGTCAAGGATATATTTTGATTATAGAATAATTATACTGATAGTTGTATGTGGCTTAGAAATTCAGTTTACATTTTGTATGTAGTTCATAAATAACTGCTTATTGGATAATGGGGTTTGAAATTTAATGCTTTTTCCCTGACATTGGGGTTCTGTTGAGCCTTCATCATTAGTTGAATTGGTTGATTAATAATAGACCTTTTACCTTATCAGGCACAGTCTACATGATCAGTATGGAAATAACTGACCCTGCCTCCTGTTTCTACCATCATCATCTTTTCTTGTCCTCTTTTCTTCTAAATGATGCTATCTCACTTAGTATACTAACATTATCCTACATGGAATAATTACTGATTTTGTTCCATAGACCACAAGTTATAAATGTCATTTTTTTTTCTGACTGGTGTTTTTAAGATAAGAAGAGTACCAAAAAATCCAGTTATCATCATAAATTTTTGCTATAAAATAAATATGTTAAAAGAAAATAAAATTAAGGAATAACTAAGAATAACTAAGAAATAACTAAGTATAAAATTGAGGAATAACTAGTTGTATGAGTGAAACTTCAGCAGGAGAATAGTTTTATAAAAAGGAGGAGAAGTGCTTTAGAACATGTAATGAGCTGGGAACACTGAGATGTCACGTTACTATTATGTTATGAGATATAATACTTGGAAATTAATATTTTCAGTTATTGTCATTTTGACATTTTTTGTTGTCTACCTCACTTTGCTCATTTTATCATGTACCTGTTTTTGAACTTTGATCCTGGAAATTTACTGTGAGAGCTGTGTAGTGCCTCATAGGGTTTTCTGCAGCTCTCATAATAAAAAGTATCCCAATTTTCAAAGGAATGAGTGATTTTCATCCTTTGAGTGTTGTGATAATGTATATAACAGTCCTGAAGATATTTTAATATTTTTCCTGTTAGTAACTTGCAGTATACTGGGGAGCGGTGCAATATTTCCTGTATTCCTATCTTGCATATATTATTGCTTTTGTACCTCACAGTGAGTGAAAAATCATCATTCTTTATATTTATGTTAGGTGCAAGAACAATAAGAGGTTTCCTTGGTGTTGATCATCATGTAAGGAATTTATCTATATACTGGCTTTACTTTCTCAAGAACATTATTAATTACTAAAGCCATGCAAAATCACAGACTGGCTTTTAAATACGTTTAACAATATTCCTTGATATGCTAGAAAGTGGGCAGGATTTTCTTCCTCATTTACATAAATGATTTTTCATGAGTAGGGTCTTCCTGGTTAATCCTACTGTTATTTTTGTTTGTAGCTGATGAACATGGCAGGGGATGAACAGAGGTAGGAAAGGGAAGAAGACCGTGAAGGGAAGATGTTTCTTTTTATAAAATAAATTATTTATTTTTTTCTTCTAGACTGTTTAGAGAGGTGGTCACTTCTGATAGCAAATTACCAAGTTTTTCATTCTTAGAAAGAACATGTGATACTTTTCTTGACAATTTAATATTCCCCTTGCTCAATCTCACTTTCCCACTTCAGATAGCTCATCTGGTAGTCCAAGATTATCTTTTAACACCTAGTAGGTGTTAGGGCCATTTTTGTTTTGTTTTTTTTTTGTTTTTAGGATGACATTGAACTAAGAGCAGGAAAACTAGTTGAAACTTTTATTTTTAGAAGGATTTGTTACCATGGAATAAGGAATAAGGGGAAAGCCACCTGTTAATGCTAGAAAATGAAATCTTAATTTAATTTAATTTAATTTAATTTAATAGCTTTTACACTAATTATTTTAGTATGTGAAAGCTGATGGGTATTTATTTCATAAATATATGTGAATTTATTTCATAACTATATAGTAGCAACTTGCTGAATCTTTGACACCATTTATTGCCTATACGAGAGCCTGAAACAATGAAGGTAAAGGTAGAAGAACCGGATTTGGTAGATAAGTGGTCAGAGAGGAAGCACACGTTTCTGCCTCTTTTCTACTTGTGACAGGCTGGTTTAAATATAATGCAGTAACACTCTTACTTTCCCTCCAACTCCTTTCCTTAATGTTTTTCTTTCAGGCTTAGCACTATCCTTTCATTGTTGTCCCTTGCTTTTGATCTTTCCTCCTGGAGTTAACATTATTTAACAGACACAGTCTCCTCCTAGGGGCACAGGGAATTTGTGGAAAGAAGAGGAGCATATTTGTCTTTAATCTCACTGGTCAATACCTTTCCCAATAAGCATTCTTTATTGGCATTTTACACATCTAGAGACTCCACCACTCCAATAAGGCTCCAGAAAATATGTTAAAACAATTTCAGCAGGAAGGATTGAAGCACTGTACCAGAGATTATACATATTGGGATGGGAGAAGATAAGTGTACTGTCTGTGTACTGTCTTCATTGTCCTCTGTCTAAACTCATCTCTGGATAAGCAGAAGCAAGGAATCAGATACAGGCAGTGCTCCTGGACCCTGAATATATGTTCCAAACATATTGCAAACGTTAGACTATTTCATTTCTACCCTCTGTACCCTCTTTCTCAATTGGTGATTATTTCTTCTTTACCCACTACTGACTTCTCTTCTTCTTTAAGTCATCAATATAAAAGGAAGGCAGTGCCCAAATTTTCTTTGGACCCTTAATTTCTATCTACTCACCCAAAAAGTCCTGTTGAAAGCTTCGATTATGGGCCATGCATTCAGGGCAAGATATCCTGCCAGGCTCTGAGTCCCTGCTTTTATTTATTCAGAACTGGATTTTAGAGAAAAGGATAATGGTAACAAAATTTTCAGTCAATACATTTATCTTCTCCTATCCCAACCTTTAGTATCCCTAGTACCATGCTTCCAATCTTTTCTGCTGAAATTACGTTTTTTTTTTCCTGAAGTCTTATTACGGTGGTGAAGATTATAGATTATAAAATGTCAATAATTGATGCTGAGAAAAAGGTATTGACCGGTGGGATGAAAGACAGATAGATTCCTTTTCTTTCCAGGAATCCCCTTGTTCTTCTAGGAAGATATCATGGCAATGTCTATTAGCTTGCAGTTAATTGAGGTCAGCCTGGATTAGAAGTCCTATGTGTTGAGAATCCCTGTTTCAGTTATTCTGGTAGAGATAACTGAGTGATCAAAAGCTGTTTGCTCACATCTGTGTTCATATGCTGAAACCCGAAACCTGGCATATTTGATTTATGGTAGCAACATGGCCCTGAGATAAGAATTGTATAAACGTAAGGTAAATTAAGGAGAAAATAGGGCAGATGATAGGCTAATAAAATGACACAGGGTCTTTAAATTGAAACCCCATTAACTATGTTATAATTCTACATTCTAATATGAAATGGATAATAGTGGTAGTTATGTGGATAACCGAGTCCAGACTGCCTTTTCTGGGATTAGCCATGTGAATATTTAAGCATAGCTATTGTATTTCATAAGGCAATCTGAAATTTGTTGTATTTCTTTTTCAATTTTATTTTATGTAATGATACACTACCATTACAGAAATTCAATGGATCAAACATGACGTGGTTATACTTAAGAGAGAAAAAAAGAAATCTGACCTACTCAAGAAGTTCCTGTGCATTTTTCTTCCAGTAAATCTTTTTACAGCTTATTATTTGGGGGACCAGGTTAAAGGAAAAGTCACTATGTTAGGAGTCAGGAAGGCTTCACTGGAGCTTCCACTAACTAGCAATGTGGTATAGAGTAATTCATTGAAATTTTCTCCAGTTGGGTTTCTCCTCTTTAAAAAAAAAAAAAGAGGGGGGCCTTGTTTGGTCTCGGATAGTCGGTCCCCTGCCATCCCCGCCCACGGGCCCCACTCCGTGCCAGGACTAGGGTCCAGTGGGGAGTGCCCATAGTCCTGGGAAACGGGGTGCGGCCGGAAAGGCAGCCACCCCCTTGCCCGTCACGCAATGGAAGTTCGTGGGGAACCTGGTGCTAAACCATTCGTAGACTACCTGCTTCTGGGTCGGGGTTTCCTATGTAGCAGAACAGCTCCCTCGCTGCGATCTATTGAAAGTCAGCCCTCGCAACACAAGGGTTCGTAAAACAACAACAACAACCACAAAAAACAACAACAAAAATAAAATGAATAATTTTTTTTTTTAAAAGGAGGTATTTGGTGATCTCCAGGGTTTCTGCCAATTTCAATCTCCCATAGTTCTTTAAATGTATGTCATGGACTCCTTGGAAACAAAGATGGTTTCTTATCTATGTTTATACTCTACTGTCACAAAACAGGTATTTAATAAATGTTGGTAGAATAATCTCAAGAACTAAGAATACCACCACAAGTCTGGGAAAGAAATACAAAACATTTTGTATTTTGTTGTGTGTTTCAGTATTTACTATATGTAAGCATTAACTAGGTAGCATCACGTATCTGGTAGTCTTTAATATGTATTTATTTCTTTGATATTTGGCATCTATAAATTTGTTCAAAAACTATGCTATTGGGAACCTGGGGGAATTAACATTTATTGAGCATCTCCTAGATGTGGTCAGCATTAGGCAAGGTTTTAAATATCAAATCTTACTTACTTTTCACAGCTTCCTGGTGAGTAAGTCCAATTATCCCTGTTTTTTCCCAGGGGGAAATAGAGGCGCTAAGAAGGTAAGAAACTTATCTGAGGTCATAAAGCTAGAAAGTGGCAGAGCTGAGATTACTCAGATTTGGATTCAGTTTTTTCTTGGCTCCAAAGACCGTGATCTTTCCACTGTGCTAGGCTGAATAATGCTTTTTGCTGAGCAAAATATCTATTACGTTACTTTATCCTTGTAACATCCCTAAGAGTTCTTTTAAAAAAAGGTGCAAGTCATTAAAAACAGAAGTTATCTTAGCTTTTGTATTCATTTCACAAACTTAATATAATATGAGCTGTGTCAATCAGAATAAGACAAAGCCTGTCTCTGGGCCAGAGGGATAGCTATCACTTCTTATAATGAGCACTTACAGAGATTAGCTCAATGGGGAATCTGGGAAACTTTCCAGATAGCATCAAACGTGATCTTTCTAACATTGAATTTAAATTTTAGACAATCCATTTTGACTCCCTTTGTCCTCTTCTTAAAAGCAAGTTTTTATTAATTTTTGACAAGTTAATACTACTCTTTAAAATCCTATGAGCAATAAACATTAAACGGTTTGGAAATATCCCCTTCTCCCTCATTAAATTGTTAAATAATAAATTATTTGGATTAGGCTGTAATCAACTGGACTTCTGATCTCCTTGCAAATGAATTTTGCCTACTATGTTGCAGCCATATTTTTTCTTTAATTTTACATGTTCTCATTTATAAGTGAGAGCTAGCCATGGGGTACATATGAACATAAAAATGGGAACAATAGACACTGGAGACTAGAAGAGGGGAAAGAGGGAGAAGGGAAGGGCTGAAAAACTACCTATTGGGCACTATGTTTACTACCTGGGTAATGGGATCATTTGTGTCCCCAAACCTCAGCATCACACAGTATACCAATGTAACAAACCTGTCCATGTACCCCTTGAATCTAAAATAGAGGTTGAAATTTTTGAAAGTTTTTTTAAAAGAGATTATTTTTGCATTAAAATTCCCCAATTGTCAGATTGCCTACAAAACAGAATGGTGGGCCTCATAGAAGTAAACAGAAAAAAAAAGTAGTCTTCACTGTATCATCATTATCCTGTGCTTTTGAATTGGTGTGCATAAAACCTAATCAGATTGACTGAAACCGTCAAAAAACAAAGCACAAATACCAATGATAGATGAAAAGACATATAAGGATGGATGATTCCTTTTTAGGAGCAGTGGGAGATTAAAGTGTAGGCATTACTGCAAGAATTGGTGTTAACTGTTCTTTAAAAAAAAAAATCATTGTTAATGATCTGGCAGACTGAACGATCAGCACATCAATGACGGAGGAAAGATGTGAGATCCAGAGTGTTACAGCATCACATTAGGCAGAGAAATCATTGAAATAAACCCTATGCTAGAAGAAATTGGAAGAGCTAAATGACATGCAGCTTAGGAGGAAAACCTACTCCCTCAGAAAAGATTTTCTTAGATCATTTCTTTCTGTGGAACACAAAGGGTTTCAGTAGCATGTTTTGGCTAATTGAGCAGACCACTATTATTGCTGTGGTTCTGTAATCATTTTGCTAGAGAACATAGGAGAATAAATCTCTAGTGATCAGAGACTATATGAATGATGTAGAACTCTCAGGCCATTTTCATACCATTCATCATATGTGGGATGTTGCCATATCTGGTGTTCTTGGCACACTTCAAGTATATGAGCTATAGGGAGAAAAGTTGGAAGTGGACCCAGATCTTATTGCACAGAAAATAAAAAAAAAAAAGAAAGTGAGCCTTGAGGCATGAAATCGCCCAAGAGCTAGCCCTCACATCTACAGGTAATTTATATCTGTATTTCCTGACTTGCTTCCTCCTATTTAACACTGCTTCTTCCACTTTGCTTTTGTACTGTTCCACCGGTTGCTGATTCCTCAGGTATGGAGACCTAGCTGCTCAGTTTTCACTTATTTGGCTCCTCTTTTATAGCATTCAAATATATTCAAATTTGTTACAGGAAATATAGTTAAACCCTCTGGTCTATTGTCCTTTAACTACCTTCTATTCCTCACATTTCCACTGGAACTAAATTTAATGCTCGTTGACTAATGATTGACAACTGACACCATGGACTTCTTTGTTCTGAATCCAGCAAACATTGTCACTCCTACTCTTCCTTCTTTTTCTATGGCAGTCAAACTTGCTGATCACCTCTTTTTTTTCCTCTAATAGTTTCCCCACTCTTACCTTTCCTCAGCCTACTTGACTTTTCCTCCTTTCCTTCTCTTCCATGACTTCCTTTCTCCTCCTAGCTCCTGACAGTACTGTGTATTCATCAAGCTCTTTTCTTACCTGATGTGTTCTTGCCCAGACTATTTGATCCACTGCCACACTCTAACTATGTCTTATACATATATGACTCCAAATCTCTCTCCTGAGCTCCAGATCTAAAAATCTACATGCTTACAAGACATGGAAAACTCAAATAATGTGATACTCTTGTTATTTCCCAATGATATAATTATCCAACTGCTTATCCAAACCAGAAACTTGGGAGTCAAATCCTGTTTTTTATTCATGTCTCACATCCAACTGATAGTCAGCTCTGCCTGTCCTGCCTCTCAAATGTCGTTCTTCTATGACTCTCTATCACAGGGCTGCCCATTTGGGTTCAGGCTTCCATTGCTCACCCCCTGCACTATTGAAATTACCCTCAAATTGGCCCTGTAACATCCAGGTTTGTTCTTTTTAATGTATACATAAAACACATTTTAGAATTTCTGTCCCAAAATCCTCTTCTTTCATAGTTTTCTCCTGTTTATTAAAAAGTCTAAATTCTGAATTTACCACATAGGCCTTTTTTTGTCTCTCAGCCTCAGCTCTGCTCACATCTCTTATCCCTTCACACGTACTTTAAGGTCACTTCAATTGTATTAAACTACTATATTTGCCCAATGTGTCCTTCTGTTTCAACCTCACAAACTTTTTGATACCCCAGCAAAATTGCTTTTATGAATGTGATCCCAATCCCACGGGGGAGAATGAATCATTACAGCCTTATTTCCTATCGTAACCTGAATACAATATATCAGCTACAGCACTTTATTGTCATTCTTTCCTTACTGAATTCTAAGCAACTGGAGGATAGAATATTATCTTATTTATCTATGAGTCATCAAGGCTTAGCTCATGGTAAGAACTCAATTTTATTGAGTTGAATTAAAGAATTGATGAATGAATTAATAGACACATGCAAATTTTAATGCTTTAGAGGTATGAGGTAGCCAAAAAGCATGAGTTTGAAAATGGAAATACACCTGGAATTTAATTTCCATAGCTTTTATGAGCCAGTAAATTACTATACTTGTTTTCCAAACTGTGTCTGAAAACTATTTCATGAAAGGAGAAAAAGAGGACTGGAAGAAAGCTTTCGGAATATAAGAATTGATGGTGATTACGTTTCCAATATCTTTTCTGGTGATATTACAACATAGGTATACAATTAATACCAGTGAATGTTTAGATCACTTTTGGCATTCACTAAGTAGCCTCTATTATTTATAGTAACAAAACAGGTATCACAAAGTCCCCTTGGGCAGTTTGGGGAGCCTTAACTCTCCATAAGGCTGGAAGCATATTTCAACATTCAAGCACTAGTTGGTTCACATTCTAACACTAGCTCATCACATCTCAGAAAATCTATTCTGACAAGTTTGATTTTCTTCAGTACTATTTGCTCTGGCAGAACATGATCAGGCACCATTTTTGGCCGAATTCCCTAGTTCTCAGTGAGACAACTGACGTACCTTAGTGTCTCTATGGACCAAATAACACTAATCTTATTATCAGTACAATTCTAAGTGTTTTCTTTGTGTGTATAAAAAGATCTGCTTTTTCTCCTACTGTAATATTTCTAAATCTGAATAAAAAGTACAAAATGCTTATATCACCTTATTAGTGGCATAAATGTTTGCCACTTAAAAAGGATTGCAAGCTCCTTGAAGGGTCAGTCAAGGTCTTTTTTATCTTTGTCTTTTTGGTGTATGTCATAGTTGTTCAATGAATATTTGCTAAGTTGAACTGATATGTGGTTATAATTTAACATCATGTGGTATAATTTTAAAAATACCACAGAGAATTGATTCTGCTTTTATGCTGACATTTCAGGATGCATTTTTTCCTGACATCTTGGTTAACCTTTCTATTACTGCATCTAGTGGAGATTCTCAGGGGTCTTAATTTGCATCACCATCAGTGTCATCATCTTAATAATGTCACCATTGTATACTGTTTAAAAATTATAGACACGTATTTTCTCTAATCCATCTAGAAAAAAATTCCATCTTAAATTTTCAGAAGAATCTATAAGAACTAAGGGAGAGGGGGTGAGAGAGAGTAAATGTCACCGTGGGGTAGAAGCAGCATGCTGGCTCATCATTTTCATGGCACTCTCAAATCCAATTTGTGATGACAAAGTTGGATACTTTGCATCCAAATTGTTTGATCTTTGTGCAGTGGCTCCCATTATCAACTGGGGAACCATCACAATCTTTACCTAGTTACTACTGAGGATGTTCTCTCTCCATCACGTAATTTCATGCTATTTATTTGTGAGAAAATGCCTGAGGACTTTCACACAGTAAAGCATCTTATCTGGAACCCTTAGGATAAGATGTAGACCAAGCAAATGTGAAGTTCACAGAGAACACCTGTGTCTTCACAACATTAAAGGGCACCATTAGAGCTTGTTTCCCTTCACTTAACATGCACATTTTTGGCATAAGTTTGGGGCTGAATAATGTTGTCATAGCAAATACTGCTAGAATGATTGCTGTACTCACTACACTACCAAAAAAAGAGAGAGATGAATGGGTGTGGAGTGTCACTAACCCTCCTCATGACCAGCACGTGGAGAGGACAGGACAGGGTGACATTCCTGAGGAACTGGCAACCCCCAGACAGATAATATGCTTTATGACAGATTGGTGGGTTGGGTATCTTCAAAGCTTCTAAGACATAGAAATTCAGATTGAGGTCATAGGCATTCAGATTAATCTGTAACGGTCTTGGAAGATTATTATATAACATAGCAATCAATAATTATCTTTTAAACAAAGCAGTGCTGATTTCTGAAGCAATGGACTAAGCAAGTAAATCTTAACAATCTACTTGCTTGTTTCAATTTTGCAGGCGCATTTTTGGGATGGTTCTTAATCCAATTTACTCAACTGTTTACATAATGCTGGTGTTCTGTCATGATTTTTAATTTTTCTGGTCCCTTTACTAATTTTCACCTCTAACATCTAGATATTAGTTCTCTATGATGCTGAGCTAGTTATCTAATAATTATTTTTTAAACAAAAAAGTGTATCAACAACTCTCCTAATAAGTTATTATGCATCACCCATAGGTAAATAGAGGCATAATTTTAAAATTATTATATACTTGTATTAATTGACAACATACACTTCATTTGAAGTTCTGAACATTCGAATGTATTTGTAAGAGCAGGCTTTTCTAATACTAGGCTTTATCTGCTGCACAGGGAAATGTTTGTCTCCAGAAAAAAACTGCTTAGAATAAATAACTTATTTTAGCATTTATGTTAACTGGAAATATAATTTCATAAGGTATAATATTCAGGATTTCTAACAGCTGCTACAGTTCTATACATCTGCTACACTTGGTATAACCTGTAATTTTCCTCGAGTTACAATTTGTGAAGTTGTAATTTTGGTTATAATGTTAAGTATGGTAACAGTATAGCTTATGGTTTCATAATAATCTCAGTGTGAGGCATTTGTTCATGTATTATTATAGAGCAAATGACAGGTAGAAACTCTGTAAAAATAAAGGAGAACATATCTGCTGATAATAGCAACCTCAAGTCCTTTCTAACAAGAATTTTCTACTCTTTGGATTCCAATTCTTGATTATGCCTGAAAAATTAATATCTATCATGAATCTTCTCAAAAGACTATTTTTTTATATATGATACAAGTTATCTGGATTTTATAGGTAACTTGTTCCTTTCTACTAAATTTATATTTATTGTTATAACATAATATATAAAGACATATTGATGTTTTCATTTTATGCATTTACTTTTAAAGATTTTAAGTATCAGACAATATAAAGAGAGACATTTAAAAAATATCTCGTATTGAACTCCTGGTTCTGCCAAAGACCTGACTAATGATTTTGGACAGTTAACCCTGTTAACTGTTTCACCTTAGGAATTGATAGGAAAATTTGGTAAGCAATTCTCGGTTGACAAGTACTTGGATGAAAGAAAGACCAGGTAACAAAAATATACTAGCTGCTATTATACACACTTAATGTGTTCTTCAAAGCATTGAGCTTCCACTGATTTTATAATCTATTGAAATTTCCATGATATCAGAGTATATATCAACCTTATTTTCATAAATGAGTTGTGCTTTTCCTGAGCTCACACAGTAGCCTAGGATTTTCTAATTAATGGACATATATTTTCATCTTCTTATAATACATATTTTTGTTTCTTTGTAGCACTGCTATTTCTTTCCTCATAAATGATATTAATTGACATATAGTCACTTAAGTAAACTAAAATATTAAAAAAGCACATTGAAGTGACTACATTTGAAGGACTGAAGGAAATAATTTTACAATGTATTTTTATTTTAGGAGGATAGATTTTTTTAGGATGGCTAATCAACAACAATAAAATAATACATTTTAAATTCAGGAGGATTATCTAACTGAATATCAGATAATCTTTATAAATTTAATAACTTGCTCTGAAATGCTTGCTCTACACTGCTCATATAAACAGTACTATTAAATCAAAATAAATAATCACATCAAGTTTGCCACTACAGGTGGACACAATCAACAATATTATTAGATGTAAAATCTCTCTTCTCCTATGGCTTACGTGAATTTTTTTTCTGTTTATTCATTTTAATCCCCTTAATGAAAAATTCTTTCTCTGCCTCCTGTTTGAATGTTGGTATTCCTGGGTTTCTGTCCTGGACCTTCTTTTAAATCTATCAACCTCTCTGGGTTTCCATAATATCAACTATCAGCTAATCATAATTTACCAATATGTCTCAAATTATCCTAAGCTGAACTCACTGACTGTAACTACCATCCATGTATTTGTTCAAGTTAAAAATTGGGAGTTATTCTTGATTCCTCCTCCTCTCACACCACCTACACCTATTTAGTCATAAAGTCCTGTCAATACTCCATTCTAAAAATGGATTGTAACTTTCTACTTAGTTCCTCACCCTCTGTTACTGTCTTAGTTCAGGTTTTCATCATTTTTCACAGCTTTCTAATTCATCTCCCTGCATCCAGTCATGCTTCATTCAAATGTCTTCTACATGTGAATCTACCTGAAATGCAGATATGATGATCACTTCTCTACCTAAACATCTTATATAGTTTTCCTTACCTAAAAGCTAAAGAAAAGATATTTTAATAATTAATACTTAGCTCTGCCACTTGAGAGACATTTCTTTGAGGTTTGGAATTATGTTTTCTTTTATTTTTTATTTTTTTTTAGATTTCCATTGTTGCCACATAGTAACTGCTGAATATGATTTTGCTGAGTACATGAAAGAAGAGAAAGGATGGCATTAAACTAAACCATTAAATATCTCTAAAGTAACAATTTTTGCTGGTGCTTACTGACACATTATTCACAAGTAAACATCATTTAAAAATTACCTATTACTATTAGTTGAGATGTGTGAACATCTCTCTACTTGTTTAATGAGTCAAATGTAAAGTCCTTACAATAAACTCCAAGATCCTCACCCAGTCAAATGCCTCTCTTCCTTGCTCACTTCACTGCAACCATTTGGTCTCCAGGTAGCCCCGGAACACCCAAGGCCTCTGTACTTAATGACTAGATTGCCTGCATCTCAAATAGATGAATGAGTCACTACCTTTGGGTTGTCAATCAAATATCATCTCCTCCTATTTAAAACAACTACCCTTTCCTTCCTCTTTTATGCATTATTATTTTTTCTGTTACACAATTTTTATCCAATGTTTTATATATTTTGCTTTTATCCTACTTTAATATTCATTTCCCAGAGTTAGAATTATATGTGTTTTGAGGGAAGAAACTTTTGTCTCTGCTCACTGTTGTATCTCTAGAATTGAAAAAAGATAATATTTATTGCATAAATAAACAAATGAATGGGCACAGCCTCGATATCTATCCTTTAAAAAGTATACTCTTAAAAATAAAACCCCTGGCCAGGTAAAGTGGCTTCCAGTACTTTGGGAGGCCAGGGTGAAATGATCACTTGAGCTTAAGATTTTGATACTAGCCTGGGCAACATAGAGACCTTGTCTCTACCAATAATTTTTTTAAAAGCTGCCACCACGCCTGGCTAATTTTTGTATTTTTAGTAGAGACGGGGTTTCACCATGTTGGTCAGGCGGATCTCAAACTCCTGACCTCATGATTTGCCTGCCTCAGCCTCCCAAAGTGCTGGGGTTACAGGCGTCGCTACCTGGGAGCCTGAGGCAGGAGAATTGCTTGAAACCGAAGGCAGAGGTTGCAGTGAGCCGAGATCGTGCCACTGCACTCCAGCCTGGGCAACAAGAGCAGAACTCTGTCTCAAAAAAAAAAGCTGGGTATGGTGGAGGATCTCTTGAGCCCAGGAGGTTGAGGTTGCAGTGAGCCATGGTCATGCCACTGTACTCCAGCCTGGGTAACAGAGAGAGACTCTGTCTCAAAATAAGATAAAATAAAATAAATCCCCAAATTATGCCAAACAATTTATAATAGAGACTATCTCTACTAAGGTCTAATATCTCTAATAGAAATCAGGTCATGCCTAAAGTGGTTAGAAGATGCAAATTCAGTAGCCATATTGTTAACATAATTGCTCTAATTCTGTATCCATGTTTTATTTAAGCATTGTTTTTGTCAAAAAAGAAAAGTAAGAAAAGTTGTCTAGTTCTAGTTTTCAGAAAGGAGAAAGTGAAGGCATAACTTGAATTAAAATTCTAATGTTGGCTATTAAATAGGGAATATAGAATAATATACTGGACAGTTTCTTTGTAAAATGCAGATGCATGCTTCAGCTATGGATTTTTTTAAAGCAAATATTGATAAAAGCTATAAGAATAAAATTAAAGCTCAATACAGTGAAAACATTTCTGTGATGTACTCAGCTGATGTGGTTCAGGTCTATTGCCTAATTTGATTGAAAGATTGAATTTTGAGTACTGAGGGAGGTGAACTGATAGCATATCTTGGGCTTTTTCAATTTTCCTTATATT
Organism: Hylobates moloch; assembly: GCF_009828535.3. NCBI lineage: Eukaryota > Metazoa > Chordata > Mammalia > Primates > Hylobatidae > Hylobates > Hylobates moloch. The sequence goes on along the minus strand of NW_026652278.1, from coordinate 62,193,008 downwards.
TCTGCTTCTCTTGTCAAAGCTTCTGATAGGATTTTTGGAATTGTGTGTCAAAAAGTTCTCTGAGTTAGAATTTACTGATTCACATTAAAAAACAAGTAAACTTTCTCCTATATTCTTTACTTTCTCCCTGATCCCCAACTTCAAAATTAAAAAAAAAAAACCAACATCTACAAGAGCAACAACTTCAAAAGAACTTAACTTTAAATAAAGCATATTAATATAAAGTCATTCCAAACTCCTTAGCTTCAGTTTTGGTCCCTCCTGAACCATTCTCAACATTATATTTTGACAACAGCAAATGTGATAATGTTATATGCAATTCTTAAGAAATCTAGTGACTTGTAGCATATTTTTAAAAGATAGTTTTACTTATTTTGACAATATATTTATATATAGATAATCTATATGCAGAGCACTATACTATACATATCTATATATTCATATGGGTAAGGAACTTGTACCTGGTATCAGCAAGGGATATGACAGTCTAGCAGGGGTAATATGCACAGATAATTCAATACAGGTGAATATTAGATTGGGCTATGTGGAGCTATCAGTATTCATAAATACGGTGAGCACTTCTAACTGGTGACCTCAATAAGGGCTTCTTGAAATAAGTGACTTCTGAACTGGACCTTTCAAGAGTTCCTAGTATAGACATAGGTGGGCATATTTCAGGCAGTAAGAAGGCCAGAAGAAGTAGCATTGCCAAGAGATATGCCAACATAATCAAATGGTAAGCAGGGAACTGCAAATAGATATATTTTATTAGACTGGAGTGCATCTGAAGCAAATGGTAGGAGGCAAGACTGGTCTGGTAGGTTGGGGGTCAAATTGTAAACAGTATTTAATTTTACATGAAAGAGATTTAGTTATTATACAGCCACTAGAGAGTCAGTTTTTGCATCTGAGTAGGAGGGTGGTAATGTGGTTAAATAAGTTCATTTGAGAAAGAACAGAACACATGGCCATTCTTGTAATTTATTTGTAGGTTATTATTAGTAAAGACCTGAATTTGGATGATGGCATTGAAGGAGTGGAAAGGATAATATAAACATGTTAATGGAGGGTAGAAGATTGAAATGATGACAATACCCAGGAACCAGAAAGGGAGAGCCTAAGACACTAGAGAGCATAGGCACTGGACAGTAGAAGATGTGATAGATCATAAACCAACATAGAAGTATTGCAAGAAGGAATATCAGCTTCTTGAGGGCAACCAGAACATTTTAGTGGGCATTGTATCCTCATCACTTACAAGTGTGAGGCACATAAAAGGCACTTGATTTGTGCTTGTTGAATGACTGAATAAATGATTGCTTGGCAAATGATTACATAGAATAAGCTCCAGTGTGGTTAAAGAAAGTGATCCTGGTTGCCCTGGAAACCAGGCAAAGGATAGTACAGGATGGTAAAAGATAGAAAACTAGTCCATTGGCACTAGTTAGGTAATTAAAAGCACTGGTTTGGCTGCAGTCCTAACAATGTGTCAGCTTATTTTTCCTTTTAAGAAGCAGTATAAGCTGGGCGCGGTGGCTCACGTCTATAATCTCAGCACTTTGGGAGGCCGAGGCAGGCGGATCTCTTGAGGTAAGGAATTTGAGACCAGCCTGGCCAACATGGTGAAACCCCGTCTCTATTAAAAATACAAAAATTAGCTGGGTGTGGTAGGGCAAGCCTGTAATCCCAGCTATTAGGGAGGCTGAGTGAGGCAGAATTTCTTGAACCCAGGAGGCAGAGGTTGCAGTGAGCTGAGATCGCACCACTGCACTCCAGCCTGGGCGACAGAGTGAGACTCCATCCAAAAAAAAAAAAGAAACAGTATACAGTAAAAGTTACTTATGCAGATTCTAGAAATGGGCTACCTGGGTTTGAATCTGAGCTCCACCATTTAGGATCTGTCTGTACCTCAGCGTTCTTCTCTTTAAAATGGGGAAAATAATAGTACTAACTTCATAGGGTTGTTGTGAGGATTAAATGAGTTACAATATGTAGTTAGAACAGTGATCGGCACATATTAGGCACTATGTGTGTTATAAGTAGTAGAAGTGAACTATGTCTACTGCACCCAACTTTTATTTACATCATGTATTTGTACAGTATACAGTAATGGTTTTCGGGTGATTTTTTTCTGGCCAAGTATTGATGCATAGATAATAATCTGATTTGGGGAACTCTTCAAAAATTTCCTCAAAAATTGATGGGAGAGAAGCATTGAGATTTGTGTTGCATAACTGTGCTATGAGCCACAGTTTGATGGAAGATGTGCACATGTGGAAATATGGTTAAGAGCTGAGATATAATGCTTTTGAATGCTGGAAAGAACCCTCACATAACACTTTGCCTCAGAGAGAAAGCCTTATACAAATAGAACTTGATTTCAAAATAGCTCAAAATTCAAGAGGACTTGAAGATCATATATTTGAAAGCAATGATCTCTAAAATTAAAATCAGTCTGTTTCTTTCAATTTATTTTTGTTGAAATAGTTCTTTTAAAAATTTTGAGTTTCCAAAAGCCTCCTGCAAGAAAATAGCTGTTATCTTTGTTCCTTTAGGCATTGATAAAAGTACTGTAAAATAATTCAAGTAAAAATGAAGGTGCTTTAGTTCAAAGGAATTTCAAAAGCCAGCCATTCTGAATCACTTCAGATTCCATGATGTGCTGAAAATTAAATAGAAAATGTCATTATGCAGTACCAAAACCTTAGTTGTTTTAATATACAGCTGAAAAGCTTGTATGTTAGTAACTGAGAGCCAAGGATTCAGTGTGGTCTGATAGGGGAGCTAATTGAACTGAGAACACATAAAAAAAGGAAAATTGCTTTTGTTGGTTTTACACATCGAAGACATTTTATTATTTGGCTTCTTTTTTTTTTTTTTTTTTGAGACGGAGTCTCGCTCTGTCACCCAGGCTGGAGTGCAGTGGCCCGATCTCGGCTCACTGCAAGCTCAGCCTCCCGGGTTCACGCCATTCTCCTGCCTCAGCCTCTCTGAGTAGCTGGGACTACAGGTGCCCGCCACCACGCCCGGCTAATTTTTTGTATTTTTTTAATAGAGACGGTGTTTCACCGTGGTCTCGATCTCCTGACCTCGTGATCTGCCCGCCTCGGCCTCCCAAAGTGCTGGGATTACAAGCGTGAGCCATCGCGCCCGGCTTCTTTTACACAGGATATTATATAATGAAGCTAGAAGCCTTAAACATGATACGGATTCAATTTGAATAATGTTCTATTAACTACCTTTGAATTTCAAGTGAAAAATTGTAACTGTAGGTAAAACATCAATAACATCTGTCTGATGCTTAATACCTGGCATTATGTGAGGCAAACATAAAAGAAATCTGTACAGAGTATTTTTACCTGATTTGTGATATCTTCTCATTAACTATAGCAGGACCTCCACAAATCCCACCCATATTCTTTTTTTGCTCCTCTTAAATTTTGTAAAATGAACTCATACTTTGGAAATCAACGCATTAAATATGATTTTATTGGAAGCAAAATGGGCTATTGAGGAAAGTAGGCAAATTTACTTTACTTGATTTCTTTCTAAGGATAGTTTTCATATGTGAGTTACCTCTGCATAGGTAACCCTTGTTCCGGAAACAAACACAAAAAAGCAATGAAGCACAATATAAAAAATGTCAGTTCTGGAGTCAAAGTAGAGGACTTAAATCTTGGCTGATAACCAGTTGCTAGTTGTCCATGGGCAAGTTGTATATTTTGTCTAGGCCTCAGGTTCTCACATATAAAATGGAAACAAACCTTGTGGGAAAGTGGTGAAGATTTCACAAGCTAAAATATGAAATGTACATGACCTGCCTCGTTTTACTGGAAAAGAAGGCAGACAAATTATGCATGGCCATAAACCATTTTATATAAATCATGTTTTTATTAGAACTCAGATTTCTAGAATTCCAAGATTAAAAAGTAATTGCTAAAGTTATTGTTACTATTGATAAAGTCTAGAATTAGAATGCCATTATTGCATAGGATGGTAAGGGGATAAGTATGTTTTGTGGCCCGATAAAAGAGGCTGCTCAAAATGACCTCTGATCTGTCCTTCTTGATTCAGGATTTTATGATCTTGTGACATTGCAGAACTCTAAGAACAGAGTAATTCACACTCATTTCTTAGATCTTTAACACAAGAATTACATTATCTTTGAGTGGAAACTAAGGTCCCAGTCTTCTCAAAGTGCGTATTTCAATTTGCTAATTCTGACAGTTTTGTTACCACGTTGACGGGCATATTTCAAACCTCCAACACCTAAGTTCTAATAACTTGACTTCTGTAAAAGTGCTGTTACATTATGTCCTCTTAAAGGTCCTAATAGTCCCTGTCAGTCTTTTAGTGACATTACTTAGCAATATTCCTTTTTAATTTTCAGGAAAATGATAAATTTTCTTGAAAATCTTTGAAGTGAGCTCATGTTAATTCAATACATTAGTGATGAGCACAACGTATAGTAGAAAGGGATAATGTAGCCAGAAGTGAAGACAAAGAATGATATTCTTAGATCTGACACTGATTTTTTCTATCTGCAAACCACTTGACTTCTTGCATTTTCCCCCTTCTCTGTTACTGAAAAATTTAAAACCTGTGTATTTCTACCTCATTTGATGTTGAACAGTTTTACTAGGAAAGGACGTAGACAAATGTATTGTTATATATAGACATATATGTCAATTTATATAAATCAGAGGGTTTTATTTATACCTGGAATAATACAACTTTATTAAGTAAAGGTTACTTTTGAAGTCATCTAGTTTAAACTCTTTACAAACATGTGATAACAGAAGTCAAGTATTCTGGGGTAAAATGTGCGTTCAGAGGCTGTGTGTGACACAACTAAGTTTTTTTTTTGAGACGTAGTTTCGCTCTTGTTGCCCAGGCTGGAGTGCAGCGATGCAATCTCGGCTCACTGCAACCTCCACCTCCCGAGTTCAAGCAATTCTCCTGCCTCCACCACCTGAGTAGCTGGGATTACAGGCGTGCGCCACCACACCCGCTAATTTTTGTATTTTGAGTAGAGACGGGGTTTCACCATGTTGGCAAGGATGGTCTCAAACTCCTGACCTTGTGATCTGCCCACCTCGGCCTCCCAAAGTGCTGGGATTACAGGCGTGAATCACCCCACCTGGCCAGTATTTTTTTGATATTCTGGATTAAATTATCTCTTCTACCTCAGCTTCATTATCTATATGGAGAAATAATAATGGTGATAAACAAATATATTGATCTATATAATATCTTCATAAAAATATGCAAAATCGTATATTTATCTTCATAAAAATATATAAAATTATTATATACAATATGTAAAATCACTCCTTTGGGACACTTCAGTATTAATTTATGTATGTATGTATTTTTTGTGTGGGTGTGAATATATTATATACACATAATGTATAAATATAGTTCAAGATTAATTCCTTAATTCACAACAGGGCCTAAATTTTTAACTGGTGAGCTATTTAAATATTTCATTAATTTTATAATTGAGAGGGTTTTTAAAAGTGCTTCAAAAGTTTATAAATTAAATGATAGCACATGCAGATTGCTTTAGAACTCGACTTCAAATGTTTCTTAACTTTAAACATTGTTTAACAGAGCACCATTATGTAGAGCAGAATGCTTTAAAGTGAACCTGCTAAGTGTAAAAATGCAATAAATGAATTTCTGACTTCCCTTGCAAACCATCCAACTGGTGCTTTAGCACAAGCTTATTTGTTATTAATTTAGCTAAACTTTGAAAACATTATTTTGATAATTAAAATATACCTTCTATATGATTATTACAAAATTGTTTTTTAGAAAAAATTTAATTTTATTTACCTATCAGGGTGTTTGAAATATAGGGCACAAATATCTTAATGCATTTATGAAGGATTTGGAGTATGTTTGGATAGGTCAGTGTTGTCTGACAGAACTTTTGCCAACCATGGGGCTGTTCTATATCTGGATTGTCCAATGCAGTGTCCAGTAGCCACACGTGGCTATTTAGAATGGTTTTTAGTGTCATTGAGGAACCGTGCTTTTAATTTTAATTAAAGTTAAATAGGTACATGAGGTTAGTGGCTAACCTATTGGACATCACAGGTATTTATTAGTTTTTGATATAGAATCACAGAGTTAAAAATTAATTTGCAAAAATATCTTTTGCTTTATGCTTTAGTAGAGCCACACTTAAGTCTTTTGGGAAAATTAAAATTTATTTTTAAAGGCAATGAGAAAAAGCCATCCCAAACCTCTCTTTTGTAACCTACATACGTTTTAAATAATACAATGTTAAAACTCACTTGTGACATTCAAAATCTTAAGTGCTATAGCTTAAATAATGTTTGTGTCTGTGTGTATACTTGACTCAAGTAGATGAATACCCAGTGGTTATCATGCTTTTCCTAAGAGAGTAACTAAACCAACCCTCAACCATGCCCAAATGCTGACTGCTTTAACCTCTCTTTAAAGGTCTTCCCCATTTATCAATCAACCTGCTCTGAACCAGCTCCAAAATATCCATGACCCTATTTGCTTACAAATTTGCTTAATATCCTCCAAATGGATTTGGGATTTGTTTTAATTGTTTAGTTGAAACTTCTTATTTCAACTGTAAATTCGTGTTTTATTTAAGAATACTCGGTACATTAGTTAACCTTTTCAAATAGCTGCTAATATTTAGCTTATGGAGTAATGGCCTGGATAGAAGTCATCAGCTAATAAAAGAGCTGACTATGCTGAACAGTAGAGAGATATTAAGATCAGCAAAGCACACCTTTTGAACTCACCATAGTGTGCTCTTAGATCCACATATACTCCTGGGCTAGTCCAATGTTATTAATGGAAAGCACAGAGAAAACACTTAGTGGGGAGTTACAATATGATTGCTGTGATTTTTGAGGCACTCTAATTTCTAAGTATATGGTACAATAAAAAGTTGAGTTTTGCCTTATGCTTGTACCAAAATGTTAAAATGACTCATTAATTTTGATATTTTAATACTAAACTACTAATAGTCTACCCAGGGATTTCCTATCTTCCTAATGTAATTACTTGTAGAATGCTTGGGATGAAACCTCAAAAATGCTAAAATTACTTCACTAGCCTGCTTCCATTTTTCCTAGAAGACCTTAATCGTTTTAGATTTTAAATGTTCTAAATAGTTTGCTAAATATTAAGGGAAAATAAACTCCAAGAACTTTTTTTTTTTTTTTAAAGTAGAACTAGCTTGTTGTATCTGTTATCTCTGACTTCCTTCTTGGCCTGGAAAATTCTCATTCCACGTGCTGTTTGACATAACTACATTCTATTTTCAAAATGTCTGCTCGATTTCATTGACTACTTGCCTAAAGTCTTTACTTCCTAGTTTGCCAGATGCCATCCACTTTCAAGTGCTACCTTCTAGATTTTTTTTTAAAATAAAGACTGATTGTCAAACCCTAAATGTTTAGGTTGAGAAATGTTAAATACTGGAAGTCATGCAAGCTGTGGATGATAGGTACTCTCCAAATCTATTCTGTAGCTTCCGAGTCAATCCATAAAATTGTTGCCATAAGTACAAAATTTAATTTATCTGCCTGTGCCATTACATTAAATAACAAAACAAAATAACAACAACAACAAACAAACAATGACAAACCACAAAACTGAAGAAATAAGAGTGGATGGGAAACTCCAGTGAAAAGAAAAGGTTGGGCTCCATATAAAGTTGTCCAAAGCAGTGCAGCATACACTCATCAGTAGAGAAAAGCAAAATGTCTCAGGATCAGAAGAATAAACGAATATAGCAGTGTGACCTTGGATAGTTCCCTCTGAACCTCAGCTGGTCTTTTTCACATATGAAATACAGTTAATACCAACTACCTTACTTGCTTCACAGGGTTGTTATGAGGGTGAAGTGAGAAAACAGATGGAGATTTTATAAACAAAAAAGTACTATACAAATACAAAGTGATATCATCATCATTATGACATTAAGAGCTTATCATTCAGAAGCAAACAGCAAATATCAGTGTAAATTTTAGTTTTAAAAGGAAAAAAACTAATATACTCTTTGTAGGTACTCTGGTGGACATATTATATGTCCTAGGCAATCTCAGAAATACCTATGGACAATTATATGAAAATGTCAGCCGGGCATGGTGGCTCATGCCTGTAATCCCAGCACTTTGGGAGGCCAGTGGATGACAAGGTCAAGAGATCGAGACCATCCTGGCCAACATGGTGAAACCCCGTCTCTACTAAAAATACTAAAAAATTAGCTGGGCATGGTAGCGCGCACGTTTAGTCTCAGCTACTCGGAAGGCTGAGGCAGGAGAATCGCTTTAACCCAGGAAGCAGAGGTTGCAGTGAGCCGAGATCACACCACTGCACTCCAGCCTGGGTGACAGGGCGAGACTGTGTATCAAGAAAAAAAAAAAAAGTCATGAAAGAAAAAAAGGCAAGTCATTATCATTGACAGAAATATATGTATTTAATATTTTCTAAGTGAGTCATTAAAGTAATCCAGGAATACCAATTTTAGAAGAATGTCAGTTGAATGTCAGATGTAAAACTTTCAGTGAGTTCCACGAGGGGAATTAAAAAGATCTAGGTGACTCATTCAGCTCTATCCTCCTTTTCCTCCTCTTATCCTTCCTTTCTTCATCTCTCCTCCTTTTGTTTTCTTCCTTTACTTCCTACGCTCCTTTCCCTCTTCTGTCTTCTCACCTTATTGGGCACTCTATCAGCAGAATTCTAGAGATGCTATAAGGGATATAAAAGAAGTAGAAGGCAAAAATCTACGCTCTCAGGGAGTTTTCAGATTTGGCTGAGTCCCTTGAAATTATTTGTGATGTTTTATCATCATTTATTTTCTGAGAACCCAGAATTAACTGTGTCTTATACAGAACAATAAAGAAGGCATGATCCCTCTTCTAAATGGTTTCTATTTTAATGTGATCTTAAATTACAACCTCTCAGAGTTAAGGAGATATATGAGGAAAATAAGCTTTGTAGATTTTAGGTTTCTGAACTCTTTTAATTAACACATGAGAAGAGTTTGTTTCATTTTTCATACATCTCTCCTTATGTCAATCAACTCTTTGAGCAACTAAGAACCAGACAGAAGAGGTTTTAAATGAACGTTGATGGGCATTAATATACTTTTTCTTCACTGGTTGCACAAACTGAAAGAGATGCTTTATGAAGAAATTGGTTTCCTCCCAGGGTTTAAGCTCCTTTTCCTTCAGTATGAATGTTCAGAAGACTGCTCTTTCTTGAGAGATAATTTTAACTAATATATAAGGAGCAATTTGAAGGCATCTTCCTCTTGAATGTCTTCCCTCTTAGCTTTATGAAGATTTAAAACTTTTCCATATTACTTATATAACACTGCTTTATTTCTTTTGTTTTGTTATATTATTTTGTGTTTTATTTTAAATAGTATTTAATAGAATTCATTAGTTCTATTGATAGCATGTATATTTACAAAATGTTCCAAAAATATTAATTCATCTTCTTAAAACTCTACTTGAATCTGGATTGCCAGATGTTCATCAGTATTTGAGTAAAAATTAAGAAGCTATGTTAACAGGCATTATAACTTGTCTGGATTTTCAAAATGTAACTAAGAACAATATTTATTGTTGTTGTGTAATGATATAGTACTTATATAGTACTATATAATCCTTTTAGAGAGGATTTTTGAAATCCTCTCTAAAATATATGTAAAATGTATATATTAAAATATATAAAATATATATATATATATTAAAATCTATATAGATTTTAAAAATGTTCTTCCTCCAGGGGTTAAAGAAAAAAGTCAGAAACCGAACTATTCTCAGTAACATTACAAATAACAAGATGCAAAATACATTTTCACCCTTTTAATAAACTTGCTTTTATTATTATATAGGAAGTCTGGAATTTCTGAGTGATTGGTAATCTGTGATCTTATTTTCCTAAGCATTTTACTTAGGAGAGAACAAGTATATTAAAAAAATTATATAGGGGAGGTAAAAAGTTTGATATGTGGCCTTTACAAAACCATTTTTTTAGTGTGGAGAGAGGAGATTTTTTTTTTGCATGGGCTTACCAAATAGGTTTATGAGCTAATCAAACAACTTAAAAATGCAAATATACCAGAATTTGGTTAACTGAATGAGTCTTCGGTAATTACTTTCAGTGTTAATTGGTGGGTGATACTGAAAAATATTTCTTGTGGTTTCTTTTCCTTCCTTCCTTCCTTCCTTCCTTCCTTCCTTCCTTCCTTCCTTCCTTCCTTCCTTCCTTCCTTCCTTCCTTTTTTTTTTTTGACAGAGTTTTGCTCTTGTTGCCCAGGCTGGAGTGTGCAATGGCATGATCTCGGCTCACTGCAACCTCCGCCTCCTGGATTCAAGTGATTCTCCTGCCTCAGCCTCCCAAGTAGCTGAGATTACAGGCATGCGCCACCACACCTGGCTAATTTTGTATTTTTAGTAGAGACAGGGTTTCTTCTTCTTGGTCAGGCTGGTCTCAAACTCCCGACCTCAGGTGATCCGCCCGCCTCGGCCTCCTAAAGTGCTGGGATTTACAGGCGTGAGCCACTCCACCTGGCCTCTTGTGGTTTCTTTTAAAATTCATTAATATTGGTTATAAATAACTTTTGAGCAAGTTAAAATATTTAAAGCAACATCAATGACATGCCAAAAACTGTTTAGTAGGCTCCGAAGCTCCTTCCAAATAAATAATTTATGAATATCTGAGCAATAACAAGATCAATGAGCCAATTGTCTATTTTTCTAAGGTAACTTTTTGCTGTTACACCCATTTACATATATGGCTCATTTTGTTGTTTCTTTCAAAGTCAGGAAAATGATTTTATAGCATAACTCCAAAACATAATGACTTTGAAGCATATATTAATGTGGTCTTATGGTAGGCCAAATAATGCCTTCCACCCACCAAAGATGTTTACTTCCTAATTACCAGAACCTGCAACTATGTTACCTTACACAGCAAAAGAGATTTTGCAGAATGATTAAGGATTTTGAGATAGGGAAATGATATTGGATTATCCAGGTGGGCTCAATGATGTACTTGCAAAGGTCCTTATAAGAGGGAGGCAGGAAGGTCATGGTAAGAGAGAAAAAGTATAAAGACAGAAGCAGTAAAGTCAGACTCTAAAAGAACACAATGAGATGACTGAAGCAGCTAGAGAGGAGAAAAATTTGAAGATGCCACATTGCTGGCTTTGAAGACGGAGGAAGGATCCAGGAGTCAAGGAGTGTAGTAGTCTTTAGAAGCTAGAGAGGCAAGGAAACATATTTTTCCCTAGAACCTCTGGAGGGAACACAGTCCTGCTGACTTGACTTTAGCTCAGTGAGGCTGATTTTGGGCTTCTGACCTCCAGAAGATAATAAACTTGTGTTGTTTTAAACCCCTAAATTTGTGGTAATATGTTATAGTAGCAAGAGGAAACTAATATAGACTCTGAGGTTTAGAAATTGAGTAATAACCCAAAATAATCATAGAAATTATCTAGCCCAACTTCTTACCCATGAATTTCATAGTAAAACCATCCAAGTATTGAGTATCATTCTACCTAAAGTTACACAATCTGTAACAAAATTGTAAAACTCCTGTATCCTAACCTTGCAGTCTTATATGCTTTCTTGTATATTGTGTTAAGTAAAATCCCATTCATGTTTCAGCAATTTATATTCTATGTAATTTTTCCCTGATGTCTTTGTAAGAAGATTAGTAGTTCTGAAATATATCAATACATATTGACCCAATTTTTCTCCATAGATTCTAATGACAGTATAGAGACAGGAATTAGCATTCCCACTTTAGGTCTTTCCAAGCTGAGGATCATCACCTTTTCTGACAGCATTAGACTTCGCTTGGGTATGAGAAGTGGAAAAATCATGTATTATCATAGATCCCTTAAGTTAGAGCTATTCTATTAAATAATCATCTCTAGGGGTAGACTTTAGTCATCGTTATCTATAGACGATCCATGGATAAGCCTGGTGGATTGTCAGGGGTTGGAATTATTGCTGAAGTTTGATGCTTCTTTCCTGAAGTTCTTGACTTCAGGAAGCATGAAGAGCCATGTGGCAACTTTTCATGGAGGAAAGTCTTATTCTACTCTACATAGAACCTTTTCAGCAGTTTCACTTCCCTGGGTCTCGATCTTCTGTGGCCTATTCACTGTAGATTACCTAGAGAATTGATCTTGATACTATCTTAAATTTACCATACCATCTTTTCCTTTATTTGACTGTTCTGGATTCTTTGTATTTCCACATAAATATTAGAGTCTACTTGTCAATTTCTACAAAAAGTCTGCCTGGATTTTGATTGACATTGAATTAGATACATAGCTCAATTGGGGAAAAGTGACATTAGGAAATATTGAGTATTCCAATCACCGATCATATTATACCTCTCCATTTATTTCACTCTTTTTAAATTTCACTCAGAAAATTTTGTTTTCAGTTTATTTATTTATTTATTTGTTGAGACAGTCTCGCTCTCTTACCCAGGCTGGAGTGCAATGGCGCGATCTCAGCTCACTGCAACCTCCGCCTCCCAGGTTCAAGCTATTCTTCTGCCTCAGCCTCCTGAGTAGCTGGGATTACAGGTGTGCGCCACCATGCCTGGCTAATTTTTTTGTATTTTTAGTAGAGACAGGGTTTCACTGTGTTAGCCAGGATGGTCTTGATCTCCTGACCTCGTGATCCGCCCACTTTGGCCTCCCAAACTGCTGGGATTACAGGCGTGAGCCACCGTGCCCGGCCTTCAGTGTATATTTAAATTTTTTCATTATTTGTGGTTGGTAAAAAATAGTATACTTACCTTTGTATATTGACTTTGTACACTGCAACCTTACTAAATTCACTTTTTTGAAGGCATTGTTAAAATTCACCACCTTCCTGCCATTTCCTTTGTCATCTTTGAAAATTTTATTCTTATTAGTCTGTGAAAACTACTTTTCTAGGGTCATCTTGGAGTGGCGAACTTCTATGATCTCTTTTCCCAATTTTCCTTTTCTACTTCTCTATAATATGTGGATAACTTGTTCCTTCAGAGAACACACACACACACACACACACAAACACACACACACACACACACACAGAGGCATGTGTGTACAAAAAGCTTTTTCTCAGTTGCCATGGCAGTATGCTAACATGGATCTCTAACACTGACTATTCATTTCCAGAGTGCTTCTGTAGCTCTTTTGAATTTCGTATCTTTTATATTGGAAGTGTTGTTCCATGTTCTTTCCAAAGTTGTCTTCTCTTCTTGTTCTACATCCTTAAATTTGATATATTTTTTTCCCACTCCTTTGGCTTCAAATACAAGCTACTTCAGAGAAGGTCCAAGTTCCTGTCTTAGCACTGATATTTCTTCAGAAATACACTGCGTATTTCCAAATGCGTAGGAAAGGTCTACTGCAACTTAACAATTAGAGCAGAACTTGTTTGCTTTAACTGGCATGAATAAACCTTTTTAGTTTACTTAAATTCTCTGACTATTCTGCCAGGCTCTCAGCCTCTAAGTCTGCATCCTTCCTTTCATTCATCCCTTCAAAATCCTAGTACTTACTCCTGTTTATTTCTACCATGTTTCCCTTTATAGTACTTCCTTTCATTTGGATTGCCATTGTCCTAATTCAGCATCTCATTAACGTTTTAAATTACTTATTGTGCACATTTTAAGAAGTCCAGAAATCTTGAGGAAATTTTTTAGTATCTCAACTTTTAATTTTATGTGCACTTTTACCATTTTTTTCAGAATGTATATTTACATTTTAATTGCAATCATAGTATAGATAGAATTTTATTCCATTTTTACATGTTTCTCATATCACTACATAACTTTATGATTATAATTTTGATAGCTACATAACAACCAATCAAATTTTTTATTGTAATTTTTGTTAGACATCTAGGATTTTTTAATGTTTTTACTGTCACAAATAACATGACAGTGACTCTTTGTATGAACGGTATTTAAAATTTTATATTTTCAGTAAAATATATATAAGTTTCATATGACTTTTAAAACATCAAATTTCTTTCCAAAATTATTATTTACTGATTTATGCACTGATTATATACAAGTGCTTCTTACATTTTAACTTCACAATTATTGTTTAAATTTTTGGCTAATTTTAAAGGTGTGAAATGGTACTATATTCTGTATATATCTTTGCTTAATAATTGACAAAGTTGAACTTTTTTTTTCCCAGTATTGTGTTGGGTAATTGAACTTCTTTTCTGATCTTGATACTTCTGCCTAAATTACTTTCAATAGCCTGACTGGCCTTCCTCTTCCATCACATTTTATCTCCTCCTGTCAGAGTAATAGTTACAAAATGTATGTAATCAACCCACTGCAAAAATGAAACAAAGAGAAGTTTTAATACCTGTTAACTGTCAAGTAAGGGCAAACTCTTCAGCTGGTATCTCAGACTTCCCATAGTCAAGGTTTAACTAGCCTTCTAGCCTTTTCTCACACTATCTTCCGGGTAGTGTAAGTGTTAGCCACAATGTCATACTCTTATTCCTGAGGCCCCTTATTTTCCTCTTCCATGCATTAGTCACTCTCATCCCTTCATCTTAAGCCCCTCTGTTCCAACCCTACTAATTAGGAAACCATCAAATAGTATATCTTTCTGAAACTTATATGGTCATTCCATTAAAATTAATCTAATTTGTATTTTCATTATGCCTTATTAAAACCCAAGTTTTAGTGCTTATTCTCCCCTTAAATAACTTTTGATGTCTAAATCTGAATTTTCCATTCCATTTTAAGTTCGTTGAAGTAAAGAGCTGTCCTTAAGCAATCTTTGATTCTCTACAGTGCCCAATGCAGTGGATAAGACATAACAGAATTTAGTAAATATTTGTTGAATTGTTTGAATTCAATAAACTTAGGACTATTGTGAAACTTATAGAGGGGATAAATTGTTAGACCCCGTAAGTGAACAGAGATGAATCCTACATAGCTTTACTTACAATTGAGATAAGTTACAATATCCTTGATGCCATCCATTCATAAGAGAAGATAATAAAAGCTCAGAAGGGACATATTATTAAGAATGGTTATGAATATAAAGAAGCCCTTATGCTCTTAATAATATAATTAAACATGAGACTGTATATTTGAGCTCTTGTCAACCCCTTGCTTCCCCTCCCACATAACACTTATTTACTTATTTGCTTCATTTGTTAGGATGATATTTTAAAGACTGGCTTAGATCGAGGTGGCTCAGACATTTAATTTCATTAAGCTATGATTATAAAAAACACTATAATTCTGTCCATTCATTGATTTTGACGTGTTTTTTATTGTAAGGTGATTTGGGACTGTGCTGCAAGAGAAGGTGACCTTGGTAGAATCTAAACTGCTGTACTTCTTGACACAGTGAGGGAAAGCGGTGATATTGGTATTAACACAATTATGTTGTTAAATGCATCACAGGTGAGGTATTTAAAGCAAATTAAACAAGTGACGTTCTTATTTCATAAATGCATTTAATCTCATGCTTGGTTGTTTTTATGATAGAATTACAGCAATGGAGAAAATTAGGCAAGAACGGAAGAGGAACAGATTTTTTCATAAACGGACGCTTAGAATTTGAACTTAAAGTGAGTAAGGAGCATCAAAAGTCAAATAGGACAAACAGGGGAGATGGTATTCATGGAGACAAAGGATTAACTGAGGTTATTTTAAGACTATTTATATGGAAGGAATGACATTACATAGGGAGACCTCGACAGGAGTCCTGACTTTGAGCCCCAGCTACATCAATGACTCACACTGTGTAACCTGGAACAAATTACTCAACCTCTTTGTACTCCGTATTTCTTATTTATAAAGTGTACATAATTTTATATACTATAAAGTTCTTGCAAGAATCAATTAGAAAAGAGGCAAGAGGCCATGTACAGTGGCTCATGCCTGTAATCCCAGCACTTTAGGAGGTCGAGGCAGGGGGATCACCTGAGGTCGGGAGTTTGTGACCAGCCTGACCAACGTGGAGAAACCCTGTCTTTACTAAAAACACAAAATTAGCCAGGCGTGGTGGCGCATGCCTGTAATCCCAGCTACTTGGGAGGTTGAGGCAGGAGAATCGCTTGGATCCGGAAGTTGGAGGTTGTGGTGAGCCAAGATCACGCCATTACACTCCAGCCTGGGCAACAGAGCGAGACTGCGTCTCAAAACAAAATAATAATAAAATAAAAAAAAATAAGAAAAGTGGCAAGAATAGTTTCAAATGTGAAGTAACCCATATTTATGAGGTAGTATTGATATATCATGTTGTAAAAACCTTATCATCCTACCATATTTGAACTTGATTCATTAATTAACTCAGAAAATATTTAGTAAGTGCAAGCACTGTATTCATTAGATATGTAATAGTGAATGGAACAGAAGATCTAATTTTTCTCTCAAGATACTTATGATGTAATAAGGGTCACTAGTTAACAAACTGATATTGAAAATTAGAGTTTGTCTTAATAGTTTCTGTTTAACCCACTTGCCAGATTAGCTAGTGTTTTCCATTTCATCTGCAAAACACATTGACTGGCGTCTCTTGTACACTGAATGCCTGGGTAGTAATAATATCTAATATTTATACACAACACTTAACACCTTCCATGAACTGTTTTAAGTGCGTTGCTCAAATTAACTCCTTTAATCTTTACAAAAAAACCTTAATTAATGTCATTCTCATTTTGCATATGAGGAAACTGAGGCACAGAGAGGTTAAGTGGCTTGTCCATGGTTAAAAAGGCTAGTAGGTAATGGATCAGGATTCACACCCAGGTATTCTGGCTCCAGAGCCCATAGACTTAATCACTGGGTAACAACACTAGCAGGTCTGTCTGTTACTGCTCTCACCAGTTGAGTTGAAACCTTATTCAAAGGTCATCTGTATTTGTTCCCAAACATGTTTATAACAGTTGTACTAGTTTTCTTATGTAATTTAATCAAATATCAAGTAACATACTAGAAATGCAAAATACAAACGTGGTTTTGTACATTTATAACCAATTTGAATATGCTGATAAGACTTAAGGGGAGTTGCCTTTAAAAAGTTGGGTGAAAAAAATCAGGAATCAGGAATCAAATTAGAAATAGGTGAAAGCTAAGAGTAAAGTACCTCATAAAACATAGATGTTTACTGTAGTTGGCCTCATATGCATTTATGCTCTCATTTTAAGTAAAAATAAATGAAAGTGGAAAATACAGAAAAGTACATATTTATAGTGAGTGAATCACTACCAAAATACAAAGTCTTGGCCCTACTGTAAACACTTGAAAAGTGAATTAATATTTATATACTTTAAGTTAAAATATATGTTTAATATATATCCACAGGCCAGGCATGGTGGCTCACACCTGTATTTCTAGCACTTTGGGAGGCCAAGGTGGGCAGATCACTTGAGGTCAGGAGTTTGAGACCAGTCTTGCCAACATGGTGAAACCCCATCTCAACTTAAAAAATACAAAAATTAGCTGGGCCTGGTGGCACACCCCTGTAGTCCCGGCTACTTGGGAAGCTGAGGCAGGAGAATCGCTTGAACCCTGGAGGCGGAGGTTGCAGTGAGCCGAGATTGGGCCACTATACTCCAGCCTGGGTGACAGAGTGAGACTCCATCTCAAAATAAAATTGTACACATAAAATTGTACACACACACACACACACACACACATAGATGATTTTTGTGATACCATATTTTGTCAACTTTTTTGATTAAACTACTAACTGTCCTGTAAGAAAGAGATATTTTCAAACACCTCCACATCCAAACATTAGAACTATGGCTGGTGTTGTAGGTAGAGCCATATGAGTTTCTGTTACTGCAAGAGGGTGAATCACAGTATATTTCTTAAAGGCCAAACCATAGAGGATGGATCGTGGATCCCAGCGTGGTACACAAAAGATAGATTGTGGATGCCAGCATGGTATGTGGGGGAGTAATCGTGGCTCACAGAGTAGATTTCTTTTTGTTCCACGTGATCAACTCAGTTCTTCTTTCCAGGGCAACAGGATGTGGTAGAAAGAATCCTAGATTCTAATCAGAAACAGCCTTTCTCTATGTCAATGTGTTCTTGGTAACTAACCTAACCTCACTGTGTTCTTGGGAACTAACCTAACCTCTTTCAGCCTAGTTTATTTGAAGTTGGCAATTTCAGTAATGTTTTTAGATCTAACATAGCATTCAATGAATATTAGTTAAATGGACCTGAAAACACTTTGGAAATCACAAAATATTAAATCCCATATTTTCATACTATGAATATATTGTTTGCTCAGTTATTGTTACATCTATTTTATTATACAATGATTAGCTATAAATCTGTGAGCTCTGTGAGATTCCAGATCTTGGCTCATTAATTTTTGTACAGACACCTGCACCTAGCCAAGTATCTAGGTTCTTCTTGTATATAGAAGTTATTCAGTAGATACAATTTATGTGAACTAATTAGAAATCCCCTATTTTGAACCAGATATTTTGATGGTAAAATATATTTTGATAGGATATAAAATATTCATATCTTTCCAGTTTTAGATGTTGTTATAGAGGTGATTTTCTTCTTACTTTCTCAAAGTCTACTAAAAATATCAAAGAAGTCAAAAAAAAGGGAAAATATTGTCATCTCCAAGAAAGCAAGGAAGCCTCACAACTGCAATGATACAAATTACAAAGTCCATATATTAAATATTGAAATAGATGATCAAACCCACTAAGAGATGTTGACTCAGACATTATCAATAGGTGCCTTTCCCCAAAAAATATTTGGTGGTTTTTGATTAAAGAGAGCTTAGTTTCTGGGTGGCACATAAGAAAAATAAAGAATAACCATGTAGAAATCCCGCCTGAGACTCTAGAATGGTAGGGAAGGGAAGCCTCAGAGGGACTTTCTGCCAACAACCTCATTCTATTCTCTACCACTTTGTCTTTCAGCCCAGGCAGTCTGACAAAGAAGGTGGAAGAAGTAGGTGGTACACTGCTGTAGGGAAACTTGCTGTGATCCATGCAAACTCCTTAAATAAAACAAACAAACAAACAAACAAACAAAAAACTTGAGGGAAGAACTACTTTCAATGTTAAGGAAATACAATATTTGGAAAGAAGATGTTTGAGCCCGTAAGCTGAAACAGTGGCTGCCAACTTCCTCAGTATATTTCAAGCTATCCCCTTCCTCTTCCCCTCCCTATTGTACTACTTGGTCAGTTGCTATCTCATTCAAAGAGGAGTAGTGATCAGAAAGGGAACAGTGGATAAATTCATGCATAAAACTACCATTTTCTGTTTCACACATGGAGAGGAAAATAAGCAAATAAATGACACAAGTGTATATCACAACAAATACGTATTCTAAAAATAGGGTTCAGAAAGGAGACAGATGAATTCAAAGAAGAGTATACAGCAATAAAAGCAGTGAAAACAGAACAAGAGTTCAGTAAAAAATGAAAATGGAAATGAAAAAATGACAAATAAAATAGACACGGGAAGCAACACAAATAGAATAAACTTGATTGAAAACAAAGTCACAAGCATAGATACTAGGTTTGAAAAAAATCTGACGAAATGTGTATGAACAGTGTGAAGTTTTTATAATGAAGAAAGATACGGAAGACAGGGAAAAGAGAGACAACATGTACATAATTGGTGATCCTGAGAATAGGGAACAGAAAAAAATGAAACAATAAAAATACAAAAAGAAAAAGAAGAAAATTGTTACAAAGATTTAAATCTTCAAATTGAAGTTCATACTCTGTTCTAGGACAATTTTAGATAGAACAATGAATACTAAGAGATATTTTAAACTGTTTCCTGAACTCCAAGGATAAATATTCAACCAGATGAACATTTATGGAAAAGATACCAGCTACAGGTAAGGGGAATAAAGATTGGCTTTCAATTTCCACGTAATATGAGAAGCCAGAGTAGCAATTTCTACACAATTCCGAAGGAGGGGAAGTATGACTCAAGTTTTATTTTCAGTCAAATATAATGTCAACAGAAAGACATTCTGAAACAAAACTTAGACGATATAGAACCCTGGAGCTCTTCTTTAAACACACATGCATGCACATACATGATGAGTCAACATCAGTAGCTCAAGAATGGAGGAACTCTGATTTAAGATGGTTAGCATCAAATCTATCTATGGATAAAAAATAACAGCTTTAGAAATTATAATTAGAGAATAGCATATAAATGGTATAAACTATGATAATGAAAACATGTTAATGAAAATGATTAATATGTGAAAAGGTAATATTGGAAGAGGTATCAGTTAATTTCCTTAACTACATAGCATGGGGTTAATAGCTGCTAACCTAATGTTGAAATAGAGATTCTAACCTCCTAAAGTTTTTCCATTTTTTACCTCAACTTTGGAGTGCCCTTGTAGAAAAGAAAACATGTTTTGGGTTTAAGAAACATTTACCTGAATTTCAGTTTTTAGTTCAAATTTTCTTTAGTCAAATTAAAGGAAAAGAAAATATAACATTTAAATATTAAAATGTCATATATAGTTTGATTTCAGTTTTTCAAAATTAAGGCTTATATATCTCTCTGACCATTTTCCTACCTTAGTAAACATTTAGCTATGTCTGGAATGATGTTTACTTGTTGGTAGAGATAGCTGTTTTTTTTCTGATTAATGGAATTTGGATTACCTAAAGTGAAACTTTCTGAAACTTCTATTACTTGAAGTTTTTATATAGGACATATATCATCTCAGTGAAACAATAGTAATTATTTTAAAAAATTACAGCCTTACCACCGTCTCTTCTGTAGAATTTTTTTCCATTAGCTACTAAAGAAAGTCTCTGGCAAATACATTATAAATTTTGGAATTGAAGTACAAAATAAAAGATATTATAGGAACAGTATCTTCCCCAATATTTTAATCTAAAAACTAATTTTGTCTGGAAGAATATATTTCAAGAATGCATATGTTACAAACAGGCACCACCTGGGGTTCCCAGATAAGGATATTTCTTAATTTATATATTCCATAACCTCACAGGTTATACAATTAAGAAGTATACAGTAGTTAATTAAAGCTGTAAATAGAAGCCAAGATTCCCTTCAACAAAACAGCATGACATAAAGTACAATTTTTGTGTAAACCTATTACCACTGCTGCATCAATTTTATAAGGGATCTATGTAAGCCTACTGTGGTTATAAATTTAAGAAAATCACTTGTACACCTGTGAAGCACTAAAGCGTGCATGGTGAAGAATGGTAAGAAAAGAAATACTTTTTCTGTTATGAATAATATGACAGCCAAGAAAAGAACCTAATATTATTCTCCCAAAAAGGTTTTATTAACACCTCTCAGCTGTTTACTTTCTTTTTTTATTATTATTAGTATTGTTATTATACTTTAAGTTTTAGGGTACATGTGCACAATGTGCAGGTTTGTTACATATGTATCCATGTGCCATGTTTGTGTGCTGCACCCACTAACTCGTCGTTTTGCATTAGGTATATCTCCTAATGCTGTCCCTCCCCCCTCCCCCCACCCCACAACAGTCCCCAGAGTGTGATGTTCCCCTTCCCGTGTCCATGTGTTCTCATTGTTCAATTCCCACCTATGAGTGAGAACATGAAGTGTTTGGTTTTTCGTCCTTGCGATAGTTTACTGAGAATGATGAAATATTGCTTATCTCTCATATAGAATAGTGATATATGCACATTTAATTTGATTATTGACTCTTGGGATGTGATTCAAGTCATTCAGTAGTTGTGAGTGTCTTTGATAAGCCTGGCAGTGGGCTTCAATGAACTTCTATTTTGAAGAAGTTTGACAAAATTTTTATGGAATGTTCTTTCTACTGCTTAGTACTGGGAATGCCACTGTGAGGATATTATGAAGGTAAAATAATAAAGGAACTACAATTGATTTTCAATTCCTTATTACTTTTCTACCTTATACCAAAAACCTTTTTTAGGCATAAATAATCAGATAGTGCATAGAGTGGCTCATCTCATTATTTTGATCTTCCTAATATACCATGATGTCAAATTAGATATGAAATTGAAAAGGATTAACTTGAATGACATTTTAACTGCCTTTCTAGCAAAAAAATATTTTAGATGAATATAATGTGTTTTTTGTTTATCTTTCCAAATGTTAAGCTAATTTTTACAAGCAATAAAATATGCTATTATATGAGAAAAAAAAAGAAATACTTTTTCTAGTGAAATGAGTAGTGCACAATAGTGATCGACTTCTACAATGAACCAAAATACAAACTAATCATCTTGATTCTTTCCTTTAAGGGGAAAAAAGATTATTTTTTACACTCCCCCTTTTGTCTCTGTCCTTCATCACTTGTTTTTAGAGACAAATTCTCTGGAGTGTTTACAAAACAACAGTCTTGGGAAAGCCTGATTTAGTGGGTTTTTAGACCTTGGGGCTCTGGGGTACCTTTTCACACCCCAAATGGCACAGTGGGAAGGCTAGATATCAGAGATCAATCTACATCCTTGTGAGAGTGAGCCTGTATCCTTTCTGTATTCACCAGTAATGACTTTAAAATTCATGCAAATCAGAAGTGCACATTTAGAAAAAAACTATTTCAGGATATTATATCAGAGTAACTGTCCGCCTCTTTAAAGGAAAATTTTGTTTATACTGAGCTGCTTTACCTGCCTGTTACCTTCCTTCAAATTAATTATTCCTCAGATTTAACTGTATGGTATTAATACTTTTAATACTTTTGTATCAAGAAAAGGAAGTAATCTGTACTCATGGCCATCAACAAGTATAACTGTGCTTTTAGGAGTACTGTGTTTGCCGAGGTCATGGTATAGTTCAGTATAAAGTCTTTTAATGTGACTTTTTGCACAGCACTGAATGGACTTTGAAATGGCATTGCATGTCTAAGAATTCTGTCTCTTTAAATTGTCTGCTTTGCTTATTGGAAATGATAACAATGATTGTTTAAAGGCATTATTAATTTTTTTAGTTTTAACAAATCCTAATAAAGGAAAACATATCTATTAAAAACTGAAATAACTACTCACTGAAATAAACAGCAAACATTACAGATATACAACTTTAATTTTGAATGGTAGAGAATTTTATTAAACTAAGAGAGGCAACTTAATAGAGTATTAAGGACAGACACCAGATGCAGATGACAGATCTGAATTTGAGTCAGGTTCTTACACCCATTAGCATTTTTGACGTTAGTCTTTTCACCTAACTTCTCTGAGCCTTAATTTCTCCCATATAGAAAATGAAAGATGTCTTTCCTATCTCATTTAGGATTGCTGTAATATAATAATACATATAACAGTATTGCTTAAAGAGTATTACTTAGTGGCCATTGCAGTGCATAAGAACTGGTAAGATGCCTTACCTGGAAAATATAGGGGAAAAGTGTTGGTTTTTTTAAATCATGAAAAGATAAGATTGAAAATGGCGGCCGGGCGCGGTGGCTCACGCTTGTAATCCCAGCACTTTGGGAGGCCGAGGCGGGCGGATCACGAGGTCAGGAGATCGAGACCACGGTGAAACCCCGTCTCTACTAAAAATACAAAAAATTAGCCGGGCGTGGTGGCGGGCGCCTGTAGTCCCAGCTACTCAGAGAGGCTGAGGCAGGAGAATGGCTTGAACCCGGGAGGCGGAGCTTGCAGTGAGCCGAGATCAGGTGGCTCACGCTTGTAATCCCAGCACTTTGGGAGGCCGAGGCGGGCGGATCACGAGGTCAGGAGATCGAGACCACGGTGAAACCCCGTCTCTACTAAAAATACAAAAAATTAGCCGGGCGTGGTGGCGGGCGCCTGTAGTCCCAGCTACTCAGAGAGGCTGAGGCAGGAGAATGGCTTGAACCCGGGAGGCGGAGCTTGCAGTGAGCCGAGATCGCGCCACTGCACTCCAGCCTGGGCGACAGAGCAAGACTCCGTCTCAAAAAAAAAAAAAAAAAAAAAAGAAAATGGCATGTCTTTGCTGCTAATTAATGATTGCTTTATGTTCATGGAGCTATAACATTTTTCCCACCTGCAGAACATATTATAGTAAGCTCTAGTTATATTTTCTAGGACCACTTTTAATAAAAGTTTAACAAACACTCATGAATTCCAACCAAAAATCTTGATCATTTTACAGAAGTGTATATCCAAAACCACCGTGAAGCTGGAAATATGTCAAAGACGTGATTACATTTGTCCAAGTTAAGAGGACAGCGAATGAGGGCACAATGGACAGGGTTCTTTAGGTATGTTGGGTATAAACTGTGATAATTTTTATCTTCCTAGGGTTCCTGAAGACAAGCAAGTAGGTTTTATGTTTTCTAAGATGAAAAAGAACACTGATGCTTTTTGAAATAAAGCTTTGGAGAAAGTCTGCAGAGTAACAAAGGTTTTCATCATTCTAAAATCATAAAGGCAAATATTTATAATTTCCTCACAATTGTGAGCTATAACAATTTATATTATATCAAATGATTTTTATTTTTATATCAAAAATGAAAAATCAACCTAAAGGGAAAAGGGGAGAAGATACTATAGAGAGGACTGACCTGTAGGTGGGCATCTAGGAGATCTGGCACCGAGGTGGTGGCGTTTCTATTCTCTCTAGGTTTCAGTTCTCTACCCATAAAATAATTGGGTTGGACTAGATGATCCCTTTCAGCTCTGAAATTCCGTGACCTTGTGACATTCTTCATACTCTGTGACATAGGAAGTGCATCACACACTGTAGGGTTTTCCCCTTCTGTCAGTACAGTGCACTGCACAGTGGATAAGAATGTAGACTCCAGAGCCAGAGAGAGTTGTGTTTGACTTGTATCTACGGAGCTTGTGATTTTTGGCAAGTTACCATAACTTCTTTAAGTTTCTGTTTCTTCATATATTAAACCTAAAGATAATGCCTATAGAGTTCTTGAAATGACAGAGCAGGTAATGTTGGTCAAAACCATGGATGGGTACCCCTGGGGCTCCCTAGTGGGTTTCAAAGGCAGGTGTTTATGAGCCCAGGTTCTGGGTCCTGATGGTCTGGGACTGAATTCCACCTCTGCCACATGCGACCTGTAGGTCCTTGGGCAAATTACTTCCTCAAGTTCTGCTTCTATTTTCTCTTCTGTATTTGTGGTTGATGATAATACCTACCTCCTAGGGTTATTATGAGGATTAAATTAGTTCATACACGTAAAGTGCTTAGAAAAGTACCTGGTACATGTAAGCACTCTATATATTTGCTATCATCATCATTATCATCATCATTATTAAAGTTGCACATAGCCTAGTGTGAACTTGGTGCATCATCTTTAAATTTTAATTCTAATAAAAATTTTAGGGAAAAAATACTCATTTATGTTATCACCAACATGTACATGTTATGGAATAGAATGAAAGTTTCCATAAATATTGACAATAAAGTTTTAACTTTAACTCCAAAAAGACAATGCAGCACTGTAAAGCACTTTCTGGCTTCCTAATTGCACTCTATGGGTAAATTTCTGTTTTTTCCACTAGCAATTGTGTATTCTACTGAATTTGTAACCTTCTGAATAATTTATTATTAAAAACAGAACAGGCTAGCTTTTTTTTTTTTTTTTTTTTTTTTGAGATGGACTCTTGCTCTGTCTCAGGCTGGAGTGCAGTGGCACGATCTTGGCTCACTGCAACCTCTGTCTGCTGGGTTCAAGCAATTCTCCTGCCTCAGCCTCCCGAGTAGCTGGGACTACAGGCACATACCACCACACCCGGCTAATTGATTTATTTATTTTTTGTATTTTTAGTAGAGACAGGGTTTCACCGTGTTAGCCAGGATGGTCTTGATCCCTTGACTTCGTGATCCATCCACCTTGGCCTCCCAAAGTGCTGGGATTACAGGCGTGAGCCACCGCGCCTGGCCTATATTGACATATTTGACAAAGAAAATTTCAGTTTAATAATATGAGATTTTATAGATTTATATTGTAGATTCTCCATTATATTATAGTTGTCTAAGATTCATGGCAAATGTGTTTTTGAAAATGTTAATTCAATTATTAGGTTTAGAAGAAATAATGTTAACCATAAAGGAGTATAATTTGACAAATATTTAATTAGTATCTACAAATATATCAAACTCTGCTGAGAACTGGGCATACAAAGATGGATATGGTCAAATCCTTTCTGTTGAGGAGTTCAGCATTTGGGGTATGGCAAACACTGTTGGTTGGCTGAATCAAAAGCTCTTGCTAACACTCTTCTTTCTTGCATGGCTATACAAAAGCATTGGAAAATTCCTAGCAGCTACTGATATGTGAGCAGAAACTTGCTGGAAGTGATAGTGGTGGTAGGGGTGGTAAAGATGCTTCTGTTTTCTTATTAAAAGAGGATGATTGTGGCTAGTGCTCCCCCCACTCTTCTTCTTGCCTTGAGCACAGATCTAATACCTACAGGGTAGCAGCCATCTGGGGACTATGAGGTGATAAGCCAAAAATAATTGGAGAGATATTAGGCATCAATCCAACATTAGGTGCCACTACTTCCTAATTTTTTATTTTCAAAGATAAATGATAAACCCTATTATATTTTAAAACATATATTTTAAAACATTGTTGGATTTTCTGTTACTATATCCAAAGATTATTCTAACTAATGTGGGAAGGAGGTATATTTGCCTACATACAATTATGAGACATGTTAATTGCTATAACTATAATAACTTTTCTAAAGAACAATATGTATTTATAAATGATATGTGCAATCTTCTGCTCTAGTGCATGTGCTTGTGTGTGTGTGTGTGTGTGTGTGTGTGTGTTTATTTTCCTTGTAATGCCATAGTACTAGTTAGAGTATGAGAAATAGTTCTCCAAAAGCAAGAGTCACAATCTTGAAGGTTCTAAAGAGCCCTCACTCAGATGGAAGAGATATATAGTAACGGAAGGTCATAGGAACAAGTTTGAATCCCTAAAGCCTCCAGGAGAGGTAGCTGAAGAATCTATATTAGAATGACAGGGTTCTTACTTAGATCCAAGTTTCAGAACCAGAGAATGCCAGAGATGAAGAGGAGTGAAGGAAGAAGAGACAGTACGTACAAACCATAACATAGAAAGTCTGTGATGTAAAAGGATTTGTTTTTAGCCACACACTCCAGATGGAGAGGTGTAACCTGGGAAAAGGAAGTAAGAGATTTGGTGACAGAGGAATGGAGTAAAAAAGTCTAGCAAGAGAAACGAGAGACTGCAAACTGTTCCTGTTTTTTCTCTCAATCTACAACCATCAAATAGAAAGGAGACTAAAGAGATAATAACACAACAAAGAGCTCTACAGAAAAAATCACAAGAGAAATTTCCCAAAAAACATTGGAATATTAGGATAAAAATTACCCATTCGCTCAGGGAAATTATACTAGATATGATACAGGCAAGCAAACAAACAAACAAAAAGCCTGAAAAAATATCTATGAGAATCAAAGTAGAGGTTCAATGAAAAACAGATGAAAGAGATTATGTATATCAGGAGAAAAATGGGAGAGAAACACGAAAGCTTTCATAAACAAAAATATTAGAAGCAATAACAACAAGTGGAATAAATGTGACTGAAAACCGAGTTAGGAATATGGAGAAAAGCTTTGAAAAAAATCCCATAAAATTTAGTTCAAATGCACAAAAACACATTCATTATGGGAAGATGAAAGATGTGGAAAGGGAAAAAAAAGGGATCCAATATAAATATAATTTGTATTCTGGAATATTAAAATAGTAGAAGATAAATTCCTGAAATAAAGACTTACATATGATTTTAATGGCATTCTGTATCATGGTAAGGTTAATAAATATTAAAGATAATGAACACATGTATGTGTTTTTTCAGCACGAATATCAAGTCACATGGAAGGGAGAAAAATGAGGTTAGTTTTCCCACAGGTTTATTAAATACCAAAATCCTATAGAATTATGTGTAAAAATACTGAGTACAAGAAAAGTATAACCCAAGGTTTTATACCCACCCACGTTATCTTTTAAATATAAATTCAAATGCACAAACATTTTCAAGCCCATAAGAAGTTACGTAAAATAGTATAAACCCTCATTAAGGAAAATTAAAACAAGAAAACACTGAAAAACAATAAGGTAAAGACTTAAAAAGATTCTTATGCACTGGGGCCTTCTGTCTTATTTTGCTCTTTTGACTCCTGAGGCTACCACTTGTGAATATGCCTGAGCTAGCCTACTGGAGGATGAAAGACTACATGGAGCAGAGATGTGCTATCCTAGCTGGGGCTTCTAAATCCAACAAGCTTGTAAGAGCCAGACAAATGAATGGGGCTATCCTAGACCATCAAGCCCCTACAAAACTGGCAGATGACCTCAGAGATGTGCTAGGCCAGCCCAGGTGAGAATTGCCTTGCTAACTCACATAATTATGAACAAATACATTATTGTTCTTATAAGTAAAAAAAAATTGAATAGCCACCCTGTAAAAACAAAACAAAACAAACAAAAAAGCTATAGTGAATTTCAGCCTACTAAGAGGTGAATCAAGACAAAGAATTCAGGTATGGAGGGATTCCAACTAAAAAACTGAATATAAATCTTTAATCAATGTAAATTCAGAACTAAAATTAAAAACCACGGGCACTATGGTTATTGAATAAAATAGAAACTATGAATGAACAATGAAAAATAATAATAAAATCAAATTGATGGAAGTTAGGATAAAACATTAATATGTTCATTTCTTCAGCTTTTGTAGCAAGTAATAGTCCCAACTTTTTAATGCATAAGTTTTTCCTGAACTCATCAATATTTTATTACACAATACATTTTGGAGTGTTAAGAAACATTTACCTCTACTGCAGGATAAAGATGGGCATTAAAAAAAAACAAGAAAAAAGAAACATTTATCTCATTTTTTAGTAAATTCATTAATTTCACTTAAATTTCTTATTCTGTGATTAATTCAAGTATAGCTGTATTTAATATGGTACATATATTTAATATAGTGTGGGTAGCTTGAGTCCTTTTTAATAAAACTGCTCTTCAGTTCCTATCCACATTACCTGTTGGCCTTTCTTCCTCTGTAGCTTCCTTTGTATATATTTTTATCAAAATATCTGAAATAATGGCTATTTTGAGGTGAATGGTTTTTATGTTATATGTACCTTTTGAGTTACTTGACAATTTTTTGAAGATTTTTTTGAAAAATACTATTTTTATCAATATATTCAGTATGGAATAGAACCTTTCTACTATACTTATTTGTAATAAATTATGGATTTTAAAATGGTGGGAAATGTTGAGTGGTCTTTGAAAGCTGTAACATTTACAGGGAAACACTGGCAAGGGTTTCAGAAAAAAGCCTTTGCCTTATGTTTTCAGGTTTTCTCTTTTACCAGATATCATTTTAAGATTTTAGATTCCAAGTTTGACCTAATTAAAGTTTCAGTAGCAGTTGAACTGCCTACAGTGTGAAAGTCCTGCTTGTCAAATATTTTATCTCTTATTTTAGAAGTGAAAAAAAATCATGATAAATGTATAGTTAAGGGCTATTTTATGTTAAAAAAAAAAAAAGAGTCAGATTGAAGCCAATAAGAAGTTGGTCAAGGGTGATTTAAAAATCAAGAAATTATTTTAAAGTTAGCTACTTTAATTTCAATATCCAAATAGTGGGAGAGGAAAAAGAGCCAATTTGTTAATTCCTTGGAAATACATGGTGAGTCACATTCTAATTTCAGTTCAATGTGTTGATGCTAAATGGGAACTGACACCCAACAATTTGAAGGTAAAATCTGGTTTAGGAGTCACACAAGCATAATTGACAATGCTCTTGAACCTACAGTGAAGAACCAATAAGCAATACATAATTTTTAAGACTGTAAGCTGGGTGTGGCGGCTCACGCCTGTAATCCTAGCACTTTGGGAGGCTGAGCAGGGTGGATCATTTGAAGTCAGGAGTTCAAGACCAGCCTGGCCAACATGGTGAAACCCCATCTGTACTAAAAACACACAAAAAATTAGCTGGACATGGTGGCACATGACTGTAATCCCAGCTACTTGGGAGGCTGAGGCAGGAGGATGCCTTGAACCCGGGAAGTGGAGGTTGCAGTGAGCTGCGATTTTGCCACTGCACTCCAGCCTGGGCGACAGAGCGAGACTCCATCTCAAAAGAAAAAAAAAATTAAGACTGTAATTTTGAGGAAATAAAGAGAACAAATATATCAAACAACTTGAACATTCAAAGATATTTATTTTAAATATTTCACCATTAAAATGTTTACATCTTATAGCGTGCTGATGGCATCATAATTACTCAAGTTTTAAATGAATTTAAATTTTTATTATGTAATTTGTAAACTTTATAATACATAATTCTGAATCTCTTAAATAATTTAGAGTTCTACTTGAGTGGATAGAGGTTGAAGTTATAAGAGAATAGAAAACATCTGGGGGATTTGTCCCAGGAAAAAGCTAAGTTTTTGGAAATAGAATTTGAATAAACTACAAAGTAAATGAAGATAAAATTACTCTTTTCAAGATGTAGAGTAGTGTAAACATAGCACAGAAAGAGGGAGAGAGAAAGAGAAAGGGTGGAGGGGGATAGATTCTAGCTTCGACTTTTGCAAAGTTTATTAACAATTTGCTAAGACAGATATTTTAAGAAGCTTAAGCATACCTCTTTATCACACCACTTAATAGTTAAGTGGTGTGATATAGAGAAGAGAGTACAGCTTTGGAATCAGGCAGAAGTAAACTTAAATCCTGACTCTGCCACTTCCTGTCTCTGTGACTTTGTGGCTTCACTTTATGCAACTCAGTTTCCCTGCAACAAACAGGCACAGGAGTGCTTACCTTGCAAGATAGTTGCAAAGTTGTTTGTAAAGTACCTGGCACTGTACTGTTCAACAGGTGGTAGATAATTACTGTAATAATAGAATAATGAGAGAAGATGCTGAATAATTTTGAAATAAATAACAAAAAAATCATGGAGTAGGCTGGGTGCGATGGCTCATGCTTATAATCTCAGCACTTTGGGAGGCCAAGGCAGGCGGGCCACCTGAGAACAGGAGTTCGAGACCAGCCTAGCCAACATGGTGAAACCCTGCCTCTACTAAAAATAGAAAAATTAGCCAGGCATGGTGGCATGCACCTGTAATCCCAGTTACTCGGGAGGCTGAGGCAGGAGAATCACTTGAACCTGGGAGGTGGAGGTTGCAGTGAGTCAAGATAATACCATTGCAGTCCAGCCTGGGCAACAGAGCAAGCCTCCGTCTCAAAAAAAAAAAAAAAAAAAAAGATGGAGTAAAATAAACAAAAACATTACTTTTGCTTTTGCTTGTTACATTTAGAGATTAATTGCGATTTGAGACCACATACCTTTTTTTCCGATTCATCAGATATATTCACCTTTGCCCCCTCTTCCCTTATCTATTCCTTTCTTCAGCAATAACACTGGGAAGTCACTAGGTCTACAAAGCTCCCTCCCATATAAAACCTATGGCCTATGTGATCACAGGCACAATGAACAGGTGAAGAAAGAAATAATTTTGAATTAGGAAATACAATGAAGGAAATGAACTAGGAACTGAGATAGAGAATGTCTGCTTGGGGGAAGTGATTTAGATGAAATGTATTTAGATCAAGTATTTTTCCCCTTCAATTATGCCTCTTCCACATTGATTAGGAGGTTGGTAAAGATGTGAAAATTAGTAAGGGGCAGGGTTTTAATCAAAGGTCATCATTTTCTATTGAACAGCACCATTGTCTGGCTTTGGAAATCATTTTCTTTAAATGGAATTAAAAAAAGCAGTAAAATGTCAAGAAACCACTTTTTAATTTATTATCCAGGTAAAAGAGCATTTCTCTCCATTGGAAAAAAATAATCCATAGGAAAAGGAGCTTGTAGGAAAAACACCAATACCACATTGTGTACTATTTCCTGTTTTTGTGATTATCTCATGAAACTACCTTGAGGCTTTGGCAAGTAAATAGCAACAAATTCAGTCTTCCTAATTTTGTCCTTTTCTTTGGGGGTGATACAGCCTAACAACAAAATCTGTTCTTAAGGCTGGGCGCGGTGGCTCACGCTTGTAATCCCAGCACTTTGGGAGGCCGAGGCGGGCGGATCACGAGGTCAGGAGATCGAGACCACAGTGAAACCCCGTCTCTACTAAAAACACACAAAAAAATTAGCCGGGCGTGGTGGCGGGCGCCTGTAGTCCCAGCTACTCGGAGAGGCTGAGGCAGGAGAATGGCGTGAACCCGGGAGGCGGAGCTTGCAGTGAGCCGAGACTGTGCCACTGCACTCCAGCCTGGGCGACAGAGCGAGACTCCGTCTCAAAAAAAAAAAAAAAAAAAAAAAAAAAATCTGTTCTTAAAATACTGTGTTCTACTAGAGCTATTTCCCTTCTGGCTGGAGGAAGTGCTGGCTTTGTCAGACTGAACATAGTTGTATATGTTTAAACAAAGCATCAGAAACAAGAAACTTACAGAGTTCCCCAAACCAGCAAGTATTTTATAAAGATAATGAGTAGCAAATAATTGACATGATACAAGTTAAAAAGGCATTTATCAGTGAGTATACTAGTCTTTTGAAAGCAGTATTTGTTAGACTAAGGATTTCAACTGCCTGCCAATGCCATCAGTTATCTTGACTTATTGTAGGATTAGTTCTGTAGTCCTCTATTAGAACAGATCAAGGTTACAGGCAATAATGATGGTTTCCACTGGAAAAAAAAAAAGCCACAAATATCTTGTGTTTCAAAATTTCTGTGATCAGCATTTTTGAGGGAAGAAGCATTATGGGAAGAAAAAGCTGACAGAGATGAAGTATCAGACACCATGCCGTGGGGCTGTCCTTACATGTGTCATCATTTTAACAGGGAAGAAAGATACATTTCTCTCCTTTTCTCATCCTCATCATTATCATTTAATTTTTTGATTCACATGAATATCGATAGGTGGCTTGTGGCTTTTGTCCATGTTTTGACTTTCTTTAAAGACAGGAAGAAATTTTATAAAGAGTCAGACTTTTAAAGTAAAAATCTTTCTCTGAAACTTTTTTGTAGAAATCAAAATTCAGGCCTTCTTCTCAATTCGATGACCTGTTAATTAAGTATTTGTCACTACTCAAATACATGGCTGATACACAGCCATGGCTCCACAGCCAGATCTTGGCAGGTGGCTTTTTTTTTTTTTTTTTTAACATCAAAAGGCAGGTAAGTTATTTATGTTAGTCAGGTGAGAAAACTGGTTTGATTCAATGTCTACAAATATTACTTCCACTCAATATTTGTAATTGTTGCTTCAGAATATAAGTCCTTTGAGTATAGAAATTCCAGACCTGATATAGAACTTACTCATGCAATAAGAAACACATGTAAGGTACAGTCTCACAGTTTATTCTCTTCCATTTTATGCTGCACTTTGGCTGATGCATTGCAAATGTACATTAAAATCAACCACCCTCTGCTAGAGGTTAACACATGAATCTATTAACAAAATTAACCTCTCAATTTGTATTGATTTCTTCAGTTAACTGGCCAGAATCTAACTAGTCTCTAGAGGAATAGGACCTGGGCAGTCAAATTCTGCATGAAGACAGGGACACCCAAATATTTGCCACTAGTTATATGTTAATAAGACTCACTTGAAAAAGTAATATGAAATAGGTTTCATGGTTAAGTAAATTTTGCAATTGCATGAGTTAAATGTAGATAAAATATTTCTTTACTTCAGGACTTATAAAAGCCTTCAATATATGAATAGATTAGGAGAATCCTAAGGATTGGGAATATAGTATGCAAAGTTTCCCAAGAGTATTGGATCTTGGAAACTCTCTGCACTCTGATTTTTTTGAGAAATATCCCCTAAGACTGAAATATTTGGAACATACTTTGGGAAATATTGGTGTAGGGCTTGAAGACTTTGTACAGTATGTGAAGCTGTTTTTATGCCAGCAATAGTTCAAGATTACTCAGTATTAGGGTTAAAGCAGAAGACACCAAAGAAAGGAGATTGGCCAAAATGGTCAGGAAGTCATGGACATTTTGTTTATTTCTCAATATTATTAGTCATAAGCATAGGCACTGTGGCTGAATAATTGGGGCAGCCTGATTCAGCAAGCATCCTGGTAAGGAATGAAGTCACTGTGGCGGGATGCATAGATTATTTCAATGGAAAGGCGCATTGTAATTATGTTTGAGTGTTGTAGCTAAAAGACTGCATATGTTAGTGGCCTATGAACACAACCATGGCATTATAAATAGTATCATAATTACCGTGAAAGCAATACTGCATCTGATGAATGCATTTTATTCGGCAGCCACAAATTTATGAAGAGTATGTTTTAGGTAATTAAAACTTGAGCCTTGGTATGTTTAGAATAATAATGCTTGTTACATTTAGAGATTAATTGCGATTTGAGACCACATACCTTTTTTTCCAATTCATCAGATATATTCACCTTTGCCCCCTCTTCCCTAGCTTCAATCACTATTGTCTCTTTTTTCTAACTATAGAGGTGATCAGACAGCATGCATCCCTTTTAGGTCACAAAAGAAATCCTATTAAATGCCAACCTATAAATGGTGCTTTGAGACGGAGGCTTGCTCTGTTGCCCAGGCTGGACTGTAATGGTATTATCTTGACTCACTGCAACCTCCACCTCCCAGGTTCAAGTGATTCTCCTGCCTCAGCCTCCCAAGTAACTGGGATTACAGGTGCATGCCACCATGCCTGGCTAATTTTTCTATTTTTAGTAGAGGCAGGGTTTCACCATGTTGGCTAGGCTGGTCTCGAACTCCTGTTCTCAGGTGACCCGCCTGCCTTGGCCTCCTTTCCTAGTCTAGTTTATTAAAAAATTGTTTTTATTTATATGAAGACATTCATAATCAAATACATGCTAAATAAAATCTAATTGTGTTTATTTAACCCAGCAATTATATATGAAATATGGCCAGTGACTCTGGAATTAAAAAAAAAAAATTCTGCTTGGTAACTTAGTACTATATAAGCCTGATTTTTGGAAACAAGTTTTATAAACAAGTAGGTATACTGCAATAAATGGCCCAGTACCCAGCTAGCCATTAGAGCCATTAAACACAGCTCTGAGATTATTTACCTGTGTTCATTGTGTCAAAGGAGTAATTTAGACTGTCATAAATAAACACTTTCAAAGGAATTTTTTTTCTTTTTGTTTTCTGCTCCTCAACCATAAATACCAGTTAAATTAAAGTAGCTCCTATCTATGGCTTGGATTTAGATTCAACCTCGTAGAAAGCATTACTTTTCCTATCATTAAATTGTTTCAGCTAAACATTAAAAACATTTCTCACTTTTACAGAAAGCCTTTCTAAATGTATAGAATGTAAACAATGATCCTAGATGACTTGCACTACTCTGAGAGTTAGTAGTTATTTGAAGTTATTTGTCCACTGAGGGCTTTGGCAAAGGCGAGGGCAGTTTGATATATACATAGAATATTATAGATAAGAAATAATTACTTATTGTTTTGAAAAAGCTTCCCATTTGACTCTGTTTAAGAGAATTTGAGGAAAATTCAAAAAGGGGAAATTAGTGAATTGAATCCATTTCAAGTCAGAGATCTTGGAGATCATTGAATCCAACCATCTCATTTTTTTAGGTGAAGAAACTGAGCTCCTAAAAGTTAATAAAGCTTAAGTATGGTCAACCAGACGGTGACCTCCTCGGAACCTAGGTCTTCAGACTCTAAGACTCATACCCATTTCTACACCCTCTGCTTCCTCAATGTCTATTTCCCAGCCATGGTGAAGCCCTGACTGAAAGAGAAATACCTGGTTGTAGCAAATGTAGTTTTAGGAAGGATCAAGTTCCTCGGTAATGATGACAAGGCTAAACAGAAAGAAAAGGAAGACATACAGTCAGTAGAAATTAGTGGGTTTCTTTTCCTATAGGACCCTTGTTTTTCACATGCCTTAAGATAGTGTGAGTGTGCCTTTTGAGTCCTTGATGTGTGCCTGACAGGATGTATGTAAATCACAGTTTTGTAAATTGCATTATGAATACAATTAGGATCCACTAAAGTTGTCTTGTGGTAACTTTCTTTATAAAATTATTCTTTTTGAGTATTAAACACTAAATTTATCTGTTGGTAATTCTACATAGTAATGTTATATTAGAAGGTTTTTAAAAATAATTAGAAAGTTTTACTTCAAGCTGGTGAAAAATTCTATATTCCTCTAAATTTTTCACCTGTCTGTGTCCCCCATTCCCATTTCCCCATCCTTCTGTCCCCCACCCCTGTCTTCAGCTCCTACTTCACCTTTTTGGTTTTAGGTAAATTTCCATGAGTACGTAGCATTCTAGAAGTGAACTCACAGCCCAGATTTTATGTTTTTATTATTTTATTAGTTTATTTAATTTTTTTTTTTTTTTTTAGACAGAGTCTTGCCCTGTCATCAGGCTGGAGTGCAGTGGCTCCATCTCAGCTCACTACAACCTCCAAGTCCCTGGTTCAAGCGATTCTCCTGCCTCACCCTCCCGAGTAGCTGGGATTACAGGCACGCACCACCACCTCTAGCTAATTTTTGTATTTTTAGTAGAGACAGGGTTTCAACATGTTGGCCAGGATGGTCTCGATCTCCTGACCTCGTGATCCACCCACCTCGGCCTCCCAAAGTGCTGGGATTACCGCGCCTGGCCTATTTAATTTTTATAGTCCTTTTTTGGACTTTTCCTTCCTATCTTCTCTCTACTTTCGCATTTTATTTTTTAAACTCAACAGAAGAGTTTGAAAGCTGCTGAGTCAGCCCTTGGTCACTTTCCAGCC
This sequence comes from Hylobates moloch, assembly GCF_009828535.3. Taxonomy (NCBI): domain Eukaryota; kingdom Metazoa; phylum Chordata; class Mammalia; order Primates; family Hylobatidae; genus Hylobates; species Hylobates moloch. The sequence goes on along the minus strand of NW_026652278.1, from coordinate 62,156,245 downwards.
TGTTGTTCATGAGTAATTGACTTTGGCTAGACATACCAAAATTAAATTCTCAGATTGCCTTAGCTTTTACAGAATTGCACTGGCATTCTTCTCTACTCTGCATAATGCACTCCCCATAGAATTTTATTGTAATTGTCAGGTGCAGGGTGAGGGAGGACTTGAATTCATACTAATTGACTTTACATCAAGATTTCTTCTATTGAATTCATATATCTAATTCAGTTTAATTGACTGTAAAGACTCCTGTAATACGAGGCAGCAGATCTGACTCCTGTTTCCTGGGTAAATTATATAAGTTCATGGTTTCTTTATAGATACAGAGGTTGGAGGAGGTGATTGGTGTAATTTTTAGCTTGTCGTAATTTTGTGATTACTGAACTGGCCTTAAGCCCAATTAAGTGGAAGACATTGTGTAAGTAGGTGTTGTCTCTCATAGAACTAACTAGGTAGCAGTCAACATCATCACAATAAGCAGATCAGTTTCATTTCTCCTGCATTTAACCTTCTTGTGCCAATTCACCATCAACTTTCCTCATCAGCTGTCTTGTGTATTGGGCCAGCAAGAGTAAGGGCAGCCTTTTCTTACCTCAATCACTCACCAATTATTTATGTAAGAGGATTTTAGAAATCTGTTCCAAATGGTTTTACTTCTGCAGCACTTAGTAATTTATCCAAAGATTCTTGTAAATGTTTCTCTTGAGCTAATATAGTAATCTTAAAAGCTGTCCTGAGGAAACCAGATCTAGTCCCTATATTTTTACAATAGGGACTTCCAGAGTTGTTAGAAAGATGGAGAAAATGCTATCATGATCATTTCCATGTATACTAAAGCTTCAGTAGTTTTAATTGTGAAAAACAGCTATCCCATAAATTGAAGTGTTAGTAAGACAAATGGATGAATTGTATTAAAGCTGATGGAGCAGTGACTGGGAAAATCTAGTCACTGATCTAAAGCCAACACAACAAATCGGATGACCTTCAGTGACTTTTAATTACAATTTCTGAATACATTTCTGTTATTAGAAAAACATTTTAGGAAAATAAGACTAGAATTAGTGTACAAATCAGAAAAATTGATGGTCAAGTAATCTGTCAGTGATATAAAATTCAACTAAGATAAATTGACAAAATACAGTAAAATTGCCAATTGTTTTTTGCGTAAAGACTTATGAAATGTACATTATTCATTTCTACTTTCTATCTAAGTTAAGGCCTATTTCATCCCAAACTAACCCAGATCTAGTTTATGTTTCCAGAAGCACCATTTATAGATTGGCATTTAATAGGATTTCTTTTGTGACCTAAAAGAGATGCATGCTGTTTGATCACCTCTATAGTTAGAAAAGAGAGACAATAGTGATTGAAGCTAGAAGAATGGATTTTATGGCATAATCATGTTCTGATCCATACAAGATGACAACAGCCCAGTTTTCTGTGTAGTACAAATTGATGATATTAATTTAATTATTAGATGGTTACCTGTCCTTGATTATATATTTTTTTCAGGAATCCCAAATTTTTTCTTGAAAATGTTAGGCAGAAGGCCCGAGATAATTTCAGATTCCAGTGTCGATTTAGCAATGCCCATTTTTAATTAATCGATTTACATTGTCATTCAGTCACAGGTCTTTTAACTGATACCTTTTGAAGCATAAAATCATGTTTAAATTCTTGAAATAACTGAAGTCTTAATGAAATATTGGAGTGCAAACCATCAATTGAAAATGATAAATAAAAGTAGTACAAATATCTTTAATTTTGAAATATGAGGGTTTTCTGTGTTTCTATAGTGTTCCAATTTTATTAACCTTTGCCCTATGTTCCGTTTTCTTTATAACTAAAATAGTAATAAATACATTTCTAATTTAATTGTCTTATATTCACAGAAGTTCTGAGTGATACTGAATTTTTGGTGTTGATTGAGATTTGCTTTATGTATATGTTCAGTTTTAAGGCTTATTATATATTTAAGTAGAATGTGTGTTCTCTAATTGTAGGGTCCATGGTTTTACATATATCCATCGGAACAAACTTTTTAGTTGCATTATTTATATCTGCTACAATCCACTAATGCCTTTTGCTGCCTGATGTATCAGTTATAAGGAAAGTGTATTGAAATCTCCCATTATTGTTGATCTGTGACAATTGCTCTTTCTAATCTTGATTTTACTTTGTATATTCTGGACAATGTTATTACTCACATATGAGTTTGGAATTACTATATTTTTTGCTGATTCCTTCTTTATTGTTCCGTAGAAACTTCTTTATTTCCAATGTGCCTTTTTTGCCTCTCTACAAGTGTCTCACTTTCTTTTGTTCATTGTCATTCTTCATCTTTTTATTTTCAACTTTTCTGTGTCATTATATTTTATTTGTGTGTCTTGCAAAAAGCATAAAAATGTAATTTGCAATATCTGTCCTTTACTTGACAAATTTAGTCCCTTTGTATTTATTGGGTTATTGATATATTTTGATTTATGTCTACATTTTATTTTGTGCTATGCTTTTACATTAACTATGCTTCTTGTGCTTTAAAAATATTGTTCTATCTTCTATTTTGAATTTTATTCCTGCAACTAGTACTAAAACAGCAGTGTATGCTAAGTAAGCATAGAGTAAGGAGGCACTTATTTCTGCTTATAGAAAAAGAATTGTAGCACTGGAGTATATGGGACGATAGATGAGACATAAATCTGGTGAGATATGCAAAGGCTGTGCTAAAATGCCATGTTAGGAATTTGGTTTGCATCTTATTTATGTAGGGGAATGGCATCAGCCATCTCATTTTAGAAATATAATTACAATTGTTGTAGAAGAATGAACTGGAATGGGGGAGAAATGAGGGGATGAAACTGAGGCTGGTGGTTAGGGAGGCCAATTAGAAAATCACTACAATAATCCAAGTGATGAATGATGAAGCATTGGTAGTGAACTTGAAGAGAAACAAATAGATTTGCAATATATTCAGGAGGAAGAGTCAATAGGTCTTAATCACCAATTAGGAGTGTGGGGATGCAGTGGAATGGATGACTGTAGGCTTCTGGCTTGGGTGATTTTGTGGATAGTTGAGCCACTAATTAAGAAGAGAATAGGAAATAGTAACAAATTTGAGGACTTCCTCTGCCTGGGGAACATTTCTCTTATAGATTGTTATGATGGACTAAGGTATAAGATTATTTAATAAGGTATTTAGATGACAAACTTGCTTGGGAAGAAATGTGATAGAACAGAGAGATGGTTTCCTAATAATGAGGGGAAGAACATGCAGAACGCTGAATTTAGGAGAACAGTGTATAGGAGTATTTAGTTATATGAATACATATTAAGAGATAGGTTTACTAAATAGCAGGGGTCTAAAAGTTTTACCAGACCTTATGAACAGACAAGAATTTGGTTTAAACTGTTCTAGATATGCCTTTGAAATGTTATTGTTTTATCAATTGTTAGATTAAATCACGCTTAAAGTGCTAGTTTTAAAATCAAATCTAATTGAAACAATTTAACACAGGTAAATTAATTTTTACAAACAAGAAAGAATTTGTGGTCATTTGGTAATAAACAAGTATTTCCTGCTCAGATTGTATCAGTCACATTCATTTTTATAAGAGATTGTATCAGTCACATTCATTTTTATAAGACCTCTGCCTATGAATAGGATATATGAGTCACAACTATGGAAAATTAGGCCTCTGAAATGCTGAAATAATACAAAGGGTTGTTTTTCCAAACACTTGACACTAAGCAAAGATGAAAAAGCTGTTTGATGTGCACATCGTCTTCTGCTCTTATTCTTGCCACCACATCTAAAAGTTTTGGGAACTGTTTGACTTTCTGTTAGTATTAATATAAACAGATCTATAACTGCTATCCAGGCAGCTAAATGTCTGTCTTATTCTTGATTATCTTTTGCATTTAATCCAAGATAAAAATATTAAACCTCTTGATTTAATGTCACAAACCGGTAGTACTCACAAAGCTGAATTACAGACTGTCAACAGGTGGATAATTGCCGAACATTTACAGATGTTAGTTCACGTGGAATTGTTTAGAATTACTATGTTTAACAGTGTAATTGTAGAGCAAAATTTCAAATGCTACTTTAGATAATATTTTTTCACATACACTTAGAAATGTTTTTCCAATAAGTCGAGCAAGCAGAAAACTGCATAGGCTCTAATTAACTCAAATAAACACACAAGTGATTGACACAAACATGCTTTTTTTTTTTTTTTTTTTTTTTTTTTTTGTAGAGACAGAGTCTCACTCTGTCACCCAGGCTGAGTGCAGTGGTGCGATCTTGACTCACTGCAACCTCTACCTGCTGGGTTCAAGCAATTCTCCTGCCTCAGCCTCCTGAGTAGCTGGGACTACAGGCACATGCCACCACGCCCGGCTAGTTTCTTGTGTATTTTAGTAGAGACAGGGTTTCACCATATGGCCCAGGCTGGTCTCAAACTCCTCAGCTCAGGCAATCTGCCTGTCTTGGCCTCCCAAAGTGCTAGGATTACAGGCGTGAGCCACTGCACCCAGCCCAAACATGCATTATTAAATAAGCTTATCTTTGAGATATATTAATGGCACTCTTGTTCTTTTTACTTTGTTGCACAGCTACTGTTAGATAATTGCTTTGATTCAAGATGTGTTAAAATTTTTAATGCATTTGTTAACATCTCTAATTATATAATATCAGTCTCCTTGAAACCATTAAACTTCATTTGTCATCAGAGCTTTGAGACCTACTTGTGCAATGAAGTAGCTTAGGCAATAGAGAGTAAGATGAACCACAGTTCAGTCCTGAGTAGTTTTCAGTTTAGTAGGAGAATATTACAAAATACGTAAATAAGTAGGTAAAATAAAGCATACTAAAATAATTTACAAGTGATTGTGTAGGATATAGTAGTAAGGTAATGTGAAAATAATTTATGTTTATAGGATACAATAATGTAATAAATCACTGAATACAATGTCTAATGCAATATCAGTACTCCATAAATATTAGTTCTTATTAGATTTATGAAACAAAGATGGAAGTGTATAATTTCCTCTGTGGATTTCAGGAAAGTTTGTAGAGGCAGTAATGCTTGCACATTAGACCTTAAGAATGAGTAGAAATTCATCAGGTTAAAGGCAAGTAGGGGAGAGGATTTGAAGATCTTTTAAGCAGAAGGAGCAGTGTGAGCAAAGCTACAAATTAGTGAGACTGAGTCTGAGTCTTAGTAGTCTGGCAGGACAGGTAGCAGATGAGGAAAGAATCTGAACTTAATAAAAAATATGGAGATGTAGACAAGAGCCAGGGAATAATGTTAAGGATTTGTAATTTATCCTGCAAGAATATTGGTAACCTTTGAAAGGTATTAAACAGGCAGGTATGGGTAATTTTATCTGCTTTGTGTTTTAAAAAGATCACTTGGTGAATGTTTGGAGAATGGATTAAAAGAGGTACATCTAGAAGCAGGGGGTCCAGCTAGCTGACTGCTACCATGGGCCATGTAGGAGATAATGAGGACTTGAACCAAGGCTATGGCAGTGGGTATGAAGAAGAGGAAAAGGATGAGATCCTGTGTAATTCCCAGGACTTGGTAACCAGTTTGATATGAGAAGTAAGAGAGAGGAAGAAGTGTCTTCAGTGACACCGAAGGTTCTGTCATAGAGGCCTGGGTGGATGGTGGTTCTATTCACTGAGAGAGAAATACAAAAGGAGGAGAGTACAGAAATCATGGGTTATGTTTGAGATTATGGAGTATGCAGTATTTCTGTGACATTCAAGCAATGACACCTCAGAGGAATTGGAAATATGGGTCTGTTGCTCAAGTGACACATCTTGGGCTAGAGACCTAGATTTAGGAGTATTTAGCATATACTTGGAATGAGAAGGCATGAACTCTGGGAAATACCAGGACAGAAGTAGCAGGAAGATAGACCTTGTGGAGAGTTCCATCTTGGCAGTGTGTTGTGATATTAGCTGAGCCCATGTTTTCCACTTGTTGCATTCGGGTTTCCTAGTTTTACATTTCATATTGTAACATTTAGCAGATTTTAAATAACTCATACAATGTATGGAAATTCTCAAAGGACTGATGTTTTGTAAAACTTCTTCACAATAATTATTAGATATACAAAGCCCTGCAGCTGTATTCTATAAATAGTATTGACTATAGTGAAATAGTCATCAGGCTATTCCTTATCTTAATCATAACTTGAAATGTTGAAAATTCTGTTTGGTGGTAAGTCATGATTTTATCAGCAATTTTCACAGTGTCAGATCTGCCCATCTTGAGAGTAAAGAATTGAAATAATGAACCTTGGGTATCCTTGGTACTTAATGCTATTTTTGTATCATTTGCTATTGTAATATTACTTCAACTGCTTTTTTCCTACTTAGAAGTTCAGCATGATGCAAAACTAGGAATTGCAGATATTTGGTAATTGAGGGATGAAATAGGAATGTTCTTGTGCTTTTAGAGACTCACACTGAGCTTCATTCCATTTATTAAGTGAGCTAATTTGTTCCACACTGTACCTAATTTAGAAGCAAATTTCGAAGTTATTAGCTAAAGGTGTGATTAACAAACGCCAGGCAAACCCACTTTTAACCATGTTAAATGTCCATATAAAGCTTGGAGAGCATTTTCCTTTCTTCCTTCTTCTTTCTTTTCATCTTTTCCTTTTAACTACTGGAGTACCTGGGTAGTTACTCCTTTACATTACTTACTGGTTTTTATCCAAGGGACCTTCTATAAGAATATAGTGATGGCAACTCACTACATGAATGCTACTTATTTCTAGGAGCTTAATTTGGTTAAGATAGTTTGACCTGGCATGATTAATGTTTACAAATGGAAAATTAAACCTTTTACTTCAGTTTTTATTCAGTCTGTTCACCAAGTTACATTGTCCTGCTATATCTGGCAATGTACTTGGTGCTATCAGAAGACAAAAAGTTAAAACTTTTGCCCAAAGGGCTTAGTCTAAATATTGGGAGAAATAAGACAAACATTTGTCTAAGAATAAATCGGATAAGAAGAAATTATAAAGCTTAGATGAAGACATAAAAGAAGACCTAACCAAATTTGCAAAACAAAATATATTTATTAGAATAACAAAGGTCATAAATATTTTATTTTCTCCACATAATCTGAAATACAGGCTCAATGAAAGATGGAGGTTTTATCTGTTTGTTTTTTTCTTCATTTATGTATCATTAGTGCAAGAGCGTAGTAGGTACTCAATAAACATTTGTTGAAGAATGTTATCTGAAAGTTCACTCAAAAATCACATCATAAAATTTGGATGGAACCAGACAAGTTAACTCTAAAATTTATAGATTCATAGTTGGAAGGAAAGGGGTCCAAAATGGTGTTGAAGAAGCCTAATGAAATGATAAGGCTTGTCCTGCCAGAATGCAATAGATTGTTATTTCCAAAGATGATCACAACACTATTTTCCTTCCCAGGTACTTTTTAGCAATGTGACATTGCCATTCCCCCATCAAGAGGTACAGTCTACTTTACCTTCTTTTAATCAACTTGTAGAAACAGAATAAGGCAGAGGTGGCTTTGAGTGATGTCTGAGGCTAGACTTTAAGACATCTGCAATTTCTGCCTTTGCTTTTTGGAATATTTCTTCTTGGATCTTATCTGTCATGCTTTCCAAAGCTCAAATAGCCACATAGAAATACCCACAAGGAGAAAAAGAAAGGCTTTAGTTGAAAACCCCAGCTGAGCTCCCATTTGTCAGCTAGCACTGTGGTAGTCAACCATGCCAATGAGGCTATTTTGGACCTCATGATTGTCCCAGTGCCTGGGCTGATATGGTGGGAAATGGGATTTTATGGCTGCCCACAAAATCATGGAAAATAATGATTTTTTTAGAAAACCTCCACTGTTTTGTTTTGCAGCAATAAATAACTGAAACACCAATACAAAAAACTTATAAAGCTATAACAATTAAAACAGTATAATAATAGTACTGGGATACAAAAATGGTCAAATTGAAGAGGATAGAAAGCCTCAAAGCAATCCTCACTCATAAGAGCCTTGCTGTATCACTAAGAAGACATTAAAATTGAGAAGAAGGAAGGACTAGTGGATTAATTAATAAATGAGAAGTATCCATAAGGAAAAATTAAAATTAGATTCTTGCTTCACATTATGAAAAAATACAAACAACAGATTGATTAAAGACTTAAATGTGATCAACAAAATGTTAAAACTGTGATAAGAACAGTAAAGAAAATAGTTCTATAACTCTGGGATAAAACATTTTCATCCAAGGCATTAAGTGTTAAATGAAAAGACTGATACATTTATTCATTAGAATTTAAATTTCTGTTGCCATTAAAAAAAAGTAAAGGACAAGCCACAATCTGGAAGAACATACTTGTAATGCATAAAACTAGAACTGACAAAGAATTTTTATTCAGATAATACCAAGAACTCCTAGGAACAAGAAGAAGGAGGAAGAGGAGTGGAGGAGGAGGAGGAGGAAGAATAATAGGAAAAGGAGAAGGAGGGAGAAGCTCAAAGAAACAACAAATAGGCAAAGGATATAAACAGTCGATTTACAGAAGTGCAAAACCAAAGGACAAATAAACATGTAAAAAGATGCTTAGCTTCACCGGTCATTAGGGAAATAAAAATTAAATCAATAATAAGATTGCATCTCACAGCCATTAGATGATAAAAATTAAAGCATGACAATACATATGTCTAGGAGGTACAGAAACTGAAACTTTCATTCACTGCTGGCTGGAATGTAAATTGATATTAGTTCTTTGGAGAGCAATTTGGCAACATCTGGTAAGGCTGAGGAAGTCCATATCCTAATTGTTGACGTTCACAAAGAAACATACAAAGATGTTTGCTGCAGAGTGACTGGATCAAATCAACCCTGGGATTTATATGGTGAAAGAAGACCCAAGACAGAACACTGAAAGAGGGGGTATGAAGGTTAATGGCCAACAGGAATGGTGAATAGATGGCCTTCTTTTCTAGAATGAGATTTCTTTGGTATAAAATAATCATAACTGATTAAATGAAAGTATTTGATATTATTCTGGCATATATGCAGAAGAGACTAGAAAACTAGAAAATATCCTACATGGGATATACTTTATGAAGTTTAAACAGCACAGAATTCTGGCAAATGTTACTAATGATGAATAAAATATTTTGTTTTCTGGTGCATGCCTCTAATCCCAGCTACTCAGGAGGCTGAGGCAGGAGAATTGCTTGAACCCAGGAGGCGAAGGTTGCAGTGAGCCAAGATCACGCCATTGCACTCCAGCCTGGGCAACAAGAGTGAAACTCCATCGCAAAAACTAACTAAATAAATAAATTTGTTTTCACTGAGTCTACAAAATGTTTTTATTTGTTAGTGTTACTTTATAATGTTCAAATATACCCTTTTTAATTACTTCAAAAATCAAAACAAATAGAGATAAAACATAATGGTGTTACCTGTGATTTAGTGTTAATATAATTTTCTGAGATAGGCTATTTATGTTGATAAAATATCCTTTAATTTTAAAAAGGATTATTTTAAATATTATTTCAGAAAAGCAAACGAATTCCTGGACATTGGCACTTAGAAATATATGTCTTGATAAGTAATGTGCAGATCATTTAAATAACTTCCCTCAAATTATACTAATTTGAAATATGAAAATTGAGAAAACCTGGCATAATGACATTTTTGCTTCCATGAATGTATGAAAAGTTGGAAAAACTCCAAAGTGCTGCTCATTTACAAAAGCCCTATGTTGTGTGTTTTTAGAATATCTGTTCTTCAAGGTCAGAGGTTATTTTCCGAAGGTTCTTCTGCAGCGTGTCTTGTAAGACTTGTACCACTAGCAAATACATTTCCATCATTAGCAGATATTTGTATCACCAAAATGTTCAATACATGCCATGATGATTACTCAAAAACTGTTAAATGTTCATAGGAATAATGACGCTTTGTTTGCCTCACCATTCAAAACAAATTAACTAGAGTTCTACTTGGTCTACTGAAATTGACATGCTAAAGATGCCCATGATACTAGTGAAATTTTACTTCCTTGAATAGGATATCTGTGTTGGTAAAGGACAGATTTTGGTTACATAATTCAATTTATGAACATTATCATGTAGTGAGACATAAAATTCCAGATTATCCAAATGAATCTCAACAGGTTCAATGTTAGCTTTGCTATAAACATCTGTTATCCATGTGATGTAGAGAAAAGGACACTTATCTGGTCCACACTGGCTCCTAACTTGCTGAGTCATCTTGAGCAACATTTGACCTCTTTATTTCTCAGTTACCTTGAATGCTAAATGTGGGTATTAGACTAGAACTAGATGATTTCTAGGCATCTATGTACAAAAAAATCTAAATAGGTTCCATCTGCAAACATCCCTGGAATAATGTGGTGATTGGAAATTCCATATGCAAAATACGTTCAATAATGGGTGGGTTGAGCCTCTGTGCATCTTTCTTATTTAAATGGAAACCAGGATGCAGTTAATTCAGAATAGAGGAGAAGAACTGTGGTAGCTTCAAAGGATAGTACTACAGTTTCAGAGTCCCTTTACCTGGCCACAGCACTACAGTGTTGAGTGGCTGCTGTGGATATTGGGAGACAATGGGACACATTGGCCCCACTTCATTACTTTTGCCATGGAAGAGAACCTGAGTTGGTTCATGAAGCAGATTCAACTGAGCAAGAGAAGGAATCTGATAACAGCTTAATGATGTCTACTAACAAGCTTGACTATAAACTCTTAACAAACCTGCACATTGTGCACATGTACCCTAAAACCTAAAGTATAATAAAAAAAAAAAAGAAAATGAAGACTTCTCCAACCCATTTCATAGTGAGATTGAGCTTCTTATCTGTTTTATGCAAGGATTATTGTTGCATTTTCCTTTGTATATGTGCCTGAAAATGTGTGTATAAACTAAGTTATTGAGGTGGATATCTTAATTTTTTAATGAAGTTCAACAAACATTTCTTGAACACTAAATGCCAGGAACTGTGGTGAGTCCTATTGCCACTAAATAATCATAGAGTAACTTCTGTTCTTTGAGATCTTCTACTCTAGTGGATAATAAAAGCACTGAAGTCTGTTTCCTGGATGAGCTCATACCAGCAGCCAAGTATGATAATCCTCTGTGCCATGAAAATGAATTTTCTGAGGAAATTCACTCAAAAACCAATCTAGAGGTAAATTCTTTTAAAATTTAAATAAGTAGTCTTATTATGTAAAGACTGTTGTGTTAGGTAAGCTGTTCACTCATATATAGAAAAAATTCTTTCAGTATGTATATACACGTCTCTTTACCCACTCCTTTTGTTTGTTAGCTAACATGGATATTTGAGTTCATACATGTATCAGGCTAATCCCACATGACCAAACATATATAACAATCAAACCATAGTGTGGCATCTGCAGCACTCATTTTATTCCACAATGAAATAAAAATGAATTCAGCTATTAAAGTAGTCTAATTCTGTTATACCTACAAATATAATCAAGAAGCAAGATTTTGGAACAATATTTTTCAGTAAATTTTCCTCTACCACAATGCTTGTTTCTGTGGACTTTTAGGGAATAAGTTGACGTATATTAAATATGTAAGAACTTTATGCTGTATTCTAAAATAACAGTTGATTAATTCAAGAGTTAAATATTGACCCCAGGAAGGCCCTCTGCTACAGTCAATGGGAGAAAGAAGAGGAATAAGGTCTTGGCATTACCTTCAAAGAGATTTTACTCCAAGTCGTATTCTTCATTTCTTGCTGCTAGACAAGAGCCATCCAAGTAAAACAGATACAATTTCCAGGAAATTCAGGAAATATAAAACCTTTTTCTTGCTATGAGAGGTAACGAGACTGATAAAAGAGAGGTAGTAAAGGGATTTTTTTTTTTAAAGTGAGAGGAAACATTGAGGACCAAAGCCCAGGAAGCACCTAGATGTGTAAGGAAATAAAGAGGAAGATGATCCTTCAGTGAGTAGTGGAGCAAATAGGGGAACCCGGTGTATTTAAGTGTGTGTGTGTGTAGGGTGGAGAGAAACAGGGAGGAGGGCAGAGTTTCAGGAAAGAGGTTTATAATGATCTATTGATTGTAAGTATTATTATTAGGAAACGAGAATAAGTAGGAAAAAAATTGCACCTGTCTCCTTTCTTCTTAGCTGTGGTCTCATTTTAGTTCCTAGTATTGAGAGGTGACCTAATCAGACTGCAGAATGTTCTGAAAGGTTTTAAACGTGAACTGTTGGTTTTGGCAATCAGAAGCACTGACATAACATAGTGTATCATAATGAAAATATCAGCTTCTTCACCATACTGTATAAAATACTGCGTGCTGGTCTAAAAATAGATTTAAAGTCAGAATAAAATTGTCAAAACGACTGCCAAATAAAAACACACAATACACAGAAGTTGGAGCTTTTCAACTCAGTAAGAACGACTGAGTTAGTGGAATGTCAGTAAAAGATATATACTTTAACTTTAGATGAGTGTTTATGTAATAGCTAGAAAATCATTGTATTGGCTTAAATGTTGCTTTGATGGATTTCTACCAAAATCATAATCTCTGTTAAATTAGTAAATTCCAAATGAGCTAAATTCAAACAAACAGAAAACTTGAATATAATCTTCTCAATGATCCTGTGAGGTAGTATTATTTTGGGGATCATTTTTAAATCAATGAAGATACTTGAGTTTGAAGATTAGGAAACCTGATCCAAGTTTATGATGCCAGCAAGTTACAAAGGAATTGGAAATTTGAGCTTAGTTTCTGTCTTCAAAGCCTGTGTTCCTTCATGATATTATATAGTCTCTGCCATCCTAAAGAATAATAAATTATTGACAAAAGACTAAATTATATTAAATAAGGTTTTGATACTAAAGCATATGATTATATTCTAATTCCTTATAATTTGGTAACCCACATTTGTTACGATAGAAATGTTTTTAAAAGACCATTTGAAAAATATGAAAACCTGATTTTTTAAAACCTTCTGCATAAAAAGGAGTTCCTTTAATTCATTGTAAACTAACTTAAATTGTAAAGCCACTGATTAAATCTTAAATCTGGATCAAAATCCATCTTTGCAAAATTTATCCAAATTGAGTTATCATGAGCTAAATTCACAGAAATGAAGTAGTTCATAATTTTTATTTTGCCAGCATCTTACCTTACGTTCGTATTCTATGTTTAAAGTGTAATGGTAAGTCTTTGAATGGAAAAATGGTGTTCCAAAGTTAACTACACAAAGCTTAAGGACCAGACATTTCCTCAGTGATTCATGGGAATGAGACAGTAGTAACTGGATCAATTTTCATGGCAATGAGGTAAATAACAACTGGATGAGCCTCTCTTTTTCAGAGTCAACTGGAAAATAAATTAAACAAACAAATAACAAAGTCTTTCTGAGCATCTTGGATTGCTAAGACCCGAAGCCTCAGCATTTTTTGACTCCTTTCTGATTCTTCAGCCCTACATTCTGTCATCAAGAAATCATTTCACCTCTACCTTCAAATATAAGTACACAGACTATGATCACTTCTCCCATCTCTCATCTGAATCAATGTGATACTCTTATAACTGTCTCTCTAATTCTGCCTTGCTCCCCTGTTACAATGTGAATCAGGTCATGTCATGTGCCACTTTGTGGCCACCTGTTTCATTCAGAGAAAAAGTTAAGTCCTTACAACATACTCTGCTGCCCTCTCCCTTAGTCCTGCCCTGTGTCCATGTTTCAAAACCTGTGCACATGGCTCTAGACAACTTTGCCTGCTTGCTGTCCTCTAAAATGCTAAAAGGACTTCACGTTGGGACTTTTGCACTTGCTATTCTTTCTGTCCAGAAAATCTTGTATATCTGCTTGGTTTCTTCTTGCTTCTTTCAGATCTTGGCTCATATATCAGCTTATTAGTGAGGTCCATTCTGATGATGTGACCTTGACTCCTTATTCAAATATAAACTTCGTGAAGACAGTGATTTTTGGCCACTTGGTGCACTGCTGTATTCACAATGCCTAGTGTAATGCCATAGTAGGTGTTCAATAAACATCCGTTAAATTAATAGATTAATTGATGGAGAAATGATTGACTATCATATGTGTTATTTAACTGCCATGTTAACTTCAAATAGGTAGTATGATCTCTGTCTTGCTAGATATGATAAATCAACCTGATTAGCCTGATAGCCATGGGGTTGTAAAAGTTGACTTACAAGGTATAGTTGACTGCAGTTGATTCATTCTAAAATTCTTGTCAGGTAAAATGAGGTATCATTTTGTGTCATTTTCCTATAAACTACAGAGTATTTCCTCAGGAATGATTAGTTTTTTCAATGTATTGTTTTTAATCACAGAGGTCTTGCTACTTTATTTTATTTTAGTTTAGTTCAGTTTTTTGAGATGGAGTCTTCCTCTGTCGCTCAGGCTGGAGTGCAGTGGTGCGATCTTGGCTTACTGCAACCTCTGCCTACTGGGTTCAAGCGATTCTCCTGTCTCAGCCTCCCGAGTAGCTGGGACTACAGGCACGTGCCACCATGCCTAGCTAATTTTTGTATTTTTAGTAGAGACGGGGTTTCACCACGTTGCCCAGGCTGTCTCGAACTCGTGGCCTCAAGTGATCTGCCTGCCTCGGCCTCTCAAAACGTTGGGATTATAGGTATGAGCCACCACGCCCAGCAGTCTTGCTATTTTAATTAATCCAGCAAGTACTTATATCTAATGTATATAGGCACTGGTTTAATTTCTGGGACGTACTGGTTAACCAGACAGGCAAATCTGGAATTTATAGTTAGTTAAACAGATGCACAAACTAAAAAGAAAATATCGAAATTGTAAGTACAATGCAAATAATTAAAAGAAGGAATGTGGGGCCAGGCATGGTGGCTCACACCTGTAATCCCATCACTTTTGGAGGCCAAGGCCAGAGGATCATGAGGTCAGGAGATCGAGACCATCCTGGCCAACATGGTGAAACGCTGTCTCTACTAAAAATACAAAAATTATCTGGGTGTGGTGGCGAGCACCTGCAATCCCAGCTTCTTGGGAGGCTGAGGCATGAGAATCGCTTGAACCCAGGAGGTGAAGATTGCAGTGACCTGAGATCACCGTACTGCACTCCAGTGTGGCGATAGAGTGAGACTCTGTCTCAAAAAACAAACAAACAAACAAAAAAACAGAAGGAATGTGGTAGGAAGTGACTAGGGGCAATGGGATTGGGTGCTTGATGATCATTTCTACCTGCCCTTCCTGGTCTCTTTGCCCTTCTCCACTCTGCTTTCCACTCCAGAAGACCAAACTTTACGGACTATGTCATTGGTCTGCCTTACTACTGGCGTCTGGTTGTGTTTGACCAATGGGAACCATCTGCAGAAGATTTGAGAACTAGGGGAGGAGGATGGCTGGGTATACTTTCCCCCGGATCTTCCCTGCCAGCTCCCCACTGATTGGCAGTGTTTTTCTTTACCTAAGGCCAGGTTTCTGTTGGGCACCCTTCCCCTATATTTTCATGTTCTGAGCTGTAGGAACTGTTTCTTCCTTTATTCTCTCACCCTTGGTAACCACTCCTCCCTGGCTCTTGTAGTACAGAATTCTGCATTATATCTGCTATCATATTATTAAACTTTATAACAATAAATAATCACTATATTACTATAAATCACCCCTTTACTAAATAAACTATATGAGTACCTGATATGTTTTTTACTTACCCATGATTGATAAAGGTGGTAGGAAATACCTCTGTGATGAAGTATTAGATAATGTTAGTCTTGCAGAAGGCAGCCATAAGGAAAATATCTAGGAAGGAACATTCTAGACAATGGAAAAATCTGAGACAAAGAAACAAAGGCAGGGATGAGCTCTGTATGTTTGTAGAACTGAAATATTTTGGCTCAACAGTAGTGAAGAAGAGAGAGGATTGTAGGAAATGAGGGTGGGATCTAGGCAGGTGACTACCTTGAATTAATGTTCTTATTGCACTTAAAAAAAAAAAAAAAGCACCAAAACAGAGCAAGAAATGTGTGTCAGTAAAAGGCAGTATTTCGTGTGGCATGTCTTTACCTAATTCTGTTTATTTGTGAGTTTTGTGAAAGTGAAAGGAAAATTACCAAAAATAAATTATTTAAATTTTCATTTTCCTTTATTTGTAGCACATTTTCTTAAGTTATTTAAGTGTGATTTTAGTCATCAAGTACATACAAGAAAAAAAGCATAAAGGAATGATAATTAAGAGGGTAAAACTTCTGCAGGCTATATTTACCATTTACTCTAATAATATTAAAAGGAATCATGAACGCATTGAGAAGTATTTTGAAGATCAAGTTTATGTAGCAGTTTATTTTTTAATCTATCCTCATGGCTTTGTTGTGTTTGTGAGACAAAATGACTTCCTAAGAAACACAGATTTTATTTCCTTAGTGTTACTTCTAGTAATTACCCTTTCTCTCATATTTACATTTGGTCAATTTTATCTGCTTCCTCTATGCAAGAAAAAATTAACTTCTTAGACTTTTAACCTTCCTTCTTGTTCCCCCATCACTCTAATTTGTTGTATTTGCATATTAAGAATACTGTTTGGTATTCTCTTAGTTTCCCTTAGCCAGTTTATCAACTATCTTCGGGATTTCTGGTTCTCAATCCTGACAATAAGTGAAATCATATTCTGAAATAATGTCATCATTCGTTGAAATATTTTCATTTCTGGAAAATACATTATCTTGACTTAAAAAGTGTTTTTTTGGTAGCAGACGACTCCTAGAATAGTACCTGGCATGTGTTAGGTGCTCAATAACTATTTACTGATGGAATGAACACAGGCTCTAGTGTAAACAGATGAGACTTCATAATGTCACTTACCACATTGCACTCAGGAGATATTTAGCCTACCTAAGCCTCGATTATCATCAACTATAAAATTGAGATATTAATAGCATCTACCATTTATGGTTGTTCTAAGAATTAAATGACATAGTGCATGCAAAGGACTTAGCATAGAGCCTATCACCTAGCAAGAGCTTTTCCTATTATTTTTAACATTAATTATTTTTCAACCCTAGAATGGTACATTTTTAACAGGTAGTACATTTTAACAGTAAAATTTTAGCAGAATGTATTTATCCCCCACTTTGCATTTTTTCCTAAAAACTGTATCATGGGATAATTTATTTTGCTGTGGAGAAAGACTAAACTATCTATGCCTGCCCTCACCTGAGGTCATTTCTGATGCTGTTGGCATTGGGCCAGGGGTTGAGTGGCAGAATAAACTCCTTATCAATTTTCTTATTTTTGATGTTGTACAAGACAAATAGCTCAATAAAAACTCCAGTTTAGATGTTACCATGGTTGGGAAGAAAAGAGCAGTGGCTACCTATTAAGAACCACAATCACAAATGCAGTCCTTCTGTATTTTATATCCTTGGTCAGGTGGGTTTCTCATTCCTTTCCTTGTTTGCTCCATCTGGAGATGCCTGGGCACCTGTACAAAACTCACTAGTGCCTAAACACAGACACATTAGTTGGGGCTGCCCCTGCTTCAGATACCAGGGAGAGATTTGTTGGCATAATGCCCCAGGGTCTTATGCCAGCTCCTGATTCTTTGCTGATGCTGAGATGAGGAACATGGCTGGGAGGGGGCTAGGATGGAATGAAATCTGCGGCAGCCAAAGCCTCCATTTGTCGAGTGTGCTAAGCTGTAGACACTGCAGTGTTTTCAAAAATAATAAAAAGATATTTTGCTCATTAGTTTTTAAGTCCTGCTGACTTTGTGAAATCAGTATAGCACATTGTAATTGATTTATGAAATCAAAAAACCCCTGCTTGACCAGGAAGTTCGGCAGCCGCTGCTCTCAGCAACCTGCCCTTCTGCTCATTAGTGCACTTCCTTTAGTGCTGCCTGAGCCGAGGGCGCCTTCAGAGCTGCAAGGCTCAAGTCCTTTGCAGACAGTCTGCTTAAGATGTAGCTGGCATTGTGTCCCTGGGGTCTTACGCTTCTTCCCTTCTTCCTACCAGGTCAGCTGAAGGACTTCAGCTTCTCTCTTAGGGTCCCTAATGTTCTCATAATATCTTACTGGAGAGGCAAGACTCCATTCATACCTGTCTTTTGACATTTTAATCTATTTGCTAGTTTTCTTTTCTTTCACCTTTTATTCTTCCTTGTCTTGTTACTTAGCTTATCTTTTGCCATCTGACCTTATCTATTCATTGATCTCTTTTATTCTATTTTATATATCCTCACAAGGTGAACAATTTTTTCTATTTCAGTTGTCTTTGTCTAATTTCAGCACCTACTGTTTTATTCTTAAGACAATATTTTATACCACTTCCTACCAAAGCCTGCTATAATTATGTTTGTATGCCACCTTTAAAAAATTGAAGTAACTGCTATACGCTAGACATTGGCCTGGGTGCTTTACATCAAATTATCTTCTCAAGAAGTGTGTAAGGAATGCATTATCCTTGGTTAGAGGTGAAAAAACTGAGATTTAGAGAAGTTAGGTAACTTGCTTGAGTCACCCAACTACTGAGGAGCAAGGCTGGTATTTGAAACTAATTCTGTTTGACTCCAAAGCCTGCGTTTCTTTCTTCCAGTACAAAATGATGATTCCAATTGGCCTCTTTTTTACATTAAATGCTTAATTAGCAAAATCTAGCTCTTGGCTGCCCTTAAAGGGGCTCATTCTCTTTAGTGCCATTCTTCCAAATAACTGCTGTTCAAACTGCCAGAATGCAAATGTATTTATTTTAAGATCTTGGTCTATGCTGGTATATTGGATGGCTTATCCTTTTTCATGGAATTCTCATCTATCTAATGTTACGTGTATGGAGTGCCTTGCCTCATCATTAAAGGTGAGGGAAGTGTTCTTATATTGTCAAAAGTCACCAAGAGCAATCTCATAACCTAGAAAAATGGACAGATAGCTGAGCCAAATAAGCAGCCTTTGGGAGCTTCCTGTGGATTTCATTTTCTCTTTGTTCTTTTGATCAACTTTGGGAGCAAGTAAGTGGGAAAATTATAGAACACTGCAGCAGCAGGAAGGTGATGTAATGTGCTCGATGTCCTCACTTCTTAAGTCATTGAAGGAACCTGTAGTTTCTCCATACAGACAACTGTATGTTTCAGGTAAGTGCTATGCCATGTTCATAATGCATGGGTTTGCAATGAGTTAATAGGTTCCATCCATCTGAAGTCTTGCATAATATTGCAGTAGCATTGGGCATTACTGCCATTCAATATGTGCAATATTGTACTAAAAATTAACCACAGATGCCATATTAAAACAGCTGCAGATTTAGATTTAGCTACAGAAGGAAGAAAATGTGCTATGGAAGTTGGCCAGAAGTGTAATGGAGATATGCTGTAAATGAGGAGGAGGAAAAAGATATTGAGGCCAAAGTGCCAAAAAAATAAATAGAAATGGAAATGGGGTGGGCAAGTCATATGGTCAGTGGCAATTCAAAGGGACTCAAAATCCAGAAGAGTGCAGAATGCAGGGTGACTTATGCCTGAGTGAGCTGATGAAGTTTTAAAGCAGGAGGTCTAATCAGAACAATACTTAGAGATATAGATGAAGGTATAAAGAAAACAGCTATAAATGTAATCATTCATTTTTAGGATGCTTAACTGTAGTCAGGATATTGATTTAGGAATAAACTACTAGAAAAACTGGATGTGGCTGGGCGCGGTGGCTCACGCCTGTAATCCCAGCACTTTGGGAGGCCAAGGCAGGCGGATCACATGAAGTCAGGAGTTCGAGACCAGCATGGTCTCGAACATGGAGAAACCCCCTCTAGTAAAAATACAAAATTAGCCAGGCGTGGTGGAGCATGCCTGTAATCCCAGCTACTAGGGAGGCTGAGGCAAGAGAACCGCTTGAACCCAGGAGGTGGAGATTGGGGTGTGCCAAGATCACACCATCGCACTCCAGCCTGGGCAACAAGAGTGAAACTCTGTCTCAAAAATAAATAAATAAAAAGGAAAGAAAAAGAAAAACTGTGGATGCTTGAAGTGATCAATGTGTGAGAAGAAAGTTCTGGTGTACAGGGAGTCATAGCAATTCCAAACCATTACAAAATTCAAGATTATCTTGAACACTCTTGTACATGAACGCTGTCCTCTGACAATGGACCCTTGTGAGACTGACGATTCCCATTTTGGAGAAAAGTGTTGGAGGGTTCAGTTGGCACAATTTTGTACTGAAAACTGAAGTGACAAAATTTTATTTCAACAGAATTGTGGGCTTGCAAGAATCTCATTAACTGTGGGGCCATCTGCCTCGTTGCTACTCATTTGGCTCATTTAATCACAGGTGGGTAGGAAGGGCTTGATAGTTTTGGTTCCCATTCAATTCTGATTTTTGCTTGGGAAACAGAAAAGGCCAGTGACAGCTGTGGCAATGCCAGGGTTCTCTTTGCTCTGTGTGAGCCAGAAGGTGGCTTCCCTACGTAGTTTGCTGATAACAGAGCAAGCAGACAGTAAGCATTTCCTCGCCCTAGTGTTTGGCTGCTGAAAGCATTATCTTTGTTGACTTGTGGTATACTTGGCTTAGGAGAAGAGACAAGGAACACAGTGGTCTCTAAATTAGTAATTGACTTCATCGGGGGGGAAAGACTGGTTATTGACTGCCATAGGTCAGTTAAAGCACCTGACCTTTACCTATAACTTGTGTCTGCCTTCCTGGCTCAGAAATGAAATATAAACGAATTTGATTAGTAACCAGGAAATACAGTTGGTGCTTTACAAGTTATTAGTTACATTCTAGGCCTCTAAACATTTTAGGGAAAAAGGTGTCTCCAGTGCCAATGCATAACCTTGTTTTCCTTCCTCTTCTTTTGAACACAAAAGAATAAAAACTTGGTGGAACCCCCTGGTGTTCCAACAGTACTTGAGGAAAGTAAAGCAAAGCAAAACACAACAAAATACAAAAACAGGCTTTTTAAAATTTTGTTTTACTTTGTTTTTCAGTCTAGTGTTTCAAATCCAGGAAATGTCAGTTCTTTCAAAGGACCTTTTCTCCATAGAATAAAATTTTGGGAAGTTTTGAAAATGCTGTAGTTCTGTTATGATAGTGATAAAGCAGATTATAGCTAACATTTATTGGCACTCAATGTGTGCACAACAGTACTCTGTATCTCACCTATACAATCTTATTCATCCCCACAAACATCTATGTTCTAAGTTCTATTTATACTCCCCATTTTACTGATGTGGCAATTGAGGGATAGAATAGTTAACAAATTCTTCCAGGTCGCATGGCCAGAAGTGTGGCAGAGTCATTATCAAGGCCCCCAAGTTAGTGCCTGAGTCTGCACCCTGGGCCGAAATTTTCCAGCTTCTGTGATACAGAATTTTATGCCAGAAACTCTTACATTACTAAATTTTCATTCTTTCTTTTAATATAAAGAGATATAAAAATGAAGAAAACTTCCATAGGTGTGTTCTAATACTGTGAGCAAATTGAAACTCAATTGAATACTATTTTCACAAATACATATATGCTTATCTCACTTTAGGATGAACCAATTCTAAACGTCCTACTTAAGAAATAGTTATGACCAGGCATGGTGGCTCATGCCAGTAATCCCAGCACTTTGGGAGGCCTAGGCAGGCAGATCACTTGAGGTCAGGAGTTTGAGACCAGCCTGGCCAACATGGTGAAACACTGTCTCTACTAAAAACAAGAATTGAATTAGCCAGGTGTGGTGGTGGGTGCCTGTAATCACAGCTACTCAGGAGGCTGAGGCAGGAGAATCACTTGAGCCCAGGAGGTAGAGGTTGCAGCAAGCCAAGATCGCACCACTGCACTCCAGCCTGGGTGGCAGAGCAAGACTGTCTCAAAAAAAAAAAAAAAAGGAAATAGGTATGTGAGGAGTGGCTATTTAACAAGGGACTTGTTGCTAGTCAAGATTTAATAATGGCTTCCTTCAAATAATAGGCTTTGTGAAATTTACATAAAATGCAGTTCATAATAATTCAGGGTAAGCAATAATTTAGGACCATATTTGTTGCATATGTCAAGACTTGCTTTCATGCTACTTTTTATTTAATTAAATAAAAATCCTTTATAAAATAATGTGACAGGTTTAGTAAATGTATTCACTGGAACTTTATGAATTGCAAATTTTTATTTGCTATTTAGAGTTTCTTTCAGCTCTTTTTTTTCTCTCTTTTTAAAAACTGTGGTAAGAACACTTAACATAAGATCTACTCCCTTAAAAATATTAAGTACACAGTACTATATATATATATATTTTGAGATGGAGTCTCACTCTGTCATCCAGGCTGGAGTGCAGTGGTGTGATCTAGACTCACTGCAACCTCTGCCTCCCAGGTTCAAGCGATTCTCCTGCCTCAGCCTCCTAAGTAGCTGGGATTACAGGTGTCCACCACCACGCCCAGCTAATTTTTTGTATTTTTAGTAGAGACAGGGTTTCGCCATGTTGGCCAGGCTGGTCTTGAACTCCTGACCCCCAGTAATCCACCTGCCTTGGCCTCCCAAAGTGCTGGGATTACAGGTGTGAGCCACTGCACCTGGCCCACAATACAATATTGTTAACTCTAGGCACTATGTTGTGCAGTAGATCTCTAGAACTTATTCATCTTGCATAACTGAAATTTTATACCTGTTGAATAGCAACTCTCCATTCTCTTCATTATCCAGGATCATATTTTCAGGAATGTCATTTATATTTATTTATATATATATACATATATATATATATATAATGCAAATTTATTTCACTCATGATGTTATACAAAAGTATGGATTTCTATATGCAACCTTGATTATTCCACACTTAGGAATAAAAGTTTGAATATGTGTCATTTTTCCTAAAATATATTTTGGTTCCGTAAGTATTAAGCAAGGATACTTACATTTATAAGTAATTTTGTGTTGTTTCCAAATGAAAGCATAAGTGATCCAGACATATAGGAGGCTATAAAGCGTGACATATCTTTAGTGACAATTGGAAGTACAGGATTATGGACAACTATCCACCCAACTCAGAAAAGAGAATCCTGTTTCCTTTACTTTGCTATGGCAAAAAGTTGACTCCTTTATCTAACAATAGTAGATAGCTATCTGAAGATTTTTTTAACCTTTAAAACATACAAGGCCCAGCTTACTTCTACAAATTTAGAGCACATTTGGAAGCTCTTTAGATAGGAATGCTGAAGTACCTCTGGCTTTCTATTTTATATGTGACAGTGAACCATAGAAAATTGTTCCTTCTGTGAGCTCTTAACAGAGGCCACTCTTGTAGTTTCTAAAATTTTATTGCTAAGCTTAGGCTCAGGGTCATATCACATGATATATATATATATATATTTGAGACAGAGTCTCACTCTATCACCAGGCTGGAGTGCAGTGGTGTGATCTTGGCTCACTGCAACCTCTGCTTCCCAGGTTCAAGCAATCCTCCTGCCTCAGCCTCCTGAGTAGCTGGGACTACAGGTAACCGCCACCACACCCAGCTAATTTTTTGTTTTTAATAGAGACGGGGTTTCACCATGTTGGCCAGGATGGTCTTGATCTCTTGACTTCATGATCCACTTGCCTCGGCCTCCCAAAGTGCTAGGATTACAGGTGTAAGACACCGTGCCCAGCCAACCTTTATATATTCTACCCATTATAGGTCCTTTAAACAAATCTTGCCATTTCAAGCCTTAATCTATTTTCCCATTGATTTATATTAGGTCATTATTTTAGACAATGGAAGTATCAACCATTGGCTAATTCTCCTGGAAGCATTTGGACATATAAAATTACATTGATTTTCACCTGAAATGCCCAATAAACTCTCCCATACTAGAAATTTAAATTTTGAGTCATTTCAGTAACCAAATGATAAGCACATCAAAGTAGTTATTTGGAAAGCAATCACTGCCTTTAGACAAAAACAAAAACATGGGTATCTCCTAAGAGGCCTGTGACTTGTTATACATTTTGCCAATAAAATCATCATTTACATGAAATTTAAAGACTTACTCTAGATGAAATGAATAACGAGAAAAAGGCACTAAGTTCAGAGAATAAAATTGTATTGATGAAGAAAGTGAATAGATCGGTGTGGCAGAAAAGTCATGAAAATAAGATTAGAAAAGTAAGTTTGGTTAGTATTGAAAAGGGCCCAAAATGCCAAACTCGGGAATGTGACCATTTTTTCTTTAGGGAAGTCACTGTAGATTTTTAGGAAGAGATGATGTCGTTACAGTTATATTATATGAAGACATCTTTCAACACTTTGTAGGGTAGGCTAGTAATGAGGCTATTGGAGTAATCTATAGAAAAAGAGATGAAGGCAAGAATAGAAGTGGTGGTGAGAAAAATGGAAAGGTCATGTGAGTTCCAGAGTCGAGAGGATGTTTGACATGTTTTTCTTTGTCTGAAATGTTCTTCTCTACTTTTTCTGCCTTACCAGTTCCTTAATTTCAGGTCTCAGCTGAAATATCCCTTTTACAGGGGTATCGTCCCTGATTCCCTGTATTAGTGTCGCCATTCCATTTCTATGCTCTCCAACACTGTTTCTCACATGCACTATTAGAAATACTTATAATTATTTCATGAGTTATTTTAAATTATTTTTAAAGTCCTTCTCACCAGACCATATGTTTTACAAAGGCAGGAACAATGTTTGTTTTATTAATTCAATGCTACTAGCACCTAACAGTAACTATTCAACAAAATTTTGTGGACTAACTGACTTATTATTGGGCCTTTCATACAGGGAAATTAAAGAGGGCAAGTTGGTAGAAAAGAATCAACTTCGGTTTTTAACTGCAGTTGCATGTTAAGCAGTTATTGGTCTATAATTTATGCTTTAGAATAAATGACTTTTATATATTTTCCTATAAGGAGGTATTGATATACCGATTGAAGAAGACCAAGATTTTTGGTCAGATAGAAAATGACAAGTCTTAATGGAGTTTAAAATACCAAAATATCATGTGTTAACTTAGAAAAACAGACTAAATAGAGGAAACAGCCAAGAATAAACAGCAGAAATAGTGTCCACTCTGCAGATAGGACGAACTTAGCTTGATGGAGAACCAGATAAACTTGTGGATGAACCAGCTCAATGCCACCACTAATCCTGAAAAGTTATACACAAACCACTAAGCCAAGCACTCTGTACATGACAATCATAGACTCATAGAATTGGATAATGCAAGATAAGTCAAAGACAGACTGCTTCCCAATTCTCGATCTGATTTGCAATATCCAGCCAAATAGTTGCCAAGCTTTTCCTGAAATCCTCAAGAAAGGGAAACCTTTCCAACTTCTTTTTACTTACACCAATAGCTGCTGATTCAGAAGCCAATCTGAACAGGGAACATTTAATCAAATCGTAACTAAGTCAAGTACATACTTACCTACAATGCTTAGGCATCTGCTTTAATACTTTTCAAAAGACAGCAGTATTCATGTTGTGCATACTACTCACAGATAGAACTTATTACTATTAATTATATGTGAATACCTTTATTAGAAAATATGAGAGCTGTATATTTTCTAAGTGTTCCCTCTTATCAAATAAATCAGTTATTGAGCTAGCTATCAATTGCAGAATCACATGATAATTTGCTTAGATTGAAGCAGGCTTTTTGAAATGATGAAATGCCGATTTTAAATGGGACTAAAGAACAACCCTTTTGGTCAGCTACAAAATGGCAAGTCTTAATGGAGTCTAAAATACCAGATTACTCATCTCCTCTTCATCAAGAGCTACCTTTGATTCCAGGCCTATTATTTCATAATTGTGTCTGTGGATTTTAGACCTATTCTTGACTCAGAGTTTGTGCTGACCTGGACTGGAATACATTTTTTTCCTTAAAAAAAAAAGTATTATTAAGAATGCTTAGAATTCAATATGAAGAAAAACAACTCAACTAAATATAGATGAAAGTCTTCAACAGACACTTCAGAAAAAAAAATACAAATGGTTGGTAAACACATGAAAAGATATGCAATGTCATTAGTCATTAGGGAAATTAAAAATAAAACCACAATGAGAATATGACTTCCTGCTCATTAAAATGACAAAACAAAAACAAAAAGTCACATATTACATGTTGTATTAGTAGATGATATAAACCAATGAAACTCTTATACATTACTGATGGGAATATGAAATGGAATAACCACTTTGAAGAACAGTTTAGGAGATTCTTTAAAAAGGTAAGCATTCACTTATACTGCGAACCAGCAATTGCAATTCTAAATATTTACCCAGGAGAAATAAAAACATATGTTGGCGAATGACTTGTATATAAATGTTTACAGCAGCTTAATTCACAGTAGTCAAAAACTGGAGGCAACCTAAATGTCCATCAACACCAACAGGTGAATGCGTAAAGTGTGCTGTATAGGAATACACAGGGGAGTATTACTCAGCAATTAAAATGAATGAACTGCTAAGAAGCACTTTTTTAGATTACTACTTTCTTCTTAAGGAACAACTTATTCTCCAGCCTATGTCACCAGAAGCTCTGAATCAGAAGTAGGCCTAAACTTGTAATGAGCAAAAGAAAGCAAGCAACAAAAACCTACATTGAATGATTTCATTTGTATCAAGCTCGAAATCAGGCAAAATTAATCTGTGGTGATAGAGACAGATCAGTGGCTATCTGGTAGGGCGTAAGAAGACTGACTACAGAAAGACTCAGGGCAACTTTTTTGGTGATAGAAATTTTCTTATATCTTGATTTGTGTGGTGTTTACACTGGTGTATACAGTTGGTAAAACCTATTAAACCATATACTTTAAGTCTATGCATTTTGTTTTATGAAAATTATATTTCAATAAAGTTGATTAAAAATAAAGAAATAAGGCTGGGTGCGGTGGTTCACGCCTGTAATCCCAGCACTTTGGGAGGCCGAGGGGGATAAATCATGAGGTCAGGAGTTCAAGACCAGCCTGGCCAACATGGTGAAACCCCATCTCTAGTAAAAATACAAAAAATTAGCTGGGCGTGGTGGTCGGTGCCTGTAATCCCAGCTCCTGGGAAGGCTGAAGCAGGAGAATCACTTGAACCTGAGAGATGGAGGTTGCAGTGAGCCTAGATCGCACCACTGTACTCCAGCTGGGGTGACAGTGTGAGACTCCGTCTTGAAACAAAATAAGTAATTTAATAGTCTAACAAAATTACTTGAGAGTATATTTAATTTAGCACTTTAAAAAATAAATTATATATTGCTAATTATAAATGAAGATGTTACTAAAACAAACTTAGAAGAGCATACTTAAAAGGCTTCTATATAGAATTGCTTGGTTACCAAAAGTTTAGTTACTATGAAATTAATACTTCCAAGCTTACAGATACTTTATTGTTCAATTTAGTTCAGATTGTTCTTGTCATTTGTTAATACAAATTATTGAGAATTCATTGTAATATTGATGTTAGCATCATATCAAAAGTGTGGAAAGTCCTAGTACAATGAATATTATGAAATTTTCTTCTAATTGTCAATTTTCTTTTTCAAAACTCATACATTATAGTCTTTACTCAATACTGTTTTATTTCAATTGGAAACTGACATTTTTGATATTTATAAGAGATTTAAAATTATTTTTCATAAATATGTAGATTACCAGACTATGAAATCAATTTGAACAATTAGAAAAAGAACTGTTCATTTGGTTTTAGCCAAAAGGCTGAGAAGAAATAAAAAAAAGAACCATCTTTAACCCTCCTCAAGTATATTACTATTATAGCATATTTTGTAAACATGATTTAAAACTGCTTGTGGTTGACTTAGTTTTTAATACTGACATTTCTGAAATGTTATTTCTCTCTACTGTATTTATCCCACTTTTTAATCTGTGAAACTTGTCAACATGGTGAAACCCCATCTCTACTAAAAATACAAAAAATTAGCCGGGCGTGGTGGCAGGTGCCTATAATTCCAGCTACTCAGAAGGCTGAGGCACAAGAATCACTTGAACCCAGGAGGTGCAAGTTGCAGTGAGCCGAGATAGCACCACTGCACTCCAGCCTGGGTAACAGAGCCAGACTCCATTTTATAAAAAAAAAAAAAAAAAATCTATTTGACAGAACCTTTAAATTGTATCTATATAAAGCTTTTAATATTATGGGTTTGCTTCTGTTCTGAAATATATTTTTATCAACTGAAGTAATAAAGCAATCTGGGTGGGCCTGTTAATGCCAACGTTAACTATTCTCCGAGAGCAAATGGACCAAAAATACCATTTATGCTGAAGTAAGAGGAAAATAATGATTTTTAAGTTAATAAAATGTATTCTGCACTGCACAGTGGTGCATGCCTTAGGTCCAGCTACTCAGGAGGCTGAGGCAGGAGGACTGCTTGAGCCCAGGAGTTTGAGGCAAGCCTGGGCAACATAGAGAGACCTCATTTCATCTCTAAAAAAATGTATTCTATGATGCTGTATATAGTATAATAAATTTTGAGCTGATTATGTCATGTGGTTAAAGGAATTGAACTCTGAAGCCGAATAATGAAGGAGGGAGAAAACTTTAGCCTGTAAGAGAAAGAAATCTTTGTTCATTCCAGTGAAACTGGAAAACCACAATAAATTGACTATATGTTGTTAATTTGAGAAGGCGATATTCTATCATAAGGAGTAGGTGTGCTATGGCAACACTAAACAAAGCTTAAAAGCTCAGTGGAGTGTAGAGTTCAAGATATTATAAAGCCTGTTAAAGACCATAGATTCAAGGATAATGAGGAAAATTTTCAAGAGTCATGGGGGTTAATTAGAGAAAATTTAATTTTAATTTCCTGAAACAAATATTACAGAATGGAATATACTGAAGTACATTAGCATGTTTAAAAAAAACAGAATATGCTCTGACCTTGTTGAAAAAAAATGACTTTGGCCGAGAAATGAGAAATATTAAAGAGAAAAACCTATTGTTAATTTATAATAATAGTAGAGATGACAGAGTCTCTTGTAATTAAAATAAATTATGTTTATGGTATATTTTCTCTTTGTTGGGCACTATTGCCAGGAATTGCCTGCAAATTCAGTGAGGTAGAAGTGGTTTATACCCTTACCTGTTCTTACCAACACGGTTATAATGATGACATTTGTCATTTATTGAGCGCTTACTCTAAGTGGGCACTCTACTAGGTGCATTACATAAAGTAATCCTCATAGTAAAGGGGTGAATTACACTCCTGGTTTTATAGGCTTAAAGAAGATGAAAACTGGCACAAAGCCATACAAATTATAAGGAGTACAATTGGGATTTAAGCAAAGTCTTATGCTTATTCTGAGTACAATTGGGATTTAAGCACAGTCTTATGCTTATTCTAACACTGTTTATGTATGTATTTATTTATTTTTTTGAGATGGAGTCTCTCTCTGTTGCCCAGGCTGGAGTGCAGTGGTACGATCTCGGCTCACTGCAACCTCTGCCTCCTGGGTTCAAGCGATTCTTCTGCCTCAGCCTCCTGAGTAGCTGGAATTACAGGCGCACACCACCATGCCCAGCTAATTTTTGAATTTTTAGTAGAGATGGGGTTTCACCATGTTGGTCAGGCTGGTCTTGAACTCCTGACCTCGTGATCTGCCTGCCTCGGTCTCCCAAAGTGCTGGGATTACAGGCGTGAACCACCACACCCAGCCTTTTTTTAACTTCACTATCCTGCCTCATTGCTGCCCAATGTAATTAAAGTCCAAATTGATACATTTTCATTTTTTTTTCCTTTAAGATGATGGAAAGGGGAAAAAGAGCAAATAATGCAAATATTCGTAGAAAGGCAAATAAACTTGCATGAAAAGAAGAAAGGAAAGAAAACAACTGAAATCCTGGCACGATTAATAGATAACGTCTTTCTGTTTCACTTGGTTGAGGGAATTTTCTTGCTTGAACATTGAGAATTCTTGAGATCTGTATTATCTTGAAAAACAGAAGGACTACCAAGAGGAAATAATACACAGAGGATGGTGTTACCATGTATATACTGTCTCTTTTTTGGTATAAATCAAATATCACTTGGGCAATCATTTGTTATCTTTTGAAATAGTTCTGCCTGGAGATAAGGAAAGGAAAGATTTTTGGCTTTCTAAGATATTATTTTGGGGCTTTGTGAAAATAGTGTCATTATGTAGATGCAGATTTTCTGGTTATGTTTCATGGATATTTGAGGTCACAGTCATTTCTAAATTTCTATACCTTCATCTTTGAAACGTATTTTCTTGGCATTATTAGAATTTATGTAAAAATAAGTAGGTGATAAAAATTTCCCTAATAGAAGAATTGTATCCACCCCCCCCCACCCGAGAATATAGACCTTTTGTGGAGTATTTCTGGCTACCAGTTACCTCACTGAACTCAAATGTAATATTACCATGACTGTCTAGGAAGGAAAGAATAATTGTTACATATCTGCTGTATATCGAGAAGAAGCTGACTCATGTATTCAGGAAATATATGGATGACTTCCTAAGAGATAGTGCTGTAAAACCAAAGTGAAAACTCACAAAATACAACAGAGTAACTGTAAAGAAATCCCAATAGCCATCCTTATGACTGACAGACTGTAAACTTTTGTGGACGCTTGAATCTAATACCTACTTACTACATCTGACCCTGCTATAGTTTAGAGCTTCTAACTTTCATGTAATCAAAGTGTCTGTATTTTTGTGTGGGTTTAAAGATGTGGCTGTCCATGAGTGCCCCAGGGATTTATTACAGGTTACAATGATTTTGCAGTTGTTGAGATGGGTGCCACTCATTAAACCTATGGAGCTAGCCTTGACTCCAAGTCAGTTCTAGCCTTATAGTACTTTGTAATAATAATGTGGGAGAAATCTTTGGGGTAGGTCAGTGCTGTTACTCTCATGTTCATGTAGTAATCCTGAGGTTCATAAACTTTCATGCTGTTTCATTAAGATGTTTCTGATAGGAGTTACAGATGCTATCCATGGTGTGGAAATATAGAGGGTCTCTAGGGTCAGGAAGCATTATGAATGTTGTGAGAGGCAGCTTTTCTCCTCTAATGTGAGACAGCTCACACAAAAGAAATACAAATAGTTAATAAACAAACAAAAAAAAATTCCATCTCACCAGCAATCAAGTTTGAATTATATCGGCTTTGACCTATCAAATTTTAAAAGAGATCTTAAAATTTCTAGTTTGAAGTATCATGGAATAAAAATTTTCATAACTACTGGGAGCAGTTATAATACAAATTATCATGAAAACAGTGTGGTGTTATGGATCAAAAATGCTAAATCTGTCCTTTCGATGCAGCAATTTGGCATATAAAAATGTATCCTGAGGAAATAATCCAAGATACAATCAAAGTTTTATGGATAAAGCTGCTTAAAATTTTCTCCCCAACTTTTTGATATTACACATTATTCAAATGTGCATCAATAGCATAATAATTCAATTATTGCACATTCATTTTATGGAACAATATGAAGCCATTAAAACTCCTGATTTTGAAGAAGTTTTAATGACATGGAAATGCTCACAATGTAATGATAAGTTATAAAAATAAGGCATAAAATTGATATACAGTGTCATTTCACATTTGTAAATATAAATGCCTGTGCATAGATGTGTGAATGTTTGCTGGTGGTTTTATCTGTCTGTTAATGTTATGTTACATTTTCTTATTAATATTTGATTTTTCAAAATATTCTGCAATGATTATATTTTCTTTTGCAGTCAGAAAATAAAGCAATGGATGTTATTTTAAAAGAAATAGCACATAAAGTAAATATATATATTTATATATAATTTATTTATTTATTTATTTATTTTGAGATGGGGTCTCACTGTGTTGCCCAGGCTGGAGTGCAGTGGTGTGTTCTCAGCTCACTGGAACTTCTGCTTCCTGGGTTCAAGAGATTCTCCTGCCTCAGCCTCCCCAGTAGTAGGATTACAGGCACATGCCACCACACCCGGCTAATTTTTGTATTCTTAGTAAAGACAGGGTTTCACCATGTTGGCCACACTGGTCTTGAATTCCTGACCTCAAGTAATCTGCCCACCTTGGCCTCCCAAAGTGCTGGGATTACAGGTGTGAGCCACTATGCCTGACCAAAAATATTTATTTAAATTTAACCTATTAAAAATGTAACTTTTAGACTCAATATGGTGCTGTATACCCAGTTTCATAGTCACTTATTTATTCTTTTAATGAATATGTATTGAGTGTCTTTTCTGTGTTAGGTGCTGTTTTAGGCACTGAGGAGACAACCTTTTTGTTTGTGAAAACTCCTGAATCCAATCGCTTCTAACCACGTTTTTTAGATGTATCAACTTTCTTCATATCCAGTTTCTTCATTTTGTCTTTCCTAAATGTGGTTCTGGAATTGCATTTTCTCTAGTTTAAATTCATCTTGTCTCTTTTTTTTAGTTTCTTTCCCTTAATGTCAAACTAATATGTATGTATATCTATTTTCAGTGTATTATATATATATATATATCTCATATTTATTTAGATATATACTCTAAAACAGTGTCTGATAGTCCTTACTTGCCATACTGTAGAATCAAACTGCCTCTTGGTATTGTTCTGGAAACTGTTTTTAAAAGTTAAAACTATACCAAAATCCACAGCCAGCAACATACTCTTATTTGATGATGGTAGAGTTGGTATTTTGCTCTTGAGTAATTCTATCTAATAAATTCCGTGGATTTTGTTGGCAAGTTTTTTCTAGAAACAGATTGGATCTTTCAGGCTCAGCAGTCATGGGGCAAAGAACTACTTCCAAGTGGTAACTTCATGCTCAGAGTATAAATTTCTTTGCCTTTAGTATAGACTTACACTTTTATATAAAGAGGACAAATCCAATTCAGTAGCTGTTAAAAAACCCATTCATCAAAAAGCATTCCTAAATGTTTGAAACACACTGAATCATAGATTTTATTACTATTCCCTAGTACAATGACTTCCTTCCTTCTAAGAACCTATTAACTACTCATTGTTGTAGAATTGAACCTTTCGAGGGGGTATATTCTTTCTTAACAGGATTTTGTGAAATGTAATGATAATTTAAATCTCCTAAACAGATTATTTTTCTCACTGGCACTCTTATCTTTATGTTTCATACCTCAGAATATACTCAAGACTTCATTTTTAGAATCTTCATTTTTAAAAATTCTTAATAAATGTTGGAAAATGTGTCAGTTTTTATTTGATCTGGGAAATTTATTTTAATGGATTGTTTTACATAGTCCCACCTCATATGGTTCTATCATTTGCATACTGCTTAAAGGTGTAGAGGATACAGATGCAAGTAGTGGTTGAAATCTTGTAGTGCTGAGGGAAAGATGTCATTTTCCAATGCAGTTAACCAGATGGGACCATTATTGATTAATTAATTGTAATTCATATGCATGCTATGTGTATATAAATATGCATGTGTGTATATACATGTATATACACACGTATGTAGATATATGTATATCTACATAAATATCTACATATCTATATCTATGTCTATATCCATATCTATATCTATCTATACCTATATCTATATCTATCCACTAGCAGATGACCTGGTCTTATATAAGACAATGTTTTAATTGTTAACAAATGGAAGGTCATGGTTTATGTCAAGGCTAATGTATGCATGTATGTGCATGTAGACATAAGAAAAATTTTTTCTTTTTTTCTATTTTTCTATTTTTTGCTATAACCATTGTTTCATTAGCAGAACTATCAACGTTTCTAATGAAGTGTTAATAATCACCTGCTTATGGTGGTACCAGGTTCTATGTTATACTTAATATTTCTTTTTGCTCTATGAACTTATATTTTAAGAAAATTGCAATAGCATATATCAAATGTAAGATAGGCCATGATATCCAAATACAAAAAATTTCCCTTCTAATTCTCCCATTTAGTTGAATTTGAAATGGGGAATGAATTCAGGAAAGTATAGGAAAAGCTACTAAACATGTCTTAAATAAGCTATAGTTCTGTGTTGGGTAACACAGAGATGTGGAGATGTGAGAGCACACTGATTCATGTTGTTTTTTTTCATATTTATTTTCTTCTTACATATTTAGAACCCTGCTAAATTCTAAATATGGTTTGCCTATTAGTGATCACCCCAAAACTTGTGGTTTTTATTCTTATGTTAATGTTTGTAGAAGAACATCTTTTTTTGGTTAATTATAGCCCCTGCTTCCCCATGCCCCCCCATAAATTAGGTGTATGATCTATTAAATTTTTAACACTAAAACTGACTCACAGTTGGCTATGTTAAAAAGCTTCTTTGAATCTGATAGCTCATTTTTAGCTATTTCTTTGAATAATCTGAAAGGTATTTCCTGAAAAAAAAATATATTACATAGCCGAGTTAACCCAGCTGCATGTTAATTCTTTTAAATGATGAATAATTATATGACATTTGGTTATTTTAAAAAGTAACAACATCAAATAAATTAATTTTTCATTTCATTATA
The DNA here is from genome assembly GCF_009828535.3 of Hylobates moloch. Lineage (NCBI taxonomy): Eukaryota > Metazoa > Chordata > Mammalia > Primates > Hylobatidae > Hylobates > Hylobates moloch. The sequence goes on along the minus strand of NW_026652278.1, from coordinate 62,121,823 downwards.
CAAAGTCTTTTAGGATTAGTTAGATGATGCTAAAATTCTGTACATCAAAAATGAGAATAAGACTTTTTTACTTAAAAGATTAATTTAATTGGCTACACATAATTTAAAAGGAACTTATTTTTCCTAAACGGACTGAAAATAGGGAAAATTGTTTTTGTTTACTAATGCCAATGGTTAAAATATGTAACATTTATTGAAGTCTTCTGTCAGAAGCTTCACTGTTTCTCAAAATGGCACCATAAAGTAATAACTATTGTTATCCCAATTTTACAAATTAGGAAACTGAGGTACAGGCCTCTCAAGTAATATGTCAAAGTGAAGGAAACAAAAGACTCAAATCTTAAGTCCTGACTACAGTTCTATATACTGCCTTTACGGTACTGAGCTATATTAATTTCAGGCCCCTCTCCAGACTTGTATAGTGCTTGCAACGCAAACAACAGGCTTTGGAAATTGCCAAGGAGGATGGATTTCTCTCAAAATTGTTTTATAACCATAAGAAGGCACATTTCATGAAATCATTATTTTCACTTAACATAGAAAAAAAATCTGCATGCTGAAAGTACTGTTCTACCCTCCTATATCAAGTATCCTTTGAAACATACGCAGCCTTTGACTGAGCAAAGGAATAAAAGAAGGTGGAAGGAAGAGAGAAAAATTCAGGGAAAGGCTTTGTTACAGTTTTGCTCTGGGACAATCACTAACCCTTTTCTCTACATGGAAGTTTGTTAGACATTTTGGGAACTGTCTTGCCCTCCTGGGAAATATTTAGTTAGTTTGGTTTCATTACACAAAAAAGCAGCTTTTTTTTTTTTTTTTTTTTTTTTTCTTTTTTGAGACGGAGTCTTGCTCTGTCACCAGGCTGAAGTGCAGTGGTGCGATCTTGGCTCACTGCAACCTCTGCCTCCCCAGTTCAAGCGATTCCTCTGCCTCAGCCTCCTGAGTAGCTGGGACTATAGGCACCCGCCACCACACCCAGCTAATTTTTGTATTTTTAGTAGAGACAGTGTTTCACCATGTTGGCCAATATCATCTGGATCTCTTGACCTCATGATCCACCTGCCTTGGCCTCCCAAAGTGTTGAGATTACAGGCATGAGCCACCGCGCTGAGCCAAAAAAAAAAAAAAAAGAAACAACCAAAAAAGCCCAGCTTTTTAAACACAACCCGGAGGAGACTAGTACCTAAATCCAGGGCATTGTCTGCCTTCCACCGTGGCTCCCAGCTGTCTTTTTGGCATGGGACGAAGAACAGGGCTTGACCCACAGTTGGCCCTCACAGAGTGGAAGCCAGCAGAATAAAGGCAGGAAGTTTTAGAAGGGAAATATTCGCTTGTTTGCTTTAATTCAAGAGTGGAACGTGGCAATCTTATTGCAGAATTCATCTTATTGCTTTTTAATAGCTTTAAATTTTCTATTATTCCAAAATGTAACTTTTGTGTAAAATGTTTCTAAACACAGGTTTTTTACATTAGTCAGGGTTTAATTTTGAGCTCTGACTTGAACTTGACTTTTCTGTGAGTGATGAAGCTCAGCCCTTGCAAAGCTGGATGGGTTTGCAGTCTGCTTTATCTCCTCCCTTTTCCCTGCTGCTCCCATGCTGCCTTATCAGTTTTAGGAAGGGATCATGAAATTCTGTAAGAGAAGAAAACCAAGTGCAGGCTGTAGGTGTAATTGCTGACTCAGTCCTGTGATGGTCATCAAAGGTGTCAGTTCCTCCGAAGTGAATCAACCATCACCTGACAGATACATTTAATGTTTAAATGTCACGATGAAAGTGCCCAAGAGCCCCACTGGTCTAAAGTGAGGTTTCTCCCAGGCTGAGCACATTCCTTAGGAAATAGGAATCCTGGTCCCTAATTTATGAATATTTACAATTGCTATTAGCTGATGAACCTGATGAACATTTTATCTATTTTCTTGCCTTCTCCCAAGACAATACTTTTGTGCCAGTTTAAAAATATATATAATTTTAAAGTATGAGAGAAACAAGGTAGAGTGATTTATGAAAAAGCACACTGCTTCTAAGTCTATCTTCCCCACCAATGTAAACATCTAGATTGAAATGCAGAAAAAAAAAAAAAAGACCTGCTCTTCAGTGTAGAATTCTCATACTTTAAATGTCTAAGGAAAGAGAAGAATGTTGTGCTGAATCCCAAAGCAGTGTGACAAAGTTTTTCCTACAATGTTAGTGTGGACAGAAATTGATGTCTGGCTGGGTGCGGTGGCTCACACCTGTAATCCCAGCACTTTGGGAGGCTGAGGCGGGCGGATCATGAGGTCAGGAGATCGAGACCATCCTGGCCAACATGGTGAAAACCCATCACTACTGAAAAAAAAAAAAATTCAAAAATTAGCTGGGCATGGTGGTGCGTGCCTGTAAACCCAGCCACTCGGGAGGCTGAGACAGGAGAATTGCTTGCTTGAACCAGGGAGTTGGAGGTTGCAAGTGAACCGAGATTGCGCCACTGCACTCCAGCCTGACAACAGAGCAAGACTCCATCTAAAAAAAAAAAAAAAATTGATATCTATGCACTGATAAAACAACAAATCCTTGAGAATGGGGCAACCCCACTTTCTAGCCCAAATTCTGCTTGGCTTTGTCACCTTCCATTTCAGATGATAACGTCTCATCCTGCTCTTTCTCATGAATAGAGTCTTGGTCTCCTTCTATTTTGGGACCTGTTTTCTAGATGCCATCTATACCTTACCCTGAAAAGGGATCTAAGTGTCATTTTTGTGGGAACTGTCAGGGTTAGGGTGAACCCAGTAAACCTCTCTACCCAAACTACCACTGCAGGTGATCAGTTCATCTGATCACAGTCTTTCTGATCCTGTTCTTATATTTGTTTGACCATTTTTAAGTACACTATTATTTGCTCACATCTACTTGGAAAGTAATTGTCTTGTCAAGAGGAATGATGAAAGGAACATCTTTTTCAAGTGCCCAGGAACTTTGTGCATATAATTTCATTTAAGATGCATTAATCATATAATCACATTTTCCATACTACAAACAAATAACTGAGGCTTATAGAGGTAAATAATTTCCCAGTGCTACACAGCTCACAAGTTGCAGAGGTGGAGTTCAAAGCTAAGTCTGTTTGTGTCAAAGTGCTTGCTCTTTCATGGCATAATGAAGCATCTCCTTGTGGATGCACTGTCCCATGTGGTTGTCAGCCACTAGTTAGTTTTTACAGTATTTCTATAGCAAATACTGTAAGCACTAGCTTTGTTTTATTTCAAGCATCACATTTAAAATAATTTTGGTTAATTTACAGAGTATGATATAGTTTTGGCAAGTAGAAGTATGTGTGAGTCTTACTGCAATGGATAAATGTGCTAGACTTCCTGGAAGATAAGATTCCAAAGAACCCCTTCATTCATTCATTCAGTCAACAACTGCTTATTGAATTCCTGCCTTATGCCAGGCACTGGGGAGAGATCTGTGAACATACCAGGCAAAAATCTCAGCCTTTATGGGATGTATTGTTGGGCAAGACAGATAAACAAATGAATAATATAAGTACTATATTATATGGTGATCATTGCTTTGGAGAACAGTAAAATAAGGTGAAAAAATTCTAAAAGCCATTTTAAGTAGGGGGTATTATGAAGGCCTTATTGAAAGGACATTTGAATAAAGACTTAGAGGAGGTGGGCCAGGCACGGTGGCTCATGCCTGTAATCCCAGCACTTTGGGAGGCCGAGGCAGGCAGATCACGAGATCAGGAGATCAAGACCATCCTGGCCAACATGGTGAAATGTCATCTCTACTAAAAATAGAAAAAAAATTAGCTGGGTGTGCTGGCACGTGCCTGTAATCCCAGCTACTCAGGAGGCCGAGGCAGGAGAATCACTTGAACCCGAGAGATGGAGATTGCAGTGAGCAGAGATCACAACACTGCACTCCAGCCTAGCGACAGAGTGAGACTCTGTCTCAAAAAAACAAAAACAAAAACAAAAAACAAAACAAAAAAAACTTAGAGGAGTTTTGGAGGCGGACATTTGGGGCAAGAGTATTATAGGCAGAAGGAGGTGCAAGTATGGAGACCATGAGGAAGTTCTCTTCCTGTAATAAGCCAAAGAGAGACTAGTGGGTGATAAGGTCAGTGAGAAAATGTATATTGTATGAAATTCTGTTAGGCCTTGAGGCATTGTAATAACTTTGCCTTTCATGATGAGGAAATGGGGGATGCCTTAGAGGGTTTTGAACAGGAAAGTGACTGCTATGAGTTATGTTTTAAATGATCACTCTAGCCCACACTTTGAGATGAGGTGAAGGTGGAAGCCTTACTTCAATAAACCAAGACAGGAGTAATGGTGGCTTAAACCAGAGTAGTGGCAATATGGTTAGTAAAATGAGAGACTTAAGTTACATTTAGAGCTTGGAGTCTTCTAATCATAGAATTTAGTGATGAGTTGGAAGTGGCTTTGAGAGAGAAGGAAAAGCATCAAGAATGACTTCAAACATTTGGCCTCCATATGCCATTAACTGGACTGGAGAATATTAGAGGAGGAATAGGTTTAGTGGGGAGGGAGTGGAGGTGAAGATCAGGATAGTTACTTTGCATGTATTAAGTTTGAAATGTCTATTAAGCCTTTGAAATGTCTTCAAGGAGTAATAGACATTTCAAACTTAATATATGCGAATATTGTATAGATAATAGTATATACAAATCTAGAATTCAGGGGAGAGATCAAGGCTAAGGATATAAATCTGGAGTCATCTTCATTTGTCTGTATCAATAGTATTGACGAAATCACTAAAGGAGTAAATTTATACACAAAAGAGAAGGTCCAACTAACCTGGGACACCCCAACATTAAGAGGTTGGTAAGATGAAATGGAAAAGAGGACTTCACAAGAGAGTCCCAGTGAGGTCGGAAGAAAATCACCAGTGAGTGGCACGCTTGAATGTAATGAAGATGGTAGGTTAAGAAGGAGAATGTGATCAACTGTGTCAAATAGTGCTGACAGTTCAAGTAAGAGGAGGATGGAGAACTGATGTTAGACTGAACAATGTGGAGTTTATTGATGGCCTTAAAGGGAGCAGTTGCGGTAGAATTGTGGAGCAAAACTTTTGGAGTGAATAAGAGAATGAGATGAACTGGAGATCAGAGATTATACACAACAATAGAAATCACCAATATTATCATAATAGACTACAGGTATTACAGCTAGCTTTAAAGATAATGTTTATGTTCATAACTTTTTTTGAAATGATGGCAGTTTCTAGACTTGCTAGAAGACCTTGCTATTGAACATTTTATGAATTAGCGTATCTATTACTGTATCACTAATTTGTGTTTTTAATATTGTGATAACTGTCAAGTTAATTGAAGTTATTTATAGTCCTATATTTATATTTATGCATTTAAAAACATTGTTCTCAGAAAGGATCCCTTGTGATTAACTAGTAGTCCTTCGCAAAAAAAACTTAAGAACCATTCCCATTTTAGAGTCACTCTCAAGATTTCTATAGATCCTTTCCTTCTTCTTCTATCCTTTATCAACACTGTCACTATTCCTAACCCTACCATCCCCCGTTTTCTAAGGGCACTCACAAAGTGGAATGAAAACTAAAGTTGCTATCCACCATAGATCCTATGCCATTCTGTTCTGTTCTGTATTTCCCCCTTAAAATTTTAATTTGGAATGTTATGCTATGAAGAGATGCTTGCAAATTTAAATGAACCTTCCAATAACTTTTAGAATATCAAAGATGGAATATGTTCACAATATTTGATTCAATTAACAAATGCCTTCTGTTTTTCTCTTTTCTCTTGTAGTCATTTATGAATAATTAACTTGTATTTTCATGCTACATATTATCTGAGAAAAGATCATTGTAATTAGTAATTAGTTCTCTAAAACTTTTTGAAGTTCTTAACTACTTCTGTTTTGCTGTAGGGTTTCAAATGAGGCAAATTGAAAAATTCAATCAGACTTAGCTGGTATTTTCCATACAACATCTGGTTTGACAGCTAGATGTGTAGTCAAGCTTATAAATCAAAATGAAGCTGACTTGGAAGTGATATAGAAATGCAAAAATGCTCCATGATTTTTGTAGGAGATTTGTGATCATTTTTTATGTTCATGTAATTGAACTAAAAATGAGCTGCTGTATTTTAAATTCTACACATTTTCATTGTGAAAATGGTTTTATTATAATCATTTTATGAAAAATAAAGTTATCTGCAGAGAGAGAAGGCAGAGAGCTTGAGGAAAGAGAAGAGAAAGAAATGTTTTTAGGGAGTCTGCTAGCAAAGAAAAAAAAATTTTCAGATAGCTATGAGGGTCAACATGAGAAACTTACATACCTGGCTTGAAGAGACTTCTGAAAGGAAACAATTATAAACTCAGTACAGACTAGCCTTGTAGCAGGATCTGTTGTTTGAGGTGTTGCCAACTCATGCTTAGAAACTTAGACATAGGAGTATAGATGTGGAGGGAGTCTTGAGATTGGAGACCTTGCCAAATGGCTTTGGTAGAAGAAGATGGGGCTAAGAAAGAGAAAAGAAAGATAGCAGTTTGTGTCAGCAAAGTTTCTTACTCTTGAGTTTATGGTTGGATAGAGAGAAAATTAAAGCTAGGAAAAGAAAGAAAGGTGTGCTAAGAAATTAGGACGAGCTTAAGAAATTAGAGATTGCAATGAGGGACAAGTAAGTTCAGTTGCACTGAGAGTAGAATGGGGGCATTGGCACAAATAAGGTTGTGGAATGTTAGACCTGAAAGTAGTTGTAGAAATCATCTACTTTCACTGCTTCATTTTCCAGATTTCCCAGAGAGGTTAATTATCTTTCCCAAGCTCATGGAAATAACCCGGGGGCAGAGCCCTTAGAACTCAGGGGACTGAACTCTGAACCTTTGCATATTTTTGTTCTCTTGGCCCAATTGCCACAGAAGTGAAAAGAATGATCATCCTGACTCCTCTTCATAAAATAAATGATTTAAAGGAACATGTCATTATTTTTATTGGGCATGAGGATTGAAACAGGAATAAAAATAGAAATTCTGTCTTGGTTTTTAGCTCAAAGAGTTCCCTGATCATCAATCCAGGCATTTCCTGAGAATGCTACCATTATCACTGAAGACTTGGGAACATGAAATTCTATAGAGAGGAAGAGGTTTTGAAGAGAATAAAAGATTATCAAAAAGTTGAATCTGCTGCATTGGGACACTAAGCCAACTTCTGCTGTAAGCTTTTGCCCTGAGTCTGAGGGTATAAAATAGCAGCAGACTGAAAATAGTAATTATAACTTTTTTCAACATCTACCCTATGGATACCAGCGCTTGGCAGGACCTGTGCAATAGGGATGTGTATAATTCAGAGAGAAGGGTCTGTAGAAAGGCTGTGGGGAGGAGATAATTCATTTACACACTCTCTCCCTATGTCCGAATAGAAGCATAACTACTTGGACAAGTTAAATGATATCTGACCTATAAAGGGAGCTTTCATGAACCCCCCATTTATCAGTATCTTGAAAGTGCATTTTAAACCTCAAACCTTAGCTCTCCCCATTTTAATTCCCTTCTTTCTTCTTTGAGCAGCCATATTTGGAGGATCTCAAAATGCAAGAGTGTGAGAATCAAAATTAGGATAGTTTGCCCCAGGAGTAGTAGGATAGTGAGAGTTCCTTTGTCAAATTTGGCTCTGGTGCTGGAATTTTAACATGTGTTATTGGCTCTGGGGATTATGTTCTGGTTCCAGCTGAGTGAAAGCTTGCTTTGCTTTTGTTTTCTGTAAGTATTTAATAAAATGGCAGGATTCGCTTACTTGCTTATTGAATTCTTTTGCCTGGGAAACATGCAAATTCTGAACCCAGCTGCACATTTGTGACAAAGAGATAGCTAATAATCTGAGCTATATGCTATTTTTTTTAAAAAAAGCTTTTTTATTTTTCTACAAGGGCAGAACTATAGTACACAAAGTTAAGCCTTTTAGAGACTGAGTTTAAATCTGCTTTCTATTAATAGCTTTCAAGAGTTTTTCTAAATAACCTTCAGGCATAGGCAGTTTTTTTTTTTTTTTTTTTTT